>NW_024063081.1:0-405000 GCF_006381635.1 Hibiscus syriacus
TCCTACTTCAATGCAAATGCCAATGCATATGCCTTTACCTATGGGAAATGCACCTCAGGTGCAGCAACATGTCTTTGTTCCAGGTCTTCAGGCTCATCAATTGCCACCTCAGGGAATGATGCATCAGGGTCAGGGCTCGGGTTTCTCGCCACCGATAGGTGGCCAACTTCCTCCCCATTTGGGAAGTTTAGGAATGGGTATTGCCCCTCAATATCCTCAACAACAGGGAGGGAAGTTTGGTGTTCCACGTAAAACTACCACTGTGAAGATTACTCATCCTGATACTCATGAAGAATTAAGGCTTGATAAACGGACAGATACCCATGCAGATGGTGGGGCATCGGGTCCAAGGTCTCATCCTAATGTGCCATCTCAATCTCAGCCAATACAATCCTTTGGTCCTCATTCAGTCAACTATTGTTCCAATTCAATGTTTTTTCCGCCACCAAGTTCTCTTCCATTTATAGTAGCCAGATAGCAGTTAATACACAAGGACCAAGATTTAACTATCCTATTAGCGAGGGTCATCAGAACATTTCTTTCATGAACTCAGCAGCAGCCCATGGTTCAGTGCCAGGTAATAAATTTGTATATGTTGCACATGGTACGTCAAATCACCTAATATGGAGCCTACAAATGATGTACATACTGTTTGTCCTCTGTTCCATCAGGTTTGGTACAGGTTACTGTTAAGCCAACCATTGTTTCTGTTGGAGAAAGGTTGTGGATTCCCCGTTGTCAAGTAGCTTGCCTGTTGTTGAAAAGGTTAGGTCCCTCAAACCTTCAATTCCAGCTAGTGAGATTAGCTCATCACAAGCTCAACGAGACTTGGATGCCTGTCAGGGGAGCTCTATACAACAGCCAAAACCTGGAACTGAGTCTTTAACATCCAAGTCATATTCAGCTGCAGCTAAACAACCTGGGTTAATTCCAAAAACTAATTGGATGAAAGCCTGCCATTTAATTTCGTTTCCCCTACTCCAGCTGCCACATCTGAGGAGTCTATGCCAGTTATTGCTAGTAATGACGGCAAGAAGGATAATTTGAGTGGGTTCAACCCCATAAAAGATAATCAGAAGAAAGCCAATCAGGTATTTCTCTTACTTTTGTTTTCTAACAACGTGTTATGTTTTGTTTGTATGTATTTAACTTCTATTTTTCACATTGTTGGACAGTCTACATCAACATCTAGCTTGGCTTCCGACACTGCCGAACATGGTATGCCCTCAGGTTGTGCAGTTTCTAAAACAGTAGAGGCTAAAACAACTCTAACATCATCAGTAGTTGCTGATGTTTTATCACAACATACCAGGGAATTACCAACAGTTAACAATGCTTCACGTCCTTCCTTAGAGCGGAAGGCAGAAAGAAAGACTGAAGTTTAACCTTAGCTCAGATGTTTCTGGTACTGGAAGTAGTGTTGATAGCTTTAACATGGTTCGGCATGCGAAGACAGATGGTTCTTCAATGCTGGATGAACAACAGAAACATGAAATTAGTGTAATTAAGGGTGAAGAAGGAAAAACTTTACTTGAAGAGCAATTAACAGACAATTCTACTCTTGAGATTCCTTCACATTCCGTTCCCCTAAAATCTAAGGAGCTTAAGTCTAATAAAGGATCTGCTTCAAAGGCAACAGCTACCAGCAATGTACCTACCTCAGGAACCTCAAAATATGAGAGAGTCCCTGATAGCAGGGATGGCTCTCCCTCTAGAGTCATTGGCACTACAGATGTTGAAGGTTCTCACATTGAATATCATTGCTTCTGATGCTTCTTTAAGTGTTACCAGTAGCAGTGAAATAACTGTTTCTAATTCTGTTGCATCTGACAAGCAGTTTGATACCATCCCAGTTCTTGATCCCTCAGAACCAACTTCAAAATATGAAATGGAAGGTGTTCAGGTGCCTAGTTCAAAGGAGAGACATGTGCTAAATCTCAATAGGACAAGGAGTAATACAACTAGAGGGAAGAAGAAAAGAAAAGAAATTCTTCAGAAAGCAGATGCTGCTGGAACAACTTCTGATCTCTATATGGCATATAAAGGCCCTGAGGAAAAGAAAGAGACAGTAACACGTGCGGAAAGCAATTTTGTTGGTCAGAATTTGAAGCAGACATCTTGTGAGACCCTCACCTTGATGCCATAGGAAGTGAGAAGATATCACAGAATAAAGCTGAACCAGATGATTGGGAAGATGCCGCTGACATCTCTACGGCAAAATTAGGAACTTCAGGTAATGGTGAAAGGGCCCGTGGAGGGCTTGTAAATCGTGAGAAAGGTGAAAGCAGAAATATAGCGAAGTATTCCAGAGATTTCCTCCTTAAGTTTGCAGAAAAGTGTACTGATCTTCCACCTGGATTTGAGATTGCTTCTGATATTGTAGATGTCTTGATGGTTACCAATGCCAATGCTTCTCACTTTGTTGATCGTGATTCATACAGTGGTAGTGGAAGAATAATGGATAGACAATTTAGTGGAGCTCGACAAGATTGTCGTGCTAGTGGAATGGTCGATGATGACAGATGGATTAGACAACCCGGTTCTTTTGGCCCTGGAAGGGATTTGCGTTTCGATCTTAGTTATGGTGCTGCTGTAGGTTTTCGGCCTTGTCAAGGAGGTAACTTTGGTGTTCTTAGGTACCCACGGGGACAAGCACCTCTGGCATATGTTGGAGGGATCCTTGCTGGCCCAATGCAACCTATGGGTCCACAAGGAGGAATGCCACGCAATAGTCTTGATTCAGAAAGATGGCTGCGAACTGCTAACTATCAGCAAAAAGGGTTTATTCCTTCTCCACAAACTCCTTTGCAGATGATGCACAAAGCTGAAAGGAAGTATGAAGTGGGTATAGTATCTGGTGCAGAAGAATCCAAGCAAAGACAACTGAAGGCCATTTTGAACAAACTAACTCCACAAAACTTTGAGAAACTCTTTGAGCAAGTAAAAGCAGTAAAAATTGACAATGTAGTTACTCTCACTTGTGTTATCTCACAAATTTCGACAAAGCTCTAATGGAGCCTACTTTCTGTGAAATGTATGCGGATTTCTGTTTTCATTTGGCAGGAGAGTTACCTGATTTTAGGGAAGAGAATGAAAAGATAACTTTCAAGAGATTGCTACTAAACAAGTGCCAGGAGAATTTGAGAGAGGAGAGAGAGAACAAGAAGAAGCAAACAAGTTGAGGAAGAGGGCGAGGCTAAGCAATCTGAAGAGGAACGAGAGGAGAAGAGAATCAAGGCACGAAGACGAATGTTAGGTAACATTAGACTTATTGGGGAATTGTACAAGAAGAAAATGTTAACTGAGAGAATAATGCATGAATGCATTAAGAAATTACTTGGTGAGTATGAGAATCCTGATGAGGAGGATGTTGAGGCTTTGTGCAAACTAATGAGTACGATTGGAGAAATGATTGATCATCCAAAAGCAAAGGTACATATGGATGCTTATTTTGACAGGATGGCAAAGTTGTCGAACAATATAAAACTGTCTTCTAGGGTTAGATTCATGTTGAAGGATTCCATTGACCTGAGAAAGAATAATTGGCAACAGGAGGAAAGTTGAAGGACCTAAAAAGATTGAGGAAGTGCACCGAGATGCTGCACAAGAGCGACAAGCACAAACCAGTTGGCATCAATGCTGCTGCAAGAAGAGCACCCATGGATTTTGGTCCAAGAGGGTCTATGTTATCTTCTCCTGGTTCTCAGATGGGTAATTATAGAGCGATGCCAAATCAAGCTCGTGGTTTTGGTGCTCAGGATTCTCGCATGGATGATAGACAGTTTTGAGGCTAGGACTTTGTCGGTTCCCTTGCTCAAAGACCAATGGGTGGTGATGATTCTGTTACTTTGGGTCCTCAGGGAGGTCTTGCTAGAGGGATGTCATTTAGGGGGACCATCAGGAATATCCAGTACTCCCTTAACTGATGCTTCTCCAGCTTCAGGAGATTCTAGAAGAGTGGCCACTAGTTTGAATGGTTTTAATTCTAAATCAGAGCGAGCTACTTATGGTTCTAGGGAGGATCTAATTCCAAGATATGGGCCTGAGAGATCTGCAGTGCCTACTGCATACGCATACTTGAATTCCCAGGAACGGGGCATGAATTTTTTTAACTGGGGTCCTGATCACATCTTTGATAGATCTCCTACCGCTTCATCTGCACGAGGACAAAGACCCAGTTCAACTCAAAGTGTTCCTTCCGAAAAGTGCTGGTCTGAGGAGCACCTGCGTGATATGTCTATGTCTACAATTAAAGAATTTTACAGGTATCTCCTTGGCCCAAGTGTGATTTAGTGTTTTCCTTATCTAAACTTAGTGTTTCCCTTCAATATATTCATGTACAAAGTACAAACACAAACACATACATTTGCATAAGAATGTATATATTCTCTACTTTTAGCAGAAAAATTGATCTGTAGAACTGCATCGAAAAAGTTTGTTTACTGATGGTTAGCTTCAGGATCTCCAATATCAAATTTGCGAGATGGTCTAATGTTCTGACTGAAATTAACATGCCCAACTGTTGTCTTGTCATGTTTTTACATTTAGAAGCAAAAATGTTCAAGTTTTTATTTATCTTTAGATGACTGATATCAAGGTTTTGTTGTGGACAGTATGGTTAAGATATTGATAATGTGCTTAATTTGGGTAAGTAGTACAATCTCGAACGGTAATCTTAGTGTTATAGACATGTTTATATTGTTGTCTATAATTAATTTACAGATTACATATGATTACCTGGTTGAACTTATCAAAGTGCTTGGGATTTTTCTTTTGATTCTTACAGTGCTAGGGATGAGAAGGAAGTTGCTTTGTGCATCAAAGACTTGAATTCTCCAAGCTTCCACCCCTCAATGATTGCTCTTTTGTAACAGACTCTTTCGAGAGAAAAGATGTGGAACGTGATCTTTTGGCCAAGCTACTTGTGAATCTGGCTAGGTCTCATGATGGTGTGCTGAGTCAAGTTCAACTTGTTAAAGGGTATGAAGATCAATCATTTGGTATCAAACATTTTGCTAACAGGTTTGGTAATAATAACCATTTGAATTTGTTTCCTGATTCAGGTTTGAATCTGTTTCAGCACACTAGAGGATGCTGTAAATGATGCTCCAAAAGCTGCAGAATTTCTTGGTCGTCTTATGGCCAAACTAATAATAAAAATGTGGTATCCTTGAAAGATATTGGACGTCTATTATGATGGTGGAGAGGAGCCAGGGCGTCTTCGGGAAACCGGGCTTGCCGGGGACATTCTTGGAAGCATATTGGGAGTAATTAAAACAGAGAAAGGAGAAAGTGTGTTTAATGAAGCTCGAGATAGCTGCAACTTGCGGTTGGAGGACTTTCGCCCACCAGATCCTTACAAATCAAGGTTATTAGAAACTTTTCTTTAGAGGATAATAGTAATAATAATGATTATGATGATGGTTCTCAGTTTTGTATGTTTTTGCTTAGAGGGAGTTGAAAGTCTAGTGCTTCAGGGTTTTACACATGGTGGATTTCTTCTTCTTGGCCACGTTTTAAATTGTTATTTCTTGTAAACGTTCAATGCAATCATGGAAAGATCAATTTCCTTTTGCTTCAAAAGATGATCTTGTTACTTCCACCATTGTATAAACCTTGGATTGAAGGCATATTCAACAACTTAAAATTCTCGGAAACAAAGGTCTTTAGTATTACTTTGAATATACGTATAAACTTTGTTTGCTAAGTAAGAGATTGAGCCATAAAAGGGCCACTAAAACAATTTGGTTACATAAATGTCATAACCCAAGGAAAAGCTTAATTATTATAAATTCTTGGGTAAAGTATACAAATGGTCCCGACTATAGAGTGTTACTTTGTTGAGTTCTTCGACTATTAGAAGTTACAAAATGGTCCCCGACTATAGGATGTTTTGTTGAGTCTTTCAACTATTAAAAGTTACAAAATAATCATTAGACTATTATATTTCAAACTTGTTTTTTTTGTTAAAAAAAATTGACGAACGTCTGAATTTATATTAATTTATTGACTGAGATATAATAAAATCATATTTTTAAATGTCTGTTGGCATCATTGTTTCTTTTAAGCACTATGTTGATGAAATAATATTTCAAGTACTGACTTGATGATATAATGTAAACGGAAAGTCTATTCATAAAATACAATTCAAACAATTCTAGTCGGATTTTATCATATCCCAATCAACAAGCTTATGTCTTGCTAAGAAGACCACCAATTTTTTAATAGAAAAGATAAGTTTGGAACATAAGAATAATCAGGTGATTATTTTATAACTTTAATAGTCAGAGGACTCAATAAAACAATATCATATGATCAGAAGATCATTTTATAATTTTTAACAGTCAATGGACTTAACAAAAGAATGTTTATAGTCAGGGGACTATTTTTGTACTTTACTCAATAGTTTATCATGATATAAAAAGAATTAGTAGAAATATATATTTAAAATTAATAAGATAAATAAAAATTAAACAGAACAATACATCTTCAAATAAGTAAATATTTCTTCTCTTTATTCTAATTAAATTATGCAAATAATAACAAATTACTAAATTAATGTAATACTAACCCTTATTAAATTTCAAACCACTCCGTTCTTACAAAAGGAAAAAAAACAATGTCGCAAACTTTGACCTCAAGGTTGACATGTTGAGAAATTAAACATAACGACTTCACCAATATGTTACAAGCAAATCTGAGTTGAACTTGGAAAGTCATTTCCTCTGTTCCAGCCATTGAGGCAAACAACTAAAAGTTGTACAAATCCTCAGCAGAAAGAAACATGCATTTATTAATCATAGGTGATAATAATCAAGGACGAAAGGTTTTGTATACACACAAACGGCTGGCATGCTGTCAGCTGGGCTCCTGTCAACCCATAAAAGCCCAAAAAAAGGGTCAGAAATTGCAACACATTATCTTCATTTTAGCTTTTTCATTTGTCCCTGTAAGCCAAAAGCACTTTTGTTTCACTGTAATATTCCAGGTCCGATAACTCGAATGAGCCTTCTCACAATGCCAAATTCCAAATTCTAAAATGAACTTAGCTTAAAGGACTTGATATTTTAAAACATCAGAGAGACAATCAGGTCAAAGTTTTGGTTGTTTTACAAGATTTTACCAGTGTTTGTTCTAAACAATGTTAATTAGTTGGCAGGATATGTTGATTCCACATGCATCTGCATTATCATTTTTACGCATATATCAACCTAGCTGCTAAGCATTAGCTTGTTTGAGTACGTATGGTGTGTTTGAAACATGCCCTATACAATCAATCAAAGCACTCTTTTTTTGAGGAAAGGAAACAAAACTGATAAGTCGGAGACACAGGTTTTCCTTAAATAATTGAACATGGGAATATTACCTGCCTCAACCACCACCAAGTCCAGCAGTACTACCTCCTGTCAAAAGCATGGTGACGAGGGATGTAACAGCACCACCAGTAAGGTCACCACCACCACTATCCACACTTAGAATCGCATTGCGCATTGTGAGAATACTCCCCATATGTAGCCCCATGCCCCCGCTCGATGGCTTGGATGAAACAGAATGTCATGGCACCAGTTGATGTAATCTTTGATAGGGCCTGCTCCACAAAGCATTACAATATTTTTTTAGTCTTTGAAATCTAAAGTGCCATCAGAATTGAAGTTTCAAGACATGCAATCAGTTTTCAAGAATCTCACAGATGTATCAGCAGAAGTTTGATCATCATCACAACCACTGAAGGAGATTACCTCTCACCATTTGTTCCCTTCCATAAACCTGATGCAGGACGATGATCCTCCCATACATACTGTCCAACCCTGGACAAAAAACAATGCATCAACTTCTGGTCTTCAAAGTCATCAAAACATAGTTAACCATAAACTAAACGGCCCAAGGATACGAAAAGCTTATGGGTCAACCCTAGACAATAAATAGGTCCTTTCAACACAAAATACACTTTTTTCCCAACATGCAAAACTAAATTTCTTCTCTGTGGAATGGAGATTCTGTTTCTAACAAAACTAGTAGGGAATCTTGATTAAAAGCTAATGGTACATAAGCATGTTCAGCAGCAGCAAACCTGTTCATTCTACAAAGGAACGGTAAAATCCAATACGGTTCCACTATGGCAAGCAATGAGTGCGTGAAGCTTAACCCGTGAGGTAGTGGTCGAACAATAGTTGCATTTATCTCATCATCAACAATCATCCCTTGAGTTTATAAATCCAAAGGACAAAGGGTCTCATCATAACCGTCGACTTCATCACCATTGTAATTCCGTTGCCGTGAACCGTGACCGGAATAGTGAAACAACAGAGAATCGCCAGGTTGACAACCTTGACTAGCCAATATAACGCCATCCTCAAATTATGCTTCGTTGGAAGCCTGTAGGGATCGGTTTCTTCTTCTGCATTGGGAAAAAAATGTTAGCACTTTTAATTATTTAATTCAAATACACAATTAAGAAAGCTTGAGTTAAAACCATAAAATAAATGCATCATACAGAAAGGAAAGATTCCTTGAGGTAGCTATCACCTTTATGGTCAAAATTCGATTTTTAAACCCTAGAATTTACTGCCCGTTCATATATTGATCAATAGAATTGATTCCAATTCGGACAAAAGGTAACAAAATTTAATGATAAAAAGAAAAAGGAAAAAAAAAAAAAGAAAGATTACCGGTGAGCATGAGAATGGAATCTTCGGGTAAACCTGTTGACGAGAAGGTAACGCATGCACTTGGCGTCGTTAATGCAACCCTTGAGCTCGTGCCTCGAGTATCTATACGATATCCCACAGATCACCGCCCTTTTCCGACCGCGCGCGGGGAGGGGCACCGGGAGGCGTGTGGTTAAAGGGGGAAGGGGGAGAAGAAGATGACGGAGGAGGCACGTGAGAGGAAGGAGCAGGCGGTTGAGAGAGGAGGAGGGGTGGATCGAGGGTCGGCGATGTTGGTAACGGCTTTGAGATTGCGCAACGGATGGATCGGGCTCCCTGCGGGAGCTGCAAAGGGGTGCGGCATCCGGAACAGTCAAGCGTCGGCGGTGGGTAATTGTGGTACATGCCTGGCCCTGGCGGCTGATACATCCTCAAAATCTCAGGTAAATACTAAAAGAAAAAAAGAAGAGAAAATTACTTGCAAATTTTGGTGGGGGGGGGGGGGGAAGAAAAAGGAGGAGAAGAAGAAATGAGCGTTGATTGGTACGCAGTTGGAAAGGAAATTGATTAAAAAGACTGCGTTTTTATATTTTTCAATGACAGATATTTCTTGTGCATCGTCTGTCATGCATGCATCCAATATTTCTTGTGCAAGGAAGGGCCAATTATAAAGGAGCTTACCTAATTTAAAATTAAAATATTATGAAAAATGGGTGTGATCGAAACTATGATAAAACATATATTTAAATTGGATTAATTTAAAAAATGACATTATAAAGAATATAATATTTTAACTTGTAACTACAAATGTTATAAAAATATAATATTTTAAGTTGTTTAACTTAAATACTATATTTTTAATAATATTTTATATCGCGTTTATTTATATCGTTTTTAGTCACATCCTATCCGTTGCAAAACAAAACTCCCTAAAGGATGGGGATCCTTGTCAATATGGATGTGAGCCTCTCAACATTTTACTCACTATTTGGAGTTCATATCAATCAATGAATTTTTGGGCAAATAATTCCAACGTCTAGATTTATTTTGAACTGATTAAATTTAATTTTCGTTAAAACTGATTAAACTTTCAAAACATACAAAGTGTATTAATAATTAATACCAAATAACATAGAGCCATCATACTTATTCAGTAGTAGTTAAATTTGAATCAATTTAATTTTATACTGACCTTTTTGTAAATATTTAAAAGTTAGAAGATAAAACTATATATTTTTAAAAAAAATTGTAAGATATCGATACCTTGGAAAGGGATCGATATCTTCTCAAGCTTCAATGTTTCAATATCTATTTTTTTTTAAATTAAGATTGAATACCTTAAGAACACACTTCAATAATTAAAATATATTAAGTACACCAAGGAAAGGATCATGCTGTAACACCTTATACTGCCTAATTTAGCACATCACATGAATCCAACACGAACATGCAAGTTCAAGCTTATATAATTCATAGACCATTTTAGCTAGTTTGCACGAATCAATTTATTTAAGTGATTAAAAGAATTGTTGTTGTTCCTAGAGATTATGTGTTTGAGCACCAGCGACTGCAAGGATGAATGAGTGTTCATTGTCAAATAATTAAGAATATTTAGAACATATATTATTTTATAATCATTAATTTAATAAAAAAAACAAAAAAAATATTAAAAAAAACCCTACTCTCCACCTTGATCGTTATGACTGTCTGGATGATGCAACCTACTCGATCCTGCTTCGAATCCTGTATTTGATAACCTACACCATAAGAAATAGACAAGCCAAATTTCAAAATCAGTGATACTTAAATTACAATAATAAACAAGAACAAATTATATACATTAAAATGTTCTTTCAATAGTCGCAACCAACATCATAACACACTCATTTTAAGACACTATCAAATCGTAGCATCACATATAGCTCTAGGGAATCATTACGCACTTTATTCATTCTTTCTTGCAAGTAGAATAATGGTTTAACCCATTTCAGATGTTATATCCTACTACTATCATAGTTTAATTTGTGATTTCATATTCCGAACTCTTTATGTGTGTTCATTGATTCATATCATTTTTAATCATAGAGGATCATATTGGTTATTTTCATTTAACATGGTATCAGATAATACGACAAAATTCATTTCATACATATGAACATTTATTTTTTATTATCCTTTTTTCACAAATTGATATGATTTCTATAAAGTTACCTTTCATAATCATTTTTACTAGATGTCTCATTATCATATTCTTATCAAGACAGTGATTCTCATGCTAATTTTTACTAATAAATATTCGACATTTCAACCATAGATTTACAAAGTTCACATAAAGATCATAGCTAACAATATTTAAGGCTTTAACATATCTCATGCATTGTCCTCAATACATGAAACATTATGTGAATGGAATGCAATGGCAAAATGTATCAATACTAAAATGACATGGCAAAATTAAAATGCAAAGAAGAATTAAAAACAAAGGGAATGAAGAAACTCCCCTATAGCGTTTGGCGATTGGTTTGTTGCTTCAATCGCGGTGGGCAATGAAATATGGACCGACTTGCCATGGCAACTCCTGATTTATTATTTTAGGGTAATTCTAATTTTATTATCCCGGCTATCAATTTTCTTTCGTTTTAGTCACTCAACTATTTTTTATTTCAAAATTATATCTAACTTTATGTTTTCGTTTCACTTTGGGTCCCCACTATAAAAAAAATTAACGGTGATTGCCACCATAAGGTACTGCACGTCATCATTGAGAATTCTTTTAAAAAAATACCCCATCAGCAATTTTGTTAATTAATTTTGTAACGACGGGTGTCCAAAATAAAATCAAAACATAAAATAAGGTATAATTTTGGGGGGGAAATATTTGAATGATCAAAATAGAAAAAAAAAATTATAGTTACGAAACTAAAGTATAGTTTACCCTTTTTTTCATTATGATGGTATTCCAACCATATAGGTACCTTTTGATATTTGATAAGCAAGCGCCTTGTATTGCTCCCGATGGTGACATCTGCTGCTGCATGAACCACATGACATGTTAGGAAGATGCTCGGTCTCTGTTTCTTAATTTGGACAGGCAAAGGCGCAATGCTTGCGTGTTGGTCAATAATGTTCAAGGAGACAGCAGCAAGCAATGTTGCCTGAATAAGTTAAGGCTCAGCATTCGGCAATGAACGTTTGTCCACACGCACACGGTTAAGGAAAACCAGACCCCCCGTGCACATGAAAGTCGGTCAAATATATGTTGGTTGTACTTAAATTGCAGAAATGTACACTAATACTATCAAATGCATTACATAAATTCTAGATATATGTTCTGCTCAACTACTAATAGGCCATATTTTGAAACGATACATTTTTATCGACATGTCGCCATAATTGTTGCCGTGGGAACCCTACTTTGCCTTACACTGCAGTGCAGCATACCGCATTGTAAGCAGCACCATAGCCAAGTCAAAATCGCCACTGCAGACCAGACAATATGAAAGATAGACTCTCGATAAAGCTTATGTAGGGTCAGGGCTTAGTCTCTCGATAAAGCTTATGTCGGGTCAGGGCTTGTGCATCTTGAAGCCGAAAACTCTGGGGATGTAGCTTTGCGTTGGCTTTTGTGGCATTAGGTGCGGATACGTCATCAGAAATAGATGTGGAAATGTAGTTCCAAAGTAAGCTCCGTCGTTGTCTTGTTAATACGTCAAGGAAATGAGCTGTAAATCAAAGTAATGCAACTATGATTTGCTAACATCATGATTTTCGACACCACCGTATCCGACACCAAAATGCAAAAAAAAAAAAGGAAATTCAAATAAAAAAAAGACATCATTTTTGAATAGATATTGAAGTGTAAAAAAATGACTTGGAAGGAATGTAGTGAAATGCACACGTCCAAATAATGTCAATTCTGATTGTCAGGATAAAAATGTACAAGGGAATTCGAATCACCATATCAACATTCAATACTCTACGATAAAACATTTACGATCAATGCAAGTGCCGGCATGATCTAAGAGACCCAAATGATTATACTATCTTTTCAAGGAATCAAGTAATCATATAAACGCTAGCAGGGATAACTTAATATGCAAGGACAAGGAGGGTAGTGCAAAACAAAAATAGTACATGAAATATAAAGGATACTGCCTTGAAATTTGGATCGAGGGTAATATATATCTTCACACTTTGGACAGTATATTTTCACGGTACTTGAAGGAGGGATATCTGACTGACCAACTGGAAGGCAAGATTGTCCGCAGCAATAAACTCTAGGGCATCTTCCAAAATCATAGTTTCTGTATTTCTCCAACTGAGAAGTTTCGAGTAGAACTTTGAGAACGAGACATGACAAGTCAATAGAACGCAAAGAGAACAGGAAAATCGACGGCAATATTTACCATGGCTGACATTCCCTTGCTAGTTAATATGTATCGTACGTGTATAAGGCCATACAACATCTCAGCAGCCGATTCGCTATCTATATGGGGGTCCCAATTAACGGAACTACCAAAATTAAGTAGGCTGTCTTGCACCTTATTTCCCAGGAAATTTTGATCTACTCTTCTAAATTCTTTCCCGGTCAGAATCTGCATGAGGATCCAAAACCGAAACTATCCAACTCTAGAACCCTTACCCCAGATAAAAGATTTATGGGCAAAGGAGACAAACATTCACTAACAACAGCCTAAATTTCGGAACTCAAAAGCAACTCCTCAAATAGATAAAAAATTATCCAAAATTTATACATGAAAATCAAGTCAGTAAAATGCTTACTGTGTGAAGATTCAACATCCAATATCAAATCAAGGGCGTATTCGTAATACGGAACTTGACTGCTCAACCCGCAAAGATTAAAGTCATCTTGGATGTATTCTTCATCAACTTCACAAAAAAACTCATTGCCCCGCAAACCACAAAACCATGAGATCCAAGACGTGTCATCTCCATCGGAAGCACTAATATCTGATTCTTCACTGTCAGTTTCAGATTCCTCTGCAATCAAGGACAGGAATTACCAGGTATTAGAGAAGAACCTCACATTTTATATTACTTGTTTATATCAATAATGTCTGATGATCTGAGATTGTTAATACAAGCATGACAAGAAAACTGTAAAATTTACCATAAGAATTAAAAACACAATCCTAGCTAAACATAAATAAACAAAGGAATCATATAGCCTAAATCAAACTTTCAAACATGGAAATACAAGTACATTTAAACACCATTGTTCTATCACGTCAAATAAAATAAGCCATTAACAAAGAAGGAAAGTGACTGAAAAGTAACTAACCATAGGAACATTTGGCTTTGGAACGTGAATCGCGATGAGATAGCTGGGATTTAGCGGGGAAGCTGAAGGAACAGAGGGTCTTCCTTTGTCTTTGCTGTTCCTCAAACCCCTCGAAGTGGATGGGGTAGGCTTGTCTAGATGTTTGTCGAACGCATCGTTTATGCGCTTCCGATCCAACGGTCCTCCTCCTCGGTCTCTATGACTATGCATAACTTTCCTTGTATTTCCACAACCCCAAATTCCAAAAGCTCCCGACTTTAATTTCCAATATCAATGCAGAGAAATAAACGAATATTTAATCCACAAAATACAGTTAAAATGATTTTAGGATCAGATTTTATCATATCTAAATCAACATGTTAACATCCATCTTAGACGGTCATCAATTTTTTAACGAAAAAATAACGAGTTTAAAACATACGAATCATCGAATGACTATTTTATAACTTTTTATAATCAGATGACTTAATAAAGTAACTTCTTATAGTCGAGTTACCATTTATATACTTTACTCCTAGAATTATTGGATTCCCATGAACAGCCTCCAAGTACCAAGCCCATAGAAACCGAGCTTTACCTCTAAATTGTTATTAAATAATGTATATGTCACGTACTATAATCATTTTTTAGCCAATGGAAATGAATTGGGAACGAAAACCTATGCAAGGAAGTCAAGTATTCAAGTATAGGCCATTCTCCAAAGGGTCATTTTCAAGTTTCCTTGAAAAATATACTAACTAAATTGAATTGGAGAGTGGTGCAGTTTATCATCTGTGTTGGGGTGGATTTCTTTTTCATTTAAAGGGAAACAGAAAGAGAGGTAAGCATGCTGATGTTGAAGTTGACTCTATCAGTACTGTAGGGTGGGTTTGTAGGGCTGCTTGTTTTACTTGATAACGGTGTGTTGTTGCCAAAAGGAAAAAAAATAGATTGAATCGACGACAGATTGATATAATAAAATAAAGTATTAGATTTCTTAATTAAGTTAAGAGTTTAAATCTTGATGTTTTTTTAATGAAATAACTTAGATTGAGAGGATTGCCATTATTTCTATAGTATACAATCATAATTAATCAATTAATAGATCGGATACCGATACTTATATTAAAAAAAGAGCTGAGATTAAAGCTTAAGACCAAGGAATCAAAGCAAAGGACCGTGACATTCTTTTTCGATATACAATTATCCATGAAATCAGAAGGATCCCGCTTCAAAGCACCGTCTAATATTCTAATATATATATATATATATTTTCACTCGGATCCTAAATCTGTATAAAATAAAATAATTACATCTTTTAGTTCCATACGAATTCAAAACGATGAAATAAGAAGATATTCTAATATTCATGTTTTTTTTTCCTCTTTAAAGTTGACCTTTGATGGGTCTAACTTATCCGACACTATTCCACTATCTTTAACATCTAAATAGTGCTTTGTTTGGTCAAAAAATAAATAAATAGTGCTTTGTACACGCGCTGTCGCTTCTCGTGCTTCACACTAATCAGTATACAGTTGACCTCTAAAACCTATTAGTTTACTATGATTTTGTTTTTGGTACAACAAAAATCCATTATGATAATCAAACATTAGAATTCAATGGAGCCGACGTTCACATTCACCGAATAGCGTGTGGAACTGAACTTAAGTTTTACATTGGAGGATTTTGCCGTACTTTTTGCCCCTCTGACAGCTCAAAATAAAGTGATCCACCATGTCGTTGACAAAGGAGGGAACAAATAACTCAGGCTTGATTAGAGTTTCAGTGCAAACAACGAGTCCTGCAACACCTAGAGCGGCCGCGGCGGTGGCTACACCCCAAACGAAATTCATAAAATGTGTGGCAGTTGGAGATGGAGCTGTGGGAAAGACTTGTCTCCTTATATCTTATACAGGCAACACTTTTCCAACTGTATGTTATGAACATTCCTCTTCTTCTCTTCTCTTCTATGAATATGATCCTACATTTTCATCTTCCTTTTTGTTTTCCTGCATTGAATGTGTTTGTTGAATTGTAGTAATGGGATTTTGGGGGGTACTTTTGTTATGATTTACAGGACTATGTTCCTACTGTTTTTGATGACTTTAGCGCCAATGTAATGGTTGATGGTCTGGCTGTCAATTTAGGTCTCTGGGATACTGCCGGTATATGCTCCTTTGCTTTCATAGTTTCTTTTACAGGTCTAATCGTTCAGCGTGGTGAGCTTAAATATTGCTAGTCTAGATGTTTCGAATTGCTGAATGTTGTTAATTCCTTGTTTACTGGATAACGGGATGGTTAACTGTGAAGTCTGATTATTTCGAATTCTAATATTTGATATATCGGTATGCTTCAGTATGATCACCCAAAAACAATATGAAAGATAAAAATCACAAAGAATATGGAAGTTGAATGGATGAGGTCGTTTTCATTTGACATCCATAGTTCCATTACTTATCTTCTTCAAATCTTCCAATGGCCTTTTGGTATCAATTATTAGTTAAACATGCATCATGAAATGAAGAGTGTCGGGGATGGATCGAGAGGTGTTAGGGGTACGGTCGCATCTCCTGAAAATTTCAAATTCTTATACAATTTAAGTATTTTCTTTATATTAACTATTGATGATTTAATTTCACATCCCTTGATTACCCTCTCCGCCCTTGAATAACTGTCTTTCTAAATATATTTGTTCATGGACTTCATTATATGTAGGACAAAGTGGATTTCATAAAGTTGATGCTATAATATGCTCAGGTCAGGAAGACTAACAGATTAAGGCCTCCAAGTTACAGAGGAGCTGACGTGTTTCTTCTTGCTTTCTCCCTCATAAGTGGACCTAGCTATGAGAATGTATCTAAAAAAAGTATGTTTCTTTTTGTTGTTGCTTTTCCTTTTAAAGTTTAAATCCTCAGTGAGTGACTGAGTTCTCTTCTCCTTATGCTTAGCTCATGAAATGTGTTCGTTACTTGTTTCTGATTCCCTTGCATGTCTTTATGCTCCTTGTTGTGTTGGAGAAGTGCGTCCCAGAGATGAGACATTATTCCCCGTCGGCTCCAATTGTTCTTGTGGGAACCAAACTGGGTGATGGATTCTCTCCCTCCTTGATGTATTGCTTCTGCAGATGGACGGTTCCATATCAAGTCCTTTGCTTATCGATCAAGGTTCAAGATTCTCAGAATAGTTGAGCCATGTCTGATGAAAGGGGAAAAAAAAACCCAGAGCTGAATAATATGAACTGCTCTCTATTGTCTTTTTCCCCACTTCTTACATCTCATAGTCAAAAGATTGCCTTTGCTTTTGTTTCTCTATAATCATTTGTTTTTCGTCATCATATTCTCACGTATGTTCATGATCTTCTAGCTACAGCCTCTATTTGAATATCTATCATGCATGGATTTAATTTTACTGCAGATTTAAGAGACGACAGACAGTTCCACTTGGATTATCCGGGGGCGTGTACTATTTATACAGAACAGGAACCTGTTCATTCTTTCATTTTGTTGCCGGAATCTGAAACTGCATACTACATCTGATAACAATAGAAATTGGGGAAATCATTCATAATTTAGTACACGTACGTTGTAATATAATACTTGATATCTTAAGTTCTGTTGCCAGGGTCTTGAACTAAAGAAGCAAATAGAAGCAGTGGCCATATAGTGCAGCTCCAAGACACAGCAGGTTCTCATACCATCTGTGTTCAAATGGCAAAATTTACCCATTAAGCACTGCAATGCCATTTGATTTGAGATCTTCTTTCTTTGGGTTAAAGTTCATTTGAAATAAAATTAAGAGGTTTATGTATTGAAAATTGCAGAATGTGAAAGCTGTGTTAGATGCTGCTATCAAGGTGGTTCTCCAGCCTGCAAAGCGACAGAAGCAAAAGAAGAGACCAAGTATAAGCCGTGTTCTCTGAACAAATTCCCAGGAGGAGAACCAGTGTGAAGTTGACTATGTGATCTTCCTTTTATAATTATTATGTGCGTTATCTTGTTTATTACATTCTTTTTCGTGTTGATTTTATTGAGTGCTTCCTTCCCTTCTGAAGCAGGAAGAATATGCAACAAAGTGTAAACTCCATTTGTTTATCATCTTCTAGAACTCTTAAGAGTTTGGGTTTTGTAAATTGGCTGCTTTTTACAAGGATTTGATGTGTACGAAAATTGCTGCTTTTTGTTTTCTTTAAAAAAGGTCGATTGCTTGAAAAGTTCAAAATACTTGTTTATATAAGATTAAAAAAAAGGGTTTAGCCCATAAAATGTTACATACCCTAAACTCGGAATGGTTAACTTATAGGTGCAATAGCCATTTGAAAAGCAATGTTGAAATATTTCATACCGTTGGTTCTCTTGCCCATCTGTCAGATAATGAAGAAAGCATAAGATTTAACTGCAGTGCAACTTAGTTTACGAGCATCCGGACCAAGGTCTAAGCATCAGCTCTTCATTTTTTATGTTCCCATGAATATACACTTTGGGCTCTCTATCCTGCACAGAACATTTGGAGTTTGAATATTTAGTGGTGATCTATCATGCTACAAGTTTACTATGCATGATTTGGATTCCTTACCAGGAGGATAGGTGGAAATGCTGGCTGGACACGAAGTCTCCCAAAGCCATTCACATAAAATAAACATTTGTACCCATCAATAGCTGGATGTTCACTGTTAAGGAGAAGTATGAACAAGGCCATGAATTCTCAATGATATATTATTTTGGTAAATATTTCCTGTCTTGGAAATTGGCATTTCCCGTTGATAAATGCTCATTCTTCAGGCAACACATTCTGACAGGAAGAATATTTATTAAAATACTCAAAAGTGGGAACTCACTTTATAAGATAGGTGAAGTTTCTCAGGTAAAATTCCTCGAGGGCAATCTCTTCTTCTTTAGAGTACCTGAATTAATAATTATGTAAGAACATTCCAAGTAAAGAAAGAATGACAAGTCCAAGAAAATAACACAAAATATGGTGCTTTCAGAAGAAATTTGACAATAGAACAACATAGAAGTAAGCTTCTCGACCCAAAGCTTTACAAGTAACCTACCAGATCAAATTTGTCTATATAAGAGGCATATGCAGTCGCTGCTGTTTTGAGGTTACCAATAAGTGAATGACAGAAGCTAAAAAGAAAGTGGGGGAGGGAGGGTTACAGCCGCTTGAGCGTTTTTCCTATATCCATTCAATTTTATTTTAAACTGTTTCAAGTATTCTTCCTTGATCTCAGCAAAATGGTCTAATAACAGTTTTGGAATTAACAGAAGATGGTGCATGAATCAATATTCCTCACAGGTTAGCATTTCCAGTTTAGTAACACAAGTGATGTTATAGCCTTCTAGCACCATAGGCAGCATAAAGCCGTACAAGGCTAATATTGCTAGGCAACTATAATCTCACCTGCAACATAAGCCTATTACTCATACTACAAATTTCACAATAGTGCTTTATTAAGATGATATTTTGATGCTAGACCTTATCTGATGACAGCAATTCCCACTATAGCAATGAAGTTCTATTTTCACATCGGTTAACCTAATTTTATGATTCGTGTGTGACATAAAAACTCATGCAAAGGAAACTACCTCCATGGCAATTCATTTTCACAGAAAAGGGATATTCCATTCATGGCAGAAAATGGATCAATGTGAACCCAGAGTTCGTTGGACTTGTTAGAAAGATGGCCTGTTAGATGATGAACAGTGCAGAAAAAATCAGCAAGCCACAATGAAGAAATATCCAAAAACAGATTGAAGAGGAAAATAAAATGTTTACAGCCAAATAAATTTTAGTTGAATGTAAGGACAACGAAAAATAGAGGGGGGAGGTGGATGTCATCAAAACAAGAAGGATATATAACTTTATAGTCGACTAGCCTGACCTGCACAAAAATTACTGAAATAGACGCGCACACAAGCAGAAACTCTGAGACACATGAAAACAAGCTTCCAACCTCCTCCACTAAACCCATAGCAATACACAAAAACATTGAAGGAATAATGCACAAGCACACAGAGAAAATACTGTTATCTTTAACTACATATGCTTTATAGCCAAAATATATGCCACATTCCATATTTTCTTTATTTTTCTTTTCATATTAGATAAATCATAAGAACTCATCAGAAGGGATAAATCAAGTACACAAGTGGTAAGTAATACAAACACATGAGAGCACTTATGTGCATGAGCGTATTTGCCTTTGAGAGAGAAATAGGAAGCACTCACCAATCTGATGCAACTCTTTTAAAGCATAACCACTGGGATAATTCTCATAGGATGCCATGAAAGTTATGATTGTGCACCCTAGACTACAAAATAAAATAAGTACATAAAATGAACTTAGAATCATATCTCAACCATCCATAATGTGGGTTCCGCAGAGAACTTAATGATACCCAGAAAACCACACGTTTATGGATAAGGACCATAATTGTACAAATCAGTTGTAGTGACATGGTTCTCAACAAGGAAACAAACTTATAATTTAAACAAAAAGAAAAGGGGGAAAAATCAACAAACCTAACTAAAAGTAATCCTAGCATGATTAAATTGAGAAGTTTCCAGAAGCTCTTCTTCCTGTTGTTGTAGCTGTAACAAGAAGACGGAGTAAATTATGTATTTTGCTAACATAAAAACAATTGAAAACAAAAGGAAAATCACATGGTTCACTCATAAAGAAAAAGCATCACCATGCATGACTACCAAGAGCAAGTTAAAAGGTCCTCCATAGTTTAAGTCATAATGAGTTAAAAACTCAAACTAGTACATACACAACCCACCCTGCAATCAGCCTCCATTGACCAGATCAGTTTCCTTTGGCTGCGAAATCCAAAACTTAACACAAAATTTAAAATAGACGCAAAAAGGGGAATGCAATCAATTCAACAATCAGTGTTGCAGGATCATCTGTATCATATCTTTGATTATCCAGGATAACTAAAGCATGACTAGTACCTACAAAACCTTACAAGATTATTATATCTTTACGTACTGTGTTCATGTGCTTGGATTTTTTTTTTCTTAAATACTTCTTTTAAATTCAGAAGGTTCCCATATAAATATGTGAACTATTAACATTTATTCAATTGTTTCCAATAGTTTAATCTTCAAAAAAGAAGAAAAGGAAAAAAACAACATACATTCTGCTTGCTGCAACTGCAGCAGATAAGTTAAAGATCGGAATCGAGCTGATAATAAAACGGAGTTCCTGCACCATTAAAAATATGTGATTAGGCAATTGGGTGGTAGCTTAGCATGTGTGCGTCTATTTTAAATAAATCGGGAAGCAAGCCAACCATGTATAAATGTACATTACAATACCTTGTGAGGAAGCTTAGAATAAAGTACAACAAACGAAAGTGCCGGTAAAACCAGAGGAAGAAGCCTTCTGTCAAGTAAGACCCCAAGCTACAAAATATAAAAATAAAATAAAATGCAGTAGGCTAGAATAATAATGTAGTATAACTTTAATATTATAAGTTCAACTCTCACCATGAAAAGCGGATATGCAGCGAGTAACGAACGAGGCAGAGCAGAAGTAAAATACCAGTGAATGGAATGTGTCTAAATAAAGAATATTATCAAGGAATAGAGATCAAAGAAAAGAGACAGATAAACAAGCACAAGCACACATTATAAGATAATTTTTAAACATTCATATTCAGATCAACAAAAAATTGAACATATATTCAAAAGAAGGAAATAAGAACTAATTGTGCTGATGGCAACCAATAAAGATTAAAGCTTCAAAAACTAGCAAAGCCAATAAAGTAGGTGACTATGCATGCAGGAAGTTCACACCCTTAGCCAATAACATGAGAAAACATAATAATTTCCAAAGAATGCATAGGAATAGACTGGAGACTTCTGTAATAATTGCTACAGATTCCATTAGTGCATGGCAGACGTAAATGTAGAAGATGCATAAAGAGATACCTCGTATCTTCCAACATCTAATAAATTAGAAATTATAATAGGAAAGATGTTATAAGTGGAACTAGTTAACCACAACAACCAAAAATATTGATTTTGCTATTTCAATTTTTTTTTTAAATGGATTGAGGTAAAGGAAAATCTTGAAAAATGGATACACCCCATTCAGAACTTCGATTAAGAACAGAGTTGAACCAAAAAACTTCAAATTCAGGCCAAAGAAACCTCTTCCACATGATTGAATCAACCAATACGGTGAGACCTGAGCTGAGAATAAATTCATAAGTTGATAACAGTTTATAAAACCTTAGTCAGAAGCTTTGATATTTTATAAGAGCAGAACAACTAACCTATACACAAAAGAGTGGTCAAAGTGCAGCACTTTAATGCTCTCCAAAATGAAATTGACTTGGTCTGTCATTCATAAATAGAAATCTTATAGTCAGCACAAACTAAAATAAACAATTAACAACATGATATGAAATCCAAATATATAACTAAAAAAGAACTAAACAATATCAGAGAGCATAATCAATTGATTCATAATAGAGAGCAACGGATAACATGTATTTCTAGTGAAGCTTGTGCATACAGCTATGACAGAAATTGACAAGACAAGAAAACTGTGTGATGCTACACACGTTTTGGACAAACTTTAATCACCATTTCCCAAGTGAAAGTGGAATATATGAAAGAGAAAGAAAGAAAGAAATTGTGGGGGGGGGGGGGGTTGGAAGGTACAGTAAACGACAACCTACCAACAAAAGCTCCAGGCCAAGAGGACCGAGAAGTAAGATTATATCACATCGAAAGATGGTTGTAGCAAAGATCTGTTCATTAAGAATGCAGAGCAAAGTAAGATGATACAAACAAGCCAAAATCGGTAAGCCATGTCCACAAATTACAAGATAAAGCACCTAAAACTGAAAGCAAGTTGTATCAGAGATCATGAAATCAACAAGCCATGGTAAGCTTAAGCAGTCAGCACATATACCAGATAGTTTAAAGCAGCATAAAAATTCCCCTTCAACCAATGCCCGTATGCCAAATTTACTGCATAAAGGAAAATTATAAGTTTCATCAACTTCTTCACAAGAAAAAGAATAGATAAAACTCAAAGAAAACCAGAACAACCTTCATTGTGAGACAGAACTTCTATTTGATTAAAAAAAGTCTTGTTTTGTTTCTTTTTTCTTTCTAAACATCACTTTCAGCTTGTAAAGAACTGAATATTCCAAACCAGAAAAAAAATTCCACCTAACAAACTTAACCATTTCAATCCACATTGCCAATCATAAGTCATGGTAACCGGCTCAGGAAGTATAATCACTCTTAGGTGCATGTTGAAGACAATTAGTCTGCCCAGCCCTCTAGGTAGTAAAACTCTTTTCACAACAAAATACAAGTTCATAATTTCACCAATTAAGTCTTAGTTCAGTGGCCCCATTGCTGCTGCTACAACCCGGAGATTGTGGGTTTGAGCGTGCTTAAGCACACAATTAACTCCAATTTAGCTTTGGAGGGTTATAAGTATTTTAAGCATTGTATCAAAAACAAGTTCATAGTTTCAGCAAATAAATAGTAAATATAGCACAGTGAAAACCTTTTCCTACTTTTTTATAAGTTCTTTTAATTTTTGCATTAATTGTTCACCTTTACAAAGCTAAAGGATTATAATAGCATTTTGAATAAGTGACTCTTCTGACCCAAATTCAACAACTTTAGTAGCAACACTATAACTTAAGTCATAAATCTACAGCAGCAAAAAGTTATATGGTAATACATGCATGTATATGAACCTTTGATCACTTCAGAACAATTACATGAGCAGACATCCCACTTATAGAAATGAATTAACCCATTCTTGTCTTACACATAAGACATAGCAGGGTTCCTTCCAATTATCACCTAATTGACAAAACTATCCAGGACCTTAGGTAAACTATAAGGGTGAAAAGTAAGTGCATTCCTGTTAATAACATAAATGGGTATATAGAAAGTTAAACTGCAGGAAGCAATCACCTACACCCAGAGCTAGAATATTTGGAAGTGCACGAGAGCAATAGAACAGCAGGTGAAACTGAATCACAGTAAATATTACAAAGAACACTTCAACTTGATGTCCAAACTTGTTTTTGACCTGCTTAAACAGAAAATAAACACCAATGATTGGAACTCTACAATGACAAATCTGAGAAAGTTAAACCTAAAAGTAGAACAAGTAGAATAAATGAACAGCATGAGGGAAAAAGCTACATACCTGAATACGCAAAAAACGTAATGTAGATAGTATGATGCAACCCAATGCCAGACGTACTAAAAAATTAAAAAAAATTACATTGACTCAGTAACTGTGGGCAAATATACATGCCAAACCGGCAAATTCAACAGTTGAATAAACACCAAGAAAAAAAAGTTCAAAAAAATTAATAGCATGAATAGAGAACAAATGTTAATGATATAACATTTTACAAGAAAATGCTACAAAATCTTATATTATTAACACAAATATCTCATTGAATGAAAACAAAAATATGTTCCCTTTTTCTTCTGCTAGCTGATCCTGTGATTGGCATCCTTGACATAGCATGTCTTAAAAGAATTATAAGGAATTACAAAATTCAGTTAGAATTAACAAACAAAGATCTATCAGCTAAGAGTATTCAGATGACTAACCAATTATAAGACTATAAATCTTTGGCAACTTCAGCAGTTGCACTGCTAATACAATTGGAGATGCGAAAATTGACACAAGCAATGCCCCTGAGAGAAAAAAAAAAGCATCATACAATGATGTCCAAGTTTATCAGAGCGGCTGATTCAAAGTAGTTTTAAACGCAAATTTTCTTAAACTCACTCATTCTTACAAGCAACAAAGCTTACCGATAAAAGTGCGAGGAACAACACCAGGAAACTCCAAATGATCATACTGATATCAGAATCAAAACAAACATAAAACTAAGCACAAAATTAAGAGATATTACAGAGAAAACATAGTTTTAAAGTGAGAAATAAAGAAAAGAATATATGGAGAAGGTAAACTTACGTTATCTAAACGATGCCGATGATAAAGAATATCATGCATAGCCTTAATCAAAAAATAATAATGAGATTTTACTAGCGAAAATGAAGAAAAAAATAATTCAACGGAAAGAAATCAAACAAAGAAGATTACCTGAATGTTGAAGCTTTCTTCAACTTTAGTGTAGGGCACCATGAGCACATAAAACGCGGCAACAGATCCCAGAAGTAAATCGTAGCCTATCAAAACCAGAAGTAAATAAACTCAAGAAATACGAAATATACGGTTTCTGAAGGAATTTAAAAGCCGAATTTTACTATAGAGCTGTAGAAATTTGGAAGCCATTGTTGCGCCTTGTGCCTGCAGAGAGAAATGGAAGAGACAGATGTCTAAAAGTAATGATGTTGGGTTAGGTTCAAGTTAAAGTACACTCAAAGCTGGAATTGGATCTAGGAATATCTGGGCTTTTATGACCCCAAAAGAATTCTACTCCCCAAAGTGAAATACATAACTGTTTTTTTTACAAAATAAATATCAATAATTTTAATTAAGATTGTAATTACAATATTGACAATGCGCATACACCCTTTAGACACACACAATTATTCGAGTTCAGGACTTCTAACCTTCATTCTTATCACCGAGGTCACTTGATGAATACCAATTAAGGTCGTGTTTTGATACATATATGATGGTTTATTTTTATATTAAAATATGATTATAAAATAATTTAATTTTTATAATTATTATACAGAGAGATGGATCAAAGGGGGCAGATGAGAGCAGTCGTCCTCTTGAATTTTTTAAATTCATATATATTTTAAATATCTTCTTTGTATTTTTAATTAATAATATGTTTTCACCTCTTATAATTGTATAAGTTCATCCCCTCGTAAAATTTTAAAAATTTGCTCCCTAAGATAAGATCTTACGTTTGTCCTGATTATACTAAGGAGGCTAGTTTGACAAACAAATTAGAGAGGGTAATTTGACAATTTTATTATTCTACTAGGGTTAGGGGTGTTCAAACTGTCAAATCGATTAACCGACTGAACCGAATTACCTAAAATTTATTAATTGTTTTTTTCAAAAAAAATTAATCGAATCAAACAAAGTTCAATTAATTCGATCGATTTTTGAATTAACTGAGATTTATAAATAATATATATTATATAGATAGGATCCAATTACGTTGTGTAAAATAATATATTAACTATTAAATATTTCCAATTAATTCAATTTATTCAGTTAATTAATCAATTACAAATTGAATTAACTGATAACCGAAGTTTGAATAAAATCTTTAACCATTAATCGACTGAACTTAAAATTAACAGGCCGATTAACCAAAATAAATTTCGATTCGATTGGTTAATTCGATTAAAATCGAAGCTTGAATACCCTTATTTACTATGTAATTTTTTTCATAATATAATTTGATATATCGATGAAGATAATATTATTAAGAGAGTCAATTATTAATTTTAAATATAAATAGTAAAATGAATATACAAAATTAAAATAAATTGAAACCTAAAAACCAATGCGGAAAACATCCAAACAGCATAGGATGTAAGTGGAGTTGCCCAATTATCTAGATAAGATTGAATGTTATTTCTCTAACATATAAAATGTGAACATTATTTTATAACAAGACATGATTTGGATTCATTTTTGTTTTGTTTTATAGAACTTAGAAATGGCCGACTTATGATTGTCATTTCTCGTATGAAATATATATGCTGCATGCACAATCTAGTGTAAGAAACGCCGGATGCATAAGATAATGACCATCCATTCTGCAACTGTATATTCATCTTAAAAATAACTACCATATATACATACATACATATGTATATGTCAAAAGATATAATACATTATTTATGATATTATAAACCCTAATTAGAAAGAAGTAAAGGCTTCATTCTCAGATGAATTAGAGTCATCAGATGGAGAGTGGTTGTGTCTACCTTCATAGGTTGTGATCACCATTCTACAATCCTCAGACAATCGTTCAACTCTCTTCTTCACTCTACAGTTGTTGTGCGTGCATCGATAATAGCTTCTGCACCAAACAAGACATATGTGAATATAAAGCTATAACCACATTTTGAAATGAAAATATATGATTGAGTGATGGAACAAACAAGTGCGCATGCAGCAGTAGTCAGCTTTTCTTTAACATGCATCTATTTTAAATAGCTTCTTCACACTTCACAGGCTGCTATAAGTCATGATGCAAAAAACTGTGTCAGAAACCCATGCATGTCCATTTGTTCTTTGATTTCTTTTTTTGATTTTATAGGATCGTTTCACATAAATGTTTAAGCGAACTCATTCGTCCCCTCATTCGAATACCGTTGACAGAGTAACGATAAAAACTTAGCAACCCGTAAGTTTAAAGTTATCGTTTGATCAAACCCATTGGAATGCTTAGCAATAACCCTGTACTGTAATCTGAACATTCTCATGGTTTCTGAAGAGGGAATTTATGAAGCATGTAAAAGTGAGAAGGAAAACATTAAAAAAAGCAGTTATGTACCTTGGATGAAGGCTGTTCTTGACAACCTTCTGCCCGTATTTTCTCCACTTGTAGCCGTCGTCTAGCACATCCACGTCGCTTCTCGTCTGGAAACAAAATCTTGGTTCTCTAAGCTTTCTCCTAACCTTCACTTTGTTCTTCTCCAAGGCTGAGCTCCTCCACCTGCCAAAACCCCAAAGCTGCTTTATAAGAGCCACTATCTATTTGATTCGGGCATCAATGCGACTTTCTCATATCAAAATCAAACTGCTACTTGTCTTGTTCATATTGTGTACAGAAAGCATCCCATTAGAAAGCTAGGGCAGATCGATCTAGATTCGGGGAAGATCTTAAAGGATTGTATACATCTAGGGCATAATATGCATGTAGTTTTGTTGAGAAACTATTTCCAGTGCGTTGATACTTGAAAGAGAAGATGACCCATAAAGAGAAGAGAAAAGAGATAAGAAATCAGAATACCATGAGTTATTATTTGCATCCTTGGCGTTACTGGCGTCGTGTACAGCTTTGGAACGGGATCTAAGGTCCCTACCTAAAACATTTTCCCACACCAACAACATACATATATAAGACCAGAAATCTAACACCGCGAATTCCAAGAAAAATCATACAGAAACAGAAAAGTAGACAAAATCCACATATACTACTGAAACATGAAAAAAAAAAAAGACAGTATTCAGCTTAGGGAAGAAGACAAAGGGTTGTGTTTGGTAAAACCCAATTTTCATTGAGCCTAGCTATATACATATACCTGGTCGTTATGGGTGAATCTGATGGCGGTGGGGGAATTGGTGGTATTACTAAAAGGGGAAGTACTGAGAGGCTGAGATATAATTTGATGAGAAGACAGAGAGGGAGCCATGAAACCCATAACTTGGTTCTCTTCAAATTGTATAAACCCAGTTCCATGGATCGCTTGTGGAGTAGTGGAGAACGAGACTTGCAGCGCATAATTAGGGACTCCTCTTTCTCCTCCTTCCATTTGCTTAACAAAAAGGGAAGTCGTCCTCACAAGATTGCTTAGTAATTGTTTGTTTTGTATATAGTAATAGACCGATGGAGAGCTCTTTGGAAACGCAACGCCTGGTCTGGTCAACTAGTAAACGCAACATACAATCTTTCTCCCGGAGGTTATGTTTTTTCTCATCTTGTAGATCGTGCGCCAACACTTGCCCGGCTTTCACTAAAAGCACAGTGAAACCAAATTATTAAGCGGATAGGCAACTATCAAAGGAAAAAGAAGGGAATATAAGAGTGCATATTACTCATGCATATAACTGTAAGAGAGCTGGTTCAATGGGACATGTATATCATTTTTCTATTGACTATCTATATCTTTTTATACGTTTTCTCTTAATTCTTCTTTTCATAGCTGGATATATCAAGATGCATAATTAGAATAAATTTTGGGCCTTGGAAAAAATGAATTTTTTTAATTATCTGAGAAGAAAATATATGCAATAAAAATAATATATAGTAAATATATGCATTCACAGATATATTACCTTAGAATAATATCAATCCAGTTAAAGGGTTGTATAGAGAATGATATAGCAGACGTTTTAATTGATATATATATATATGTGTATGTATGTATATAATGTGTGGCACATTTTTAGCCCTATAGATATAGGGTAGGAGCTGCACTTGAATTTGTTCCTCCCCGACCAACCAATATAAATATTTATTTGACCATATATATATCATGCACTAAAATTTATATGCTCATAGAGATATGGAAAATGTATGAAGAAAGCACTTGTTTTATCACATAGCCTAAACTTTTTTATTACTTTTTTTTGTATAACTAAATGGTGATATGTGTCAAACACTCAATTAATCTAAATAAAATTAAAGAAAATAAATTGACACATTTGAGGTGAAGAGAACCAAACCAAGGATTCCTTGCCATTAAATTTTATATTTAAATTTGTTAAATAAAACTAAGAAAATTTGGTATTAAGTTACAGAGAAAGGGGATTCCATAACCTTTTAAACTTTTTATTATTATTTTATTTGATAAACATAAGTTTAAAATTTAAATTTAAACTTCGATGAATTATAACAAATTTCATACTCAACTTACTGCCTAGGTGTAGGAACACTATTTAAGAGGTTTCTAGATCAATTATCTTCTCCCAAAATGTATCGATTTATTTTTTATTTTATTTAAACCAATTGGATGCTGATTGGGTCACTTTTTAACTGGTATGAATAAAATTAATAAGAAATAACACTTCAACCTTAAAAATTGATTAAACAATATTAATGATGCTTTTACAAAAGAATAGTTTGATAAATAAAAAGGAAAAGAAAAAATAGGTTAATGATATTAATGTAGTTTATCTTAAAATTTATAGATTTTTTTTCATAAATTCTAAATCTAATCCTAATCTTATTTAGAGGAAAGAGGAAGGGAAGTGCTCATCGTGAGTATAGAATTCATAACCTAAAGGATTATATGGAAACAAAAATAAATAATTTGGCCAATGCATATAATACACTGAAGAATGAAATTAATTAGTGAAATGGGTGTGCCTTAATTATGTTATCTTAAAAATTATTCATACATTTAAGCAAAGGTGTACAAGTGGGTAGGGGTAAATAAAACTTGATTTTACTCGACTCGATTTTTTTTTTAATTTTGAGTTATTTGAGTCGAGTTATTTAAGTTATTCGAATCATTTCAATTTTTTATTCGATTTTCGAGTTCCAGTCTAGTTGAAATTTGAAAATTTAAAGTCACTCGAAAACTAAAAATTTGGATGAGTATTTTGATAGTTTTGCGATTTAGTCCATGATTTCCTTATTCCTTCAATTTCTTATTCATTTTAAGTCCATTTTTTACCAAATTTGAACCACATACTCCTAAATCATCGTAGAATATACCTGTCTTTTCAATTACTCTTTTTGATATTTTATATTTTTCAATTTAATCCCTCAACTTTTAATGATTTCTTTATTTCTTCAATTCATCATTCATTTTAAGTCCTCTTTTGACCAAATTTGAACCAATGCAATATACCATTATAGAATATCCATATAACTTCAATTCCTTTTTTTACTAAAATCGCACTCCTTTTAAATTTAGCTTTTAACTTTACATTTTACTCAATTTGGTCTTTTGGCTGCAATTGTTTGTAAATTCATTCTTTCCACTAATTCTTTGACTCATCTATATTATCATCTTTACGTTACTCTCAAAAAAATTTCTTTAAAATATAATATTGTAAATATATTTTATATTTTTAGATTGTATTTGAGATATTAAATAACATTATAATATGAAAAAGAATATGAAGAAATATATATATCGTATATAGTTAGAAAAAGTTGAAGATTAGAACCGATCCGTATCATAATACTATAAATAATTATAATTAAGTTTTTAAAGAAATTTAAACAACTCAAAAAAAATTCCAAGTTAATTTTAAGTTAAAAATATAACTTATCAACTCAAACTATTCAAAAAAAAATTAATTCTACTCGATAAAATATTCACCCATATATATATATATATACACACACGTGTGAGAGAGAGAGAGAGAGAGAGAGAGAGAGGTACATGAGAGAGAGGCTTTCAAATCCCAGCCAAATCAAATTCCAATATGCAAACACATGAGTCACATTATACAGGGGGCATAGTATGTCTATTCGGACCAACCTTTCCCTAGGGATGATCATTATTCAGTTTTAAATTAATTAATCTATTAAATTAAAATTTAGTTTAATTAATTAATTGGTTAATTTAATGTTAAATTGATTAATGCTTAATTTTTAAAAAAGTTTGATCATTATTAATTATTTTAAAATCAGTTAATTAATCAAATTAATCAACCTAACCAAAAATATTGAAAATTAAGTAAATTATATATATATATATATATATATATATATTAAGTTTAAACCTTATAAGAATTAAAATCAACTATTTTATAATCGTATTAGATTTATTAAACTTTTAAGATTCAATCAAATTTTAATTCAAATGAAAAAAAAACTCTATTATATTTAACTATTCTCACTAAAAATCATAATTTTTTAATTCGATCACATATCGAATTAACCAAATTTTATTTAGTTAGATTAATTATTTTAAAAAGATAATTTGATTAAAGATTAAAACTTTGATTAATTTAATTTTAGATAATTGATCATTCAAATTAATCAGCGATGGAAATAATTATTTGAAAAGACAAGATAAAAAAATGTATAATAACCCCTACATGGCCATTCCCATCAGCTGTTGTTTCATCCACAGTATCCTCCCAAGAAGAGACCTTCTCAACGCCCTCCACAACAACAACTATTACTATAGTATTCCACTTTCTCCCAACTACTTCTAGAAAAGATGTAACTTCCGTTTGCGCTTTGCAATCGCAAAATGCAATTTTTGACCCTTGCGTTTTAACCTCATCATTAGCCACAAGGATAACCTTAGTGATGTAATCGTATAATTGAACGAGTTTTAGATTTAGTCGTATCAAATTAGATACGGATTATATCAAGTTAATATAATAATTTAATTTGAGTAAGATCGAATTTGAGTCAAGTAAATGAATCATTTAACAAAATTAGTTTAAATAAAATAATTAATAATTTAAAATTATTATTATTAGTGATATAAAAATATAAATGATTTATCTATTATATTTTACACAAATAAAAAAACAAACTTATTAATCTAATAATACATAATTAAACTTATTATTCTAATGATCATAATTAACAATTCGGTCATGAATAGATTGAGTTAATTATATGTCAAATTGATAACAGGTTTGGTAAAATAAGATCTTAGATCGTTTCAAGTCGGTTATATTGGTTATTTATCGAGTTACTCTTGGGTTCATATTCATATCAAATCAAATGTAGGTCGGTTTTAATTATCACATTATTAAGTTTAATTCAAATTTGAATTATTCTCAGATAGGATGTAGATCAAATTTAGATCTTAAATAACCAAATGTAACTCGACTTTATATCAATACCAATTCAAACTCAACTTCATATCAATATCAATTCAAACTCAAATTAATTTTGAGTCAATCACTTCGAATCACAAACAATTAAAACTAAAATCGATTTTAATCTATTTATTAGATTGTGTCAATTTTTTACACGCGTAGATAACCCAACTTCACAAGCTTACGCGCAAGTTTGCTTCCGTAGCTTTGCTAAGACCACCTCTCCCTTTTCAACTGTTCATATCAAATAATATATGTTAATAATTTTCTTAATAAATGGACAACACATTCTATAAGCGTAATTATTTGAATTTAAAATTTTTAGAAATAACAATATTTAATTTAAATACTAAGATCATTTAATAAGTTTATTTTTCCTAAATAATATTAATCTGACTATTGCAGATGGTCGGTTCAAAATATATATTATCTATTCAAAGCATATTATTTTGTTTCGGAATAAAATGATTAAACCTTGTCAAAAAATGATCAAACGGATTAATATAATAGAAAACAGAAAATAATTTAATTTAAATTTTAATATTATACCTATAGTTTAAGTTTTTTCATAAAAATAAACGATATTATAATTACATTTTAATATTATTTAAATATGCGATTATGAAATGATTACAGTATTTAAAATCAAATAATGTCATTTTGTCTTAAAATATAAAATTACGAAAGCACAATATAAGATTGGAATACCCTTAGGTGGCGTTTAGTTCGCTGGAATGTTTATGAGGGAATTAGAATCTGTGAAGGAATTGAAATCTGTCAGGAATTGGAATCCAATTCCATATTCTGTTTGGTTGGCAGGAAATGGAATTGGAATCTAATTCTATATTCTGTTTTGGTTCGCAGACATGTTAGATGAATTTGATTTCAGTAATATAAAATGACAGAATTGCCCTTCTTATTTTTTGCTTTATTTTACAACTTACATGTAGTAATATATTATAAAAAATTAAAAAAATATTAAATTTTCATTTTATTGATTGATTATTTATTTCAATAAATTATAAAAATCATGCTAATAAACAACATAAGTTAAAATCATCGCAATCAAAATATGTTAATAAGTTATCAAAAGATAGAGTAATATTTCGATACATTCCAATCGGAGTATGTTAATTAGTTACAAAAAAAATATATCAAAAACTATTTTTATTCAATATATGAATTAGAAACTCGACCCGACCCGACACAACACAAAATAATAAAAAAAATTATTATTTTTCAATAAAAACATTGACTTAATTGAAAAAATTATATATAGAGGGGTATTATTGTAATTATTCTTAAATATATAATGTAAAATTATATATGTCCGGTTTTTTCACCCTAAACTCGAACCCGATCCGACCCGAATATCACACTTAAAAAACCCAACCCGACTCGACCCGAATATCACACTTAAAAAACCCGACCCGACCCGAATATATGAATTAGAAATCCGACCCGACCCGAAATAATAAAAAAGTATTTTTATTCAATAAAAACAGTGACTTAATTGAATATATATATATATATATATATATGTGTGTGTGTATTATTGTAATTATTCCTAAATATATAAAGTAAAATTATATATATTTTTGGGTCGGATATTTTTCACCTTACGAACTCGACCCGACCCGAATATCACACTTAAAAAAACCGATCAAACCCGACCAAAATAAAGTTTCACCCGACCCGACCCAAAATTAAAAAAATATTTTTATTCAATATATGAATAAGTTACCAAAAGATTGATGAGGGTAGTATGATCAAATTTCAATTCCATCCAACAAGGCACTTTCTCTCATTTGATGGAAAGTTGAAGCCATGAGAGATTCTAATTCCCTTGAAAAACTTGAATCAAACATGGGAAAGTGGTGAAATTGGATTCAAATTCCCCCCAATTTCAAGGGATTCCATCCAACCAAACGCCACATTAATTCTTGAGGCATATATATCTTTTTTCACTTTTTTCTAAATGACAGTAAAACAATTTTTTTATAAAAAATAATCATAGTTATAATAAGGGGCAAAAGTGTCAAAATAATGATGTGGGAATTTTTAATTCCCAAAGTAATGTAGTCATCCGATTAATTCTTGATATAGGGTGTTTTCTACAGGGTTTTGGGATTTCTCGACGTTTTCAGGGGTGTTCATTGTTAGATGGATTTTTAGGCGTCTTTAATAGGATTCCAGGAAAATTTTTTTGGCTATTTTACACAAATATTACCTTAACAAAAATTAATTACTTATTAGGCACTGTTTAAAAATATTTTACGGATCTAGCATATTTTTAAATACTTTCTATAAAATTATTCATGCATTAAATTACATAATACAATTATATCTACCAATTACCACTTGACACTTTCTGATGCGTTTTTGACCCTTTCAAAATCCTATACGTATAGTATATTCTAGGAAACTTTGAGGGTAAGTAATTTAAAATATAAATAATTTTATAAAATATTACATATCATCATCATTTTGAAAATAATTTTGCAGAAAGACGCGGTACATGTACTGCATAGGATTTTGAAAAATATTTATAAAAATTTTATAACTAATATTTATTTTTTAAAATCCTATACGGTGAATGTGTCGCGTCTTTCTGAAAAATTATTTTTCAAAATCCTAGAATATACTATACGTATAGGATTTTGAAAGGGTCAAAAACGCATCAGAAAATGTCAAGTAGTAATTGGTAGACATAATTGTATTGTGTAATTTAATGCATGAATAATTTTATAGAAAGTATTTAAAATATGCTAGATCTGTAAAATATTATTAAACAGTGCCTAATAAGTAATTAATTTTTGTTAAGGTGATATTTGTGTAAAAATGCCAACTTTTTTTTTAAAATGCTAAAGACGCTGGGATTTCCACAATTGAATTCACCCAAAGACGCCGAGAAATCTGGTCCACCCTGAAGACGCCGAGAGATCCTAAAACCCTGTAAAAAACACTCTATATCAAGAATTAATCTGGTGACTACATTACTTTGGGAATTAAAAATTCCCACATCATTACTTGGGCACTTTTGCCAATAATAAGGTAATATTTATTCATATTTTTTCTTAATAATTGACAATATATACAGACTCTACAAATGTAACTGTTTAAATCCAAAAATTTAAAAAAAAATAACATTGTCTTTAACTACTGAATCTACTCACTGAGTTCCATATTTCATTAAAACAACTATTTTAGATGGTCGGTTCAAAACATATCTTATCTGTTCCCTATTCTTTTTGCTATCCCATGAGAATATCTGACGACAGATATAAAGGTTCAGAAATATTGAAACTAAGGATGTCTGATACAAAGTCAAGGGATAATGAGAGAAGAAAAAAACGGATATTTGCAAGATTTGAGCTGCTAAAATGGAAGCATGTACCATGTTGCTTAGTCATATCATGTTTCAGCAACTGTGAAAAGCAATTGAAATCAACTGGATCACTGTAATCTATAGTAGAGGAATCTATCTTTGATAATTCTTGGCTCCTGTTTATTGCATCTTAATGACTGCTTTTTTTTTCGAGAGAGAGAAGACGTTAAACAAATGGAACACCTTTGATCCATCACACTGTGCGTATGGTAGTGGAAGCTGACGGTCTGTTTTCCCACGCAACAAATTGAACACCTTAACTCTTGTTGATCTCGAAATAATCCAAGAGGTTGCTGCCAATATAACACCATTGATTTTGGTTTTATATGTGAATGAACAATGTACAAAATTTGATATTTTCAGGTTAAAATCAATGTAAAGAGTAACAGAAGCTAAGTATAGATGGATGGTGAATGCCCCCACTGTGCCTCTGCTTAACAATGATTGCAAAATTTGTCAGATATTCCTCAGCCATATCTACAATGACAGCATTCTCTGATGCAGATTCTACATTTATTTGTGTCTTTACTTTAAACCCAAAGTTAGAAATTAGTGTGTGACAATAAATAACATGTTAAAAGGTTGGAGGAGCTGAAATGGCAAATTTTCACTTCAAATCCATAAAAAAAAATGGTTGAAGCAACACTTAAGCATAGCAAGGGAAGCGACATGTTCATGATTTCTACATTGAAGATTCAAAAGCGTAATAATTAAATGGTCACAAAAGGATTAGAAATTGAAGCAATGAGAGAGGAAGTTTCTGCGTGTGAATTCCATGCAATAATGATGGCATTTTCCAATCAATTCTTAAAGTGTTGCAGAACTCATGATGATAGAGTGAGGCATCAGATATTTGGTGGTCCCCTTGATGTCTGCATCTATCCTATTCCCTCTTTGATTATCATTCATGGGTGTTTGAAACTTGAGGGGAATGTTGTTACAGCTCAAACTTAACCATCCTTCACCAAACTTTGTTATCATCAATTTTCATTTATCCTTTTTGTTTCTCAACAAATCTCAGTTCATTTATCCTTTTGTTTCTCAACAAATCTCAGTGCTTGAATTTACAAATGCCCACATAGCCAAAGAAAAAGTGAAGAGAGACCCCAAGAAAGGGGCAAGGAAAGAGTTCACTGCACTAAACTTTCTGAAATTGTGGTTCAAATTTTAAATTGAACCTCAAACTTTAAAACATTCTACTTGAATTCTCAAACTTTAAAACATTCTAGTTACCTCCTCAAAATATCAAAATCGTTTCAATTAAATATGTTTTTGTCAAGTTAACCATAAGCTTCCGCGTTAAATGCTAGCTTAGTTCTAACATAGGGCACATTTAAAATACACGACTTAAATTTTAAACATTGTACACCCAGTGCATGGATAACTTTAATCTTATATGTTAAAAAAATAACCCTGAAAGTTTTATTGACAATCTTCCTTTTGAAAATGTCATTCAAAATGTCCATGGTATGCCCATATGTATAAAATCTGATCCATCTAAATATATTCTATGTTAGATCCAAGTTGTCATTTAATGATCAATTTAAAATCTAGACGTAGTTTGGGTCATCTAGTACAATTAATTCTTTCAAATATAATGATGTGTGAAACACAGTTTTTGAGTGAGAATCGTCCTCTACTACTTTGTGAATAAAAGCTGACCCAAATTTACTTGAGGCGTGTTCTTAATTTCTTTTTAAACCAGCTATTGGAACCAAAAACACTTGGATGTAACACCCTTGTCCGTCCCTGATATTCTATGGAATATCAGATGCAACATTTAGTGATCAGGAGAGTCATTACGAACAAGTAAATGAATATCATAGTCATAATTGTAGGATTTAGAAATCAGAGACTAATTCAAAATATTTGATAACTGTGAAAGGGTACTTATCACTTTTACAACTAATTGGAAATCAATTAACTAAATGGTGTCTTACAAAATAGGGGTATCGATAGTAGGATAAAGGTATTGATACCCTTACTGTAACAATCCAAAATTTAGATTCAACGTTTGTATGTTGACTCGAATTTGTGATAATCCGAATGGTAAGCTCAATTGAGCTTATTCAGCCAATATTAGTCTTATTTGAATGAGAATTGGACTCGAGTAACGTTAAATGGGAGATTTTTAAGCTAAGGATAAAACAATGAGAGTTTATGAGGAATTTTACCCATTTGTGGAAAAACAAGATTGCACAAGCACAACTAGGGGTGTAAATGAACAGAGCATTCAGCGAATTGTTTATGAACTGTTCGTATAATGTTCGTTTATGTTCATTCGTTAAGCTAAATAAACGAGTATGAACAAAAAAAATATGTTCGTTTGATAAACGAACGAACACGGACGAAAGTATATTTGGTTCGTTTATGAGCTCGTTTATAAGCTTGTTTATCGACTCATTCATTTATGTTCATGAATAAGCTCGTTCACATGGTTCACTTTTTTCTTTTTCTTTTTTTACATTTTAAATATTGGTGAAGATAGAGACAAATTGAACACATGATACAAGTTGAGATTTATATTGTGGATTTTAAGGAGTTTAATCACCGGGGGTAATCTCATCATTTTTCTTTAGCTTTGCAAATGAAAGGGTAAAACTAAAAATTGAATATATAAACGAATGATAAACAAACACTAAACGAATATGTTCATAAACACAAAATGAACACGTTTGCGAACATGTTTTGCGAACATTAAAAGAACATGTTCGCAAATAATAAACAAAGAAACGAACACGAACATAATTTTATTCGCTCAAGTTTTATTCATTTACACCCCTATGCACAACTAGTTTGGGAATACTTCTGAAAATGGAAAAGTGATTTTTTCACTCATAAGCAATACTAAACACTTAAAAAATAATTTAAAATTATGATTATAAAAGTGATTTTCAACTTAACCTCAAAATCTCAAATTTGTACGGTGAAAAATCACTCCACATTTGGAGTGATATTTTATTTTTATCCTAAATTATTTAATTTTAATTAATTTTTAAATTAATACACATACAAATATAATTATTTATTAATTGTTTTATATTAATGTTCAGATTGATTGGTAGATATAAATTTATAGAACTTTATTTATTTTTTTATGTATAATCATCTATATATTTTCATTGAATATAAAATATTATAATTTTATAGTATTTATGTCGAGTATACAACAATTAATATTATGATATTATTTGATTCCAATTTAAATAATTTTTATAACCATATACAATACATATATATTTTTCATATAAGATATACATAAAACATATATAGCGGAAAGACTAATCTTAAAAATCAATCCATCGATTACTAAAAATTTCAAGTTATTCAAGTTGTAGTTTATAACTCGATTTGAACTTAAAAATATTCGAGCCAAGTCAAGTTTATAAAATTATAACTTGAAGTCAATTCAAATCAAGTTTTTCAAGTCGAGTAAAAAAATTATTTTTTCGGATCGAATCGAGTTTAGTTGACCCCCACTAACAAATACGTATAGAAGCCACTAATGACTAACCATAAAATTCAAACATGTTACCAACTGAAATTTTATTCATACAAACCAAAATACCCAGTTGCTATAGAGTTTCAGCACTTGATTCATGATACATGGAACTTTCTAGTGCACAATAATACTAGCATCAAACAAATATATCTTATAATGTAACCAAAGGTAATTAACTTAGTAAAAAGTTGACTAACAAGAAACAAACATGATGATGCCATGATCTGCAACAGCTTATAGTCAAAATCTACTCATAGATCCAGGGGTGAACACTGCTCTGCCAGTTAACAGGGCTTTCTGGAAACCACAAACCAATTTCCTTCCTTGCACTCTCAACTGAATCACTTCCATGAATCACATTCCTGCAGAAAGGACAGCAAAAAAATCAGCATATTGATATGAATTATTGCCGGATCAAGGAAATAACAAAAATGATATGCCTAAACGAACCTGCCAATGTCGATTGCAAAGTCACCACGGATTGTTCCAGGAGCAGACTCAGCAGGGTTTGTAGCTCCAATAATCTTTCGACCGGTGGTAACAACATTCTTACCCTCCCAAATCATAGCAACAACGGGACCAGAGATAATGTACTCTACGAGACCGTTAAAGAAGGGCTTTGCGGAAAGATCCGCATAGTGCTTCTCGGCAAACGATTTATCCACAGTGATGAGTTTCAAACCTAAATTAGGCACATCCGAAGTGAAAGGTAAAGATTCCACCAAAAAGCATATAGTGCAACTAATCTCAGGAAAAGAAAATTCAATTTGTCTGTTGAATTCAAGTATTACTGAATTACTGTGAACATTGAAAGCATCTCTACGGCGCTTAAAAACCAATTCTTGGAAACCAAGGAATAGCAGAGAGAAAACTATCAGGAAATTGACGAGTTCTGGGATTTAAATGAATAGCAGCCATTATATAGCACCGCAAAATGCAACACAACTGGCCGCAGTCGTAATAAACACAACGCAACCAAAAATACGACAGCAACCGCCAATTTAAATCCCTGGAGTTTACCTTTCAAATAGAAGCCTTTCTTCTCAAATCTTCCAATGATTTCACCAACCTGAAAGACAAAAATCTCGTTAAGAAATACAGTTTTCTTCTTCTTTTTTTAACCCGCAACCCATTTTTTAGTCTTAGCATGCCAAAAAAAAAAAGATTAAAACAAAACTAAAACAACATTCGTATGCTACCCAGTAGAGAAGATTAGCCAAGTTGGACATATATTCTCCCTGGATACATTAGATCTACGAACTTAACTAAAGAGTTGACTAAGTTGCATACAACTGAAATCGAAAATGAGTTGTTCTAGTTAGAAAATTCAAAAATCAGTCCACCAAGGTATTTTCTTATTTTTTTAAAATTTATAGCAGTTAAGGGAGTTGAAGATTCGGATAAAATTAGAGGTGGAAGAAATTAAAATTGAAAGAGCGGAAGTAGAAGCATTTACCAAGCCCCTTTGGACGCCATCAGGCTTGATCATGATGAACGTTTGTTCCATCTTTTTCCTTTCTAAACGTCTCAGTGCTGCTGCTTAATGCTTATGCGAGAAACAAAAAGTTTATGGTTTTATATAGTACGCGGCCGCAACCCAAGTTTCGGCCACACTTGCATCTCAGCCCTAAACCTTAACTTGGGGTGTTTTGTGTCAAAGTGCTGCTGTAATTATTTTTGTTTGGGGGTAAACTACGCAAACAGTCCCTTGACTATAGAATAAATTTTTTGGATCTCAAAAAATTATAAAATAATCCTTTGATTTAATAAAATTAATTATTTTCTATTAAAAAATAATTAGTCGATTTTTTCAAAGAGTTAATCGATCGTTTTTATGCATAAAAGGTACGTTTCCTTAGAATTTTGGCTTCTTTCGTCTATTACGAAAAATATCCCACTGTTACCTACCGTAGGAGTTTGAGTTGTGTATTAGTCCCAATATGGCAGATCATACTCTCAGACCAGCTACTTATCATCGCCTTGGTAAGTTATTGCCTCACCAACTAGCTAATCAGACGCGAAATCCTCTTAAGGTGGATTCCTCCTTTTGCTCCTCAATCTACGAGGTATTAACAGTCGTTTCCAGCTGTTTGTTTCCCTCCCAAGGGTAGTAGCTAGTGAGCCGGTCTAATTTTTAAAATGATCAATCCCTTGTATCATAAATGTTGTTTCTTTGTAGATAATATAGAGAATTCTAATGAATTAGAGTAATTTTTAGTGTGAATGCTAAGATAATAAACATATATTTCATTTAGAAGTTGTACCAATCTAAATCGTCGATACGAAATTTTCCATCTTTCAATTACTTTCACTATAGCTTTTTAAAGGTGAATTAATATTTTTTAACATATTTAGATCGATCAAAATCGAACACGTTTTTTTAGGTTTTGTGGATTGTTGTGTAGTACAGGTGTAATGTGCTAAGCCAAGAAAAGAGAATGATTAGCAGACGTAATATATCCATAAAAGTTTAATTCTGGAGTCGAAGAAAAAGCCTTAAGCACTAAAGATTTAAGAACTCATAAATCATGACGAACCTAAATCGATGAACAATCACCATAACAACACTCGAAGAACTCATAAATCATGACGAACCTAAATCGTGACCAATTGGGTGCTCGGCCTTTTGCGGAAACAAGGGGTTTTGGTCGTAGGTGATTGGTTGAGCACACATCATTGGATGATTGACCAATTGACGATGGTGGTTGTAGTTACCGTGACAAAAGATTGAAGTTATGGGTTTTAAAAGTTTTTGAGTTTTTTGTAATTTTATAAAATTTTGGGTTTTTTCTTTTAAAAATTATAATTTTCTAATTTTCTAATTTAAATAAAAATTTTAAAATTTTATAAAGATGATATGAGTTCTTTAACCGTAAAATTTAACGATTGTTCTAGAATGATAACATTTATAACGTTATATATAAATTGATCGAAAAAAAATTAAAACACCATTTAAAAAATAATATATATATAATTTAAACACTTATTTTTATATTAAATAAAAATAAATTGAGAGACAACCTAAAGACGGTGAAAAGCCGAAACGGAGAGAGACAATAATTAAACAGCTCAAAGGTCATCACCCAACACTGAGTTCATATCGTTTAAATTACTGGGATAATGTTATATTTGGTACTTATACTTTAAAAAAAATATTCAATATAATACGTATACTTTTAAAATGTATAATTTGGTACTTGCACTTTGACAAAATATCTGATATGATACCTGTACTTTTAAAGTGTTTGATTCAAGCTTAAGGGAACAGCAATAGCCATCATTCTTGGAAGAAAACCCAACTATTCCAGAACAGAAGTGAGCAGTGAGCAACAACGGTAAGATCACAACATAACAATAGGGGGCAATGCCTACAAAACAGGGAACCCTGAAATATACATGAAACATTGAATTCAGCGAGATCCTTTGGCAATAGGAAACCAGATCATTCGATCTCATTTCCTGCCTACAATTTAAAGAACATAAAAGTCCAATAAAACCCATGGAACTCATAATTGGGGTTCTAAATAAATCTCACTGGCTCCCCAGAGTTGGGAACTGCCCAGGGTCTCCGATGGATGGTGTTTCAGCATTTCTTACTGCACCGTCTCCACCAAACCCTTTTGAACCACGACCACGTCCTCGTCTACTTGGATTATAGCACCTCTCCCCTTCAGCGGGCTTCAAAAATTCATTAATGCTGACAGGCTACCACCACCATAAGAATAGGGACCATCAGTATTCAGTACATGCCAGAAAAGACATTACGCGAGCAAGAGATAAATTTCCACAGAGCAGTAAAAAGAGAAGGGAACACATATGCAATCTTTTTTAACCATGGGATGGAAGAAAATAACTACGGGGGAAATCTTAAATCATGGAAGTTTGAAAACAATATAAATTAAGGTTCCCTAAATACAGAATATCTGCACAGTTAAGGTGCAAAACGTGGCACGAACCAACGAACTCCAATAGTCTCTCGAAAACTGGAAAAGAAGGAAAGCTATAATACAAGTCAATAGAAAGTAAAAATACCTTTTTGCTGTCTCTTCCTTCTCATACGCCTCTTTTCTTTTATCTTTATCAGATCCCTAGACAAGGCAATTATAGGTAACTAAAGACTAATGCATGTTTCCCACAAATATGCTGAAAATCATTAATGATAGACTTGTAAAAGCAGATCACTGTCTCTTACCAATTTGATGAAGACCTCATCGTTACATTTCTTGTTTGAAAGCTGCTGCATAGACTCGAACTCCTTGGCATCTACTTTTCTTTCCTCAGTCTGCAGAGCCTTCCGCTTCTCTTCGAGCACCTTCTCATACTCCTCAAGAGTCATCTCCTATAAAAATACAATATCAAGAGTAGCACAAAGTAATAGCCAAATTAGTAGCTTTCATTTATAATTAACAAAGGTTGCAGACATCAATAACCATTTACCTTATCATCGGGCTCTTTTTCCTTGGGTTTGTTTGCAGCACTCTCCTTGTTTGCATCTCCTCCCTCCTCTTCTTTTGCTAGCTTTTTATCACCTAAACTCCTCTCACCTTCATTGGCAACTTCTTCAGTCACCCTGAAAAACAAAAATACAATATTTCACTTCATTTAATGATTACAATGAGGAAAGAGGAATGAAACTAAGTGATCTTTATTTGATTTTACAATAACATTGAAAGTTTTGATTGTAACTGTTCAAGATGACTTACTGAGCAAGTTCATCAGACTGAGTTCCCCAATTTCCACGACCAGAGTTTCCCGTTTGAGTACATTTCTGCAGACATTTAAAAAAAGCAAAAACTATCAGTTTGTGTACTTGGCTAAATTACAGACGCATATATCAAAGCTAATGTCAGACAAGTTTTTTTACCCGCGTCGGGTACCACTATGGCGTTCGTACAACCTGCGAGGCCGCTCCCCATCCATTATTGGAACCGCCACGGTATGGTCTAGGACCACCATAGCAAAGCCTTGCAGAGGGTTTTACACTCTCTCCATCTTCAGGTACGTCACTATTGCTGAACGAATTCTCTTCATTGGCAAAATCACGTTTATATCCACGGCCACCACGAGCACCTTCATGCTTCGCCTCCCTCAGTTAAAAGACAAGAAATCCCACACATCAGTGCTAAACCCAAGAGACCTAATAGCATCGATTTGAACACAGCTCAAGAGACACAACAGAAAATCTTCAAAAGCAGAACTTTGAGCTTTACATGATTCAAACTATATAAAAAAAGAAACTATAATCGACTATTAGGCATAAATCCATGTTGAGTAATTGGGATAACTATGAGATGAGATCAAAGCTACCCTGAAAACAAAACTTCATAACAATGCATAAACACTTTGAAAACAAAACACAAAATTGAAGGAATGCCAATTTACACTTTCAAAGAATATAACGGAAAAGACAACGTTCCCCACTGCCTTGTATCAAACTACAAAAAACGCCTCAAGACTTCATAGGCAAGGTGAAATATTTAATTAATTTAAGATATGATCATTTATTTAAATAAAATAAATTAAATAATTACTCAACCTAAACCATTAATCTATGTTATTTCCACCTAAATTATATGTGGATTAAAAAATGAGGAAACTATCTAACTGATCGTTTGACTTCATTAAATTAATCTAATCCTTTTTAACTTACCTCGAAAATAGTAATCAAATGAAATGACACGATTATGAAACAGAAAAATTAGTGTTCAATGAAAAAAGAACGTTTCAGAGGTTGATTGCTTTTAGGGGGAAAAGTTTCAGAGTGTTGTATTTTGTGTGGGGAAAAATCAAAACATCTCAGAGGAAAAAAATCTATTCATTGTCGCTGAATATTCTCTATTGGAAAAGGTGTTACAGAAGACTGTACTCTTTGTGATAAAAATAGTTCGTTTTATCTAGGTAAAATCAAAAGTTCTTGCGGGAAGTTAAGAGTGTCTAGGGCTCTTAGTTTATGGCATTTTTCACGGTTAGGACTCTTTACTTGGTTGAGGTTCTTTATACGATTAGAGTTTCTTTTCTGTGGGAGTATGATAAGCATGTATTTTGTTTGCATGCTATATTGTATCTAAATCATAGGAATGTAATCAAAGATACAGTGTAATAAACCGTTTGCTTCTTCGAGAATATGGGGATAATGCTATGTTTGAACTGTTTCTTCTTCTTCTATATCTATAGTTTATTTGTTTTGTTTTGTTTATATATTATGTCGTATTTAAAGCATCCCTGTCTGTTTGTATGCTATGTTCTTTAGATTCTTTTGTTTATGTGCTATGTTGATTAAACTTATAAAAAATACCATTGTCTGCTTGTATGCTACTAAATTGAATTGTTTTGTTAATATGCTATGTTGATTAAATTCATAGAATATATCATTGTATATTTGTATGCTACTAATTTTAATTTTTTTGTTCGTATGCTATGTTGATTTAACTATTAGAAAGTAGTGACAGAGGAGAAGAGATAGAAGTTTAGGAAGAAGTTGAAGATGATGATGAAATTGAAGAAAATAATGATGTAAAACAACTTGAGGTTAATAATAGTGAATTAGGGTTTCTAGAAATGTTTCAAACCTTCCTTGATATGAAATTTCTCCAACTCAATGCTAAGATTATTCATTTATGGGAGAAGAAGATAAGGGAGAGGATGAAGGGAAGGGAAGGGTGGGTGGAAAGCTCATATTCGTCCCCTTCAATCCACGGCTGACAATGACATAACCAAATCAACCTCAATTTCCTCCAATGGGTTATTTGCCCAGTCAGTCCTTGTACATCTAATGAGATTTAACTTATCTCAAGAATTCAATAATGCACCTAAGCCGACCCAGAACTATAGAATATTAACTCTCATAAGTACACTAGAAAATTCAGGGTATTATATAATATGTTTTGCATATAAGACAACGATATTTAAATATTAATGCAAAGTTTGATTAATATTGTTGAAAAAATTATTTAAAAAAAAATCTTTTTAAGTATTTGTGAATATTATTTTTGTGATGAGATGAAATGTGAAATAGTTGATATGGCTGAGGACCACCATAGCCACGTAGGGGTTGCCACTGTCTCCATCTTGAAGAACGAATTCGCATCATTGGCCATATCCCCACCACGAGCACCTTCATCTTTGCCTCTCTCACTTAAAACAGAAGAACATCACTGCTAAGCCCAAGAGAGATAATAGCATCGATTTGAACATAACACAAAATCTTCAACAACAAAAAAAAACTCAACTTTCAGTACCAGTGGATTTCATTTTAGGAAAGAAATAAGTGCAGCAAATCAATATACTTTTAGGAATCTTTTTCTCTCTTCACTCTAAGAAATAATTGAATAAAGATAAACACTCTCCGTGCCAACCAAATGATGACTCACACCTACGAATTTAAATAGCTTATTATTGGGGAAATAGGCGAAAGTCTTTAAAAAAAAACCTAATTTAAGGTTAAAAAAAATGATGGGAATAGATACGATAAAAAGTATTATAAAATTGGACGTAAACTAAAATATTATATTCTTCGTAATATTTTAGGTTTAACCGAAAATGTTACGAAAAATATAATATTTTTTGTTGTCAACCGAAAATGAAAATATAATATTTTAAGTTCAATCAAAATATCATAAAAAAATAAAATTTTAAGTTAAGTTCAACCTAAAGTATTATACTTTTCGAGTGTGCCTACCTTCGTATTTCTCAGCCTTAAATTATTATGCTCCACCACATAATACCCAGGAAATAGACGATGCTGAAAGTGATATCGCCAGAAGATATTTTTCAATAATAAATAGGAATAACTAAAACCAAGTATCTCCACGTTGCATTTAGAAACAAAATTGAAAAGAATTTTATTTAACCATAATTCTTGGTTGGGGGGGGGGACTAAGTCCATTGCTTCTATTTTATATTGAAAAAATAAGAATGAAAGCGAAAATAAATATATCGAAAACAAAATTACGATTGAAAGTTAAACCTAAATTTGAATAAAACTAAAACCATAATCGCCATTAAATTCCAATGCCCATCTCATTCATTAGCATTAAACATATCAAGCAATCAGTTCATTGTAGATGATTTCAGTTACAGGCTTCTATGAACATATAGTGATTATACGAAAGAATGTACTGATTTTCTGATTTACTATGAAGATTTTCGTTCTGAAAAAAAAGTGTACAAATAAGATTTTATCTATTATGCTTCTTAGGCTGCCCCATTTCTTTTAACTGTGCTTTTAAAGTAGCATGCTCATGCCACATCCTCTCTAACCGAGCTTCAACCATCGTCATCTCTTCTTTAAGGTGATGCATCCGCTTCTCCAACCAAGCCACTGCTTCAGCTCTGCTTTCTCCGCCTCCACCACCACCCATCATGCTACCCATGTACTCTACTGGGTAACTCACATGAACGTGTTGCGGTCGGTTTAACAGCACAACAATGCTTACCTGCAGTTAGAAAGCGAGCTGTAAGGATCCAACGATATGAGAATGATAAATCCGTATGGTAATGACTAATTATTACAGACAAGCTATGGAGTGCAACTATATAAAGCACTTGATTAATGAATTAAAATTAAGATAACAAGTTAACTGCAAACCACGAACCTGCATCAGGAAGATCACAGCAAAGGCAACGGTTAGGACCAGTGAAATATGGCCCCGGCGTTTTAAGTATGTGTAGGATTTCCTCAAAAGCTCTCTTAACAAAGACACGATGGATGAAGCGCTAGTCAAACTTTCTTGCAAAATATTCCCAATTTGTTGGCTAACATCCTGAGAATCGGACATCTGCAATGTCCTTACTGGATCACTTGTATTATGAGATCTTTCTGAAGGTTCCGGGGTAGCCACTGGCCTTTCAACTTGGACTTCACCATTTTCAGTTGAGCTTCCAGAAGGATCTACCCCTGCTTGAAACAAAGGAGCTTAGGTCAGTACTTCTGATATCTGCATCACTTCCTAGATCATAAACATCATTCCATGAAATTCTTCACACGCAAAAGATCTGATGGTCAGAGTTCGAACCTCCTTGTTTATCAGTGTTCTGCTTCAGCAATTCATGGGCCTGAAACATTAATGATATACATTCTTTCGATCAATGTTCAAACAAACTTCACAAAATAAACATAAAATTCGGGAGAAATACAATACCATGTCTATCCATGTTGCATAAGCCTCTCGACACTCTTCCAGAGTAGACTGCACTATTTTACCTGTACCATGTGATGGCATCAGATTCTAAATATAAAATCAAAAGGTCCACTACTTGAGCTATTCAAGAAAAACATCTTTAAAGAATAAAAAGACTGCCAAATTCACAAGTTCAAAACAATTTTGAAGCGACACAAAATGGTTTTGCAACTGCCGAAAATTCTCTGTTTCTTGTCAAATAGTTCCTTCCTCTACAAACCATAAATAATTTATTTCATTCTAAATCTCTTTGGCACTTCTGCAATAAAATTGCAGGTGCAATTATAATACGAGACATGTAAATGCATGTCTGTCATGGCTCAGGGCGAAGAACTAGGGATTCAAGAGAAAATTAGAAATAAATTCTTTGTATCTGGAGACACAACAGCGACTCAGCAAATCAAAATACAAAGATGCAGCACAAGAAATGCATAACCATAAAAACACCCTATCAACAAGTGGTTCATCATCAGTCAGCTGAGGCAAACCTTTCCAAACAGTTTTCTTACTAAAAGCCACATTAACATAAACCCGTAAAGCGCAGCCTTCTTGTGGGTCATCACTGTCTCTTTCTACATCCCAAAGCCCCTGATAAAATACAGGGAAATTTCAAGCACATATCAGGAACATTTTTGACCCAAGCTTAAAGTGTCATAAACAGAACAGAAACAGATTATGCACAAAACAAGGGTTCTTTCAGAACAAATAAAATTAGAACTGTTATTCACGACCTTTTTTTCATGGCTTAGAACTTAGAAGTACTCACATTAAGCATCTTCACAAGTTTTATTATGTTATATAAACTCAAACAGAGAAAGTGGAGCTCCTATACCCTCTCTTCCACTCTCCATCATATAAAGCCCAATATGAAGAATTCTAAAGCAGATTAATTTTTTGAAAAACAAATACACACCAATTAAGTTAAAATCTTACATGCCAAGTGCGGGTATATTTAATACCATGATTTAATTTAGAACATTGACCAAACCTGGGCAAACAATGATTTGGATCAAGAAAGATTACCAACCTAAACATCTTGAAAAAACCTTCTTGAAATGCAATGGACAAGTTTGTCTCCAATATATATTGCATAAACATAGACCAACTAGACTTGTCATCATGCTTTTGTTTTGAGTTCTCAATTTGAAGGGCTAGAGTACAATTTTCCTCTATGTCTGAAAATTCTGACCCATAATATTCTCAAGAAATAGCAGGATAATTAATGACCAAAAGTGACAAACAAAAGAATGGAGAACAGTAGAACACTTCGCACATTCAAGCATGTTTAAGGGAGCTTAGGTCTAGCTTGTACCTCTACACGGAAATAATCTCCATATGGTACATCCTTGATCTCTTGTGATGTCTCCACAACCAAATGACTGTCCAAAATTAAAAGTGATATTGCGAGGATACATAATAGGATAAAAAGGAATATTAAAGATCTCAAGGAAAAAAAACAAGGCAGCCAATCGAAGAATGAAAAGTTAATGCCTATTCCCAGGTGGAACATTGTGTTTAAATGCATAGAAGAATAAACTACTTAGAGAAATGTAAGGGTAGAAAAATAATAGGGTACATCTTTAGTTTTAGGATAAGAACAAGAAACAACAATATTTTACTCATTCAGTGCATCAAGAACTGCAACTTCAATAATATTTCTCATTAACTGAAACTATAGACACACTAATGGCTCTAGTTTTAGAATATATTTACACCTTCAGAGAAATAATATTTCATACGTTGTTTTAGACTATCAAACATATCAAGAGTAAAAGGCTCATTCCAAAGATGCATTCTTCCAGAGAAATAACAATAACAAATACAGCGTCTTCAACTATATAATAGCATACAAGGCACCACAAAATATCATCAACCTGTTTCTGTAAATGCGAAATTTCTGGGCCTCCTGGCAGCTACCAAATTTTGCACCTTGGTAAAAACAAAAACCGTTAACACTGAAAGAAAGGCAGCATTAAACTGACTTCATAGTTAATCCAGTATTGAATAAGTCAAAAGAAGAAAGAAGAAAGTTTTTTTTTTTCCATTAAGATTTTTCTTATCCTTATTTCAAAATAAATAAACAAATAAATAATGACAACAACACTAATATATAAGACATGATGCTAGCCTCAGCATAAATAACAATTCCAGGACAAAATGATGGCATAAAAAAGGACTAATACCAAAGTATATTTTAATTGGATGTTGAAACGACACATCACGGACATGTCCAAATTCGTCATGAGGGCGCCATGAAGAGCACCTAAATTCTGTAAAAATAATCATTTATTAATCATAAAGGCATATGTGAAATAAGTGATCACTTTTATGATATGATATAATCCAAAAATTAACCATGAACATAAAATAAAATGCACATTTGGAAATTATATAATTCTTGAAAATTCAGAGCAGAATACCTTTATCTCCACACCTTCTATGAAAAGATTCAATGAAATTAACAGCATTATCTGAAAAAAACAAATTGAAGAACTCCTCTACCTTAACCTGCAGCCCAAGAAACATTACTCTCTTCAGAATAAAAAGAACATACCAATGTTACAAATATTTTGCAATATGGTAGAAATCTAGGAAATTGAGTTCACAATTTATTACCGGGAACTTTGTTTCAGCAACTCTGGTAAAACATTCAGCAACTGCATAACCAAAAAAAAAAGAAAAAAAGAAAAGGTTGCAATGACATTTACAAAAAAGGAAGCGTAGTATCCTATAAAAAATGAGACTAACTAGATGGTACAAAAAAGGAAGTGTAGTATACTATAAAAAGCGAAGAATCTATGGCCTCGTGTCTGTATATGAAAAAAAACGTGTGTTTTAGTTTCCTCCCCCACCTGAAACTTTCTATGACCAAAGCCCACATCTACCTTCTATTGCCACATATACCCTCATTTGCCAACAAACAGATGACGATTCTGCCTATTTCTACAAGAAATGATGAGCTTCCATAATCAGTCCTTTAGGTTTACTTCAACCCTTTAAGAACCATTAAGTCATGACTTTGATTTATTTAGGGACAAAAAATTATGTTGTAATCAATGTTGTAAGAACCAAACTGGAGGCCAAACAGGTCTGACTACCGGTTTCCGATACAATAATAATTAAATAAAATATTAAAATAAAGAAAATTTCATTAAAAATCATAACCAGTTCAACCATCAGTTTTTTTGTCCCAGTTTTCGGTTTTATCAGTTCATAATGGTTCGCTCAATTTCCGATTTTATATCACCACTCAGACCATAAGTTCCTGGTTCAACCAACCAACCAACCAATCCTATTGCGAAAACACTGGTTGTAATCTTCTAAGGAGCTTTTGGAATTATTGATACTTCAAGCAATTTATCCCGAAAATTTCTCTCAATAGCACTTTCTTCCTCTATTGTTCTCCTTGACCCCCCGGTTCTTTTTTTTTCTTTTTCTTATTTCAGTCTACCACTCTCTTTATCTATTCTCACTTTCCCCTGTTGCTATCTCTCTTCTCCCGTCCATGGCACACCATAGTTCTATATCAAGATCATTTGAATCACTCGTCTAGAGTAGCGCAACAAGTGAAACCCAATCACACATACATTAAATACATAATCAAGGAACTTGCTATGTAGCAAAGTGTGAAATCAGACAGCCACAAGTCGAAATGATGAATTCAAAATGAGATAATATGAACATGAGAAAGCTACAATTCAGAACTGCAGTAACTTACCCTTTGGCGCATCACAATCCTCTGGCTTCCATGAATAAGTATCTCCAGATGCTGATACCCCAGCATTTAAAACTGATCCAGGACTAACTACTGCATTTGTTTCAGAAGTGGAAGGAACCTTAGAACCACTGGATGTGGGAACGTCCTCATTCCTGTACGGAAAAATACACTTTAAGTAAATAATTCACAGGTTCATATCCATAAAATAAAATAAAATTCAAAAAAGCCTTCAAGGAATTCCCAAGAAGGTTCCCAAACCTTTCTGTTCACAAAGAATACCTGTCTGCAGATTCCATGTCATTTACTGGGTTTTTAGAGCTATTGATATTTTCAATTGCAACAAAACCATTCTCTTGGGCACTGGACTCAGACATGGAATCCTAAAAGTAAATGAAGTTAGAAAATAACCAATTGGAATAAATACTCAATTTGCTATTACTAAACTATGATCCTCAGTTTCTAGAACATCTGGGGAAAATGTCTGAAATTTTATTTAATAAAATGAAAATTTTCACCGAAATCCTTACACACAGATAAAGAACAAGACCATGAAATCAGCATATGATACAAAATACCTCTAGAAGAAACACAAGCAGTGAAAATCAGTTGTTCAAATTTAAGACATGCATGTATGCTGTATCTACAAGGGGTATTAAATGATTTGGTTAACATTTCCTGCATAACTAATGAATTGCTTATAGTAAGAAGCAGAAAATCTTCTCCAACAGTAATCCTAAGCTGTCATTTCTTTTTTCAGTAGACCAGCTGTGAAAAATAAGACCTGTTGTTCTGTAATTTCTTGGGCTCCATTACCATGCTGCACCCATCCATCATTAATGAGCTTGAAAGCTTCATCCCGAGATAGGAATGATGCAAAGAAGTACTGCCAAATCAAAAGGCCGAGTCAGATAGAATGATTAATGAATGCACACTTAAACAAGCACATAGAAGAAATATGCATAGCAAGTACTAGTACCCTCTTTCCTCCAACAAAAATTTCTATTGCATTAGGAAAGATTCCGGCAGTCTTTGCTCTGTTAACACTTGTAATTTCATTGAAGGCAATGATTTTCTGCAGAAGGAACTCATAAGATATTCCAATATCATATCATTCTTACATAGAAGATAAAAGAGTTGACAGGGAAACAAGACACTGGAAACCAAACTAAGAATAAAAACCAAATTCTGAGGAATACCTTTGTTTCAAATCCAAATATATTGGAATAAAAGCAAATGTAACGGACAAACAGGTACATGTGACCCTGCAGCAGAGTAAAGAAATCATCTAAGTAAAGCATGCAACTTCAAGGCAGTAATGGTCATTGTAAAGATGTAAATTACCTGAAGAAGAATACTTTCCTGGAATGCACAATTGAAATCCTGAACAAGGAACTGCAGCAAAGGAAAAAAGAAAATGTTTAAAAACTCTTTTTTCAGATTTCTAAAATGCAAGATGCTGAGAGAATTTTCAAATAAAGAGCAATTCAATTAGAAAGAATTTTCAAAACTACAGCCAAAAGTAAAACTAAAAAAATGGAATAGCATCCATGTGATAAGAAAGTTTAGGTATCACGCATTACTTGCATGCAATGTGTTGTTATTTCTGACACACTAATCATGAGAAACAATGCATGTGTTTACAGAACAAAAAATTCAAACGAGGAGAGTATCAGAGATCTGCTGACCCATGCTAATCATGAATAGACTTAACACAAGGAAACTCATCTATTTTTTAAGGCTTAATGCAAAAAAAAAGTGCCCAAACTATACCCAAAGTTAACTTTAGGTGCCTAACGTTTCCAATGTTACACTTTTAGGTGCTTACCGTTAAATTCGGCCTTTAAGTGAAACGTGTTGGACTTATAATTTTTTTTTTTTGAAATTTTATATGCCTAACATGTGTCACTTAATGGCTGAATTTAACGATGTTAACGGTCCAGGCACCTAAAAGTATAACGTTGAAAACTTTAGGTATCTATTTTTAATGAAAAATTCTTTAGGCACCTAAAGTTAACTTTAGGTATAGTTTGTGCAGTTATTTTTACATTAAGCCATTTTTTAACTTAGAAAAAAGGTACTACACAAGAAAGTTTAACGATAACAATAGATACCATTTAGACCAGAAGTAAAACAGAAAGCATGAACAAGCATTTAAAATACAAAAAACTCTCAGTATCTTCTCTCACAATCACAAGAATCAATTTTTGCAATTAAAAGACAAAGAATGCCAAAAACGAAATACAGAGGCAATAGGAGAACTGCTAACAGCTAGTGATTGTGACTCATTAGAGACGCTCACCTCTTCAGGTGGAAGCCTGAACAGTTGGCGGTATTCTTCACTTCTCAATGCTGACGGAGACTGAAATTCAAAAGCATCAGATTTAGCCATAGTGCGAGAAGTTTTCAATCGTCTATAACTAAATTCTCAATATTATATAATTAGTCCAAGTTCAACAACATTGTTCAACATCGTATTTTCTATCTCTTATTGGATAAAATATTTTCAAATCATTTTTTTCAGTGGCTAGTTTACGAATTTGACCATAAGAACAAAAAGGAGCTTCAATATATTTCTAAAACAGAAAGTTAGGGGAGAGCAACCTTCAAAGAAAAAAGTTATGTGAAGGTAAATATCACTAAATTATGTTGTAATTTCTTTAGAACGTGGGCGTAATAATCAAGAAGTAGAAAAAATTGAACTCAAAAGTCAAAACATAATCCTAATCTACTTTCTCTCTTTTTCTCGGGACAATTGTAATGGGAGCGGAGAAATGAATTAAGCTATTAGAGAGTGAAAGAAAATGGAACCTGAATTTCAACATCTTTGTAGCTAGGGTAGGACGCAGAATTGGAAGGATCGTTGCGATCGGGAGTGTCGGTGGGAGACACGTCGTTTGGCGAAGGTAAAGAATCAGAAACGTCGTCGGATGATACTTTAGAAAGAGAACGATCCATAGAAGACCTCGGAAGATCGATCCTCTCTGCGGCAGCAGAGGTCACCGCCATAGCAGGGGCGAAGAGCTGATAGAGATGGCGGAGATCTGAGTTTTCTGTTTTTTTTTTTTTTTTGGTGGAAGAGTCCAAGGGGGTAGTTGAGAGAAACTACGTCGTTTGACAAACAGGGACTGATTCTGAAAGTTGAAGCCAACAATCTTGCGGTTTTGCAGTCTATTTCACTGCCACGGCAAGTCTTTCAAGGAGAGACGTTGACTACTTCAAACGTGGCGTATTATTTTGAGCAGAGAAAAACGACAACCGTACGGTCCTCCTGTGGACTCTACCACGTGCCGGAGTCAAACCATTCATTCAACTCCATCTTTTATTGGGTGTCTATTTTGGGCCGATTTAACCAAGTTTTTGTTTTGGCGCAATAGCATGCTTATTGGGCTTTTGATTACTATTATTCAAGATGAATTACCTGCATGGTCATTCAACTTTTAGACTGTCAACGTTTTTTTTGGTCACACAAATCCTCTCAATTTAATCCCTCAACTTTTAGACTGTAAACTTTGAAGACATTAAAATTTCAATCACTCAATTTTTAAGCATTAATATTTAGAATTTTAGATCACCTAAATATTTTTTAGATAAACCATCTATTCTGCCACTCATATATTCTAATTTTATGTTTTGATCACTCAACTATTATTTTTTTAAAATCATATTTAAAGTTATGTTTTGTTTCTATTTTGGTTATATTCATTAGGTTTGACCATTGACTTAACGAAAATGATGATGCGACATGATATAATAACATTTTTAATCCTTAAAACTTATACATCATATAAAATTGATCCTAAATTGAAATAATTCGATAAATCATCAATATTTTAAAATTCTATTAATTTAATCATGTTTTAATTTGAAATAATTTCATAATTTAATGGTGGCGATGAGTTTGTGATGGATATTATTTAGAGTGTTTAATAACCAACGAGGAGGCCAGACTACGCATGTTACCTGGAACAATCAGCCTGCGCCAAAGATCCCGAACTGCAGTGTTAAAATATGTAGAATTGTCTCAGCAGAAGCACCGCACACAAGGCAGAGGGGGTCATTAGAGTCTTCGCTTGGTTTGTTCTAGTTTGGTCATTAATTTATTCTGGAAGATCTTCCAGATAAAGAGTCTGATACGTTGGGGGATTTGCAGGGACCAAACAGACTTCCAAATGGGATTTTTCTCATTCCCCGCCTACCAATTGTTCGTATGCAGATCCCACCGTAAAGGATAGTTTAGGATCCCATCGCCAGTGGCAACTATATGCAGATGTAGCTAATCATTGTAATCACTTTTCAACCTTCTTACCTTTCTCTCTTTTTTCCCATCAACTTATTTGACTAAATAACGGTGAAGCAAATCAATTGAATAAGCAGCTTTTTTCCCCCTCTCCACTCCAAATTCGGCGAGTCCAAACAGTTCCCACCACTGTTTATGAACATGGAAAGTGAACCTGGTGGCTGGTGAATGCAGTGAACAAAACCTAACCGGACAAGTGGATGGTTGAGGCTGGCCACTCATTCAGGCACTCAGTGGCTTCATCTTCGTCCTTTGCTTGGCTGGTTATCTGCCCGCTCTGGCCTAAATCAGCACCCAAATCCCAATAAATAACACTCATTAAATGCGTTGGACATGGATTTAAATTATGTTTATGGTCACCTTGTATTTATCGTAATTGAGAATATAACATGTACTATTATGATAATTGTGGATACCACAATTACGGAATAACAGTTCGAACGACACCGCTATCACTATATAACGGGCATTATTAAGTTAGCATACTGCAATTTAAATCTCTGGCGTTGGCCTTTCAATTATTGAATGTCACGGGAGTGATCGACATTGATAGAACCATTCACGCGCATGCCTCGGATGTTTACATTTGTGGCAAACTTTAAGACAGCCTTTATACCTTCAGGATATCAGGTGTTCGTAATTGGGCAGCGTTGGCGACAGTGAATCTTATTGGTTCGTTTCCCATAATTGATCAAACATTTCGTGTTTTTTTTCTTTTTTTCCAACTCGGAGGTTTGGACTTTGGATTTGACAACAGAATGGAGTTTGAGAATGAAACTTTACTGATGTGTTTGGTGTTGCGGATACAAAATGCTTACTTATTGTTGGCCATTTGGGAAAAAGTATATAATTATATGGTTGAATTATACAAGAATATGATATAGCATCGGATAATGAAACCTCAATCATATGAACAAAAATAAAACAGAGACTTCCATCGGATTAAAGAAGTCGTCGACATTAGAGGGTTAAGGAGGAGTCGGACACAATCGAATTTTATATTTAAAATCTGTTTCATTTAAAAATATATATATTTAAATTATATATTTTTTTAAGTGGTTAACTTTTTTTATATATATTAAATCATGTGTTTGACGTTACATTCCATTATTTCTATAAATATTTTCAGGCCGTTCCTTAAAAAAGTATTTGTTGTCATCCATTGATAATTCAATTTAGTAAAAAATAAATTGATTTTTAAAGCAAATCAAAATAGTTTATAAGCACATAAATTGTACCATCAAACGTTTAAATAATTGTCTAATAGTTTGGGGACTGTATAATTTAACCTTTCAAAACTATCAAATAATAACCTAACATTCTTAAATTTATTTAAATAAAAATAGTTAATTGCATCACATGTCCTCAAAAAGTATAAAATTCATTTTAAATTGGTCTCTAAACTTTAAAATATTTTAATTCCATCCTTAAAATGTGACTATCGTTTTAAATTAGTCCTGAAACTTTAAAACAACACAAATCCATCTCTAAACTATGACCTTCATTCTAGATTAGTTCCCAAACTTTTTGAACATTTTAATTTCATCCCAAACTATACTTATGTGCTAATCACATCCATTATTAATAAAATCGTATTGAGAGAATAAACTGACACCATAAAAGATAAAATTGCATCTCTTCACATTAATTAACTCAAGTATTAATCTACTACATTTATTACACAAAATCACTAGCTAACAGATTACAAAACTACATTCTACCTACCTAACTAACATTAATCCACCTAACTTATTACCTACTCAACACTCTCCCTCAAGTTGGTGAGTAAAAAACATCCTTTACTCCCGGCTTAGATAACAAGTAGTTATGTTGGGCAACTCCCAAAGCTTTAGTAAAAATATCAATTGTTTGCTCTGTTGTAGCCACATACTCAATCTGCATTAATCCACCTTGAACCTTCTCCCTAACAAAATAATAATATCTCTATGTGCTTTGTTCTTTCATGAAAAACTGGATATGTTACTATTTAAAGGGCTGCTCACTATCACTTAGAAGTTTGACCCGTTGCTCTCCTTTAAATCTAAGCTCCTTCAACAAACCACTTAACAACACTATTTCTGATGTTGTCATTGTCATACTCCTATAGTCGGCCTCTGCAGAATCTGAATATCTCTATGTGCTTCGTTCTTTCATGAAAAACTGGATATGTTACTATTTAAAGGGATGCTCACTATCACTTAGAAGTTTGACCCGTTGCTCTCCTTTAAATCTAAGCTCCTTCAACAAACCACTTAACAACACTATTTCTGATGTTGTCATTGTCATACTCCTATTGTCATTGTCAATTCTTTTACTTGATTGAACAGAGGTTGAATTTGCTCAAATAAATGTTTTTTTACGATTAACTTTGTTATTATTTTTATCTTTACGAAAGATGTGGTATTAAAATTATTTGATAAAAAATAATAAAAAATGTTATCGAAAAAGTTAAATTTTTTATTTGAATAGATTTAAAGATATTGAAAATGTTCAATTATTTTGAAATATTAAATATATATTCGTTTTAATTTAATTAATTTTATAATTTATTAATTGAACTTGATTAAGTTAATTAAATAGTTAATTTTAACTAACAATCAGTTGGTATAATAGGAAAAAAATATTAGATTTCTTAAACATGATCAGAGGATTCAAACACTGACATTTATGAATGAAGTAAACTAGATTAGAAGTACCGCCTCTATAATATATCTCTATAAAATCCGATCTAAACTAATCGATTAATAAATTAAATACAAGTGATTAATTCAAATAATTAAATTTTATAGCATCGGTAACGAAGTGAATCCTTTGAACCATACCAATAGCCAATAGGCCACGTCTTTGTGAACAGTAGTGATAGTAACTGAAGTACTACGTAAGACCTACGGTGAAAAAGATAATCAAAAGCCATAAAAAAATAGTATACCAATTACTATATAATTAATTTAGAAGTGGGTCGGCCCTACCTATTACAATATCTATGTTATTTTGACATCATGACCCATCACTGGAACTTTACAAACTAAACTAAACTAAAATAAAACAAAACAAAATCTTATTCTATTTTTATTATCTAAATTGATTTTTTTAATTTAATATTAAATTATATTATATTAATATCATAATCAAATTTGATTAAAAATTCTAAATTTTTTATTATTCAACAATCCATTCCCTTCCGTTATCGTTTTTAGGAGCGAGTAAAATTTGATTCAACTTAAAAAATTGAACTTGACTTGAGGTGATTTGATCTAATTTGAAAAAAATTTAAGTTCAATTTGGGTTTCAAATAGAAATCAAATAACTTAAAATTTTAATAATTATTAGATTATTTTGAATTCAACTCGAGTCGGTCAACTTTGCATGATATAAATCATATCGTATATGAAAAAAATATGAAGAAATATATATGTGAATCGTATATGATTATTGAAAATCGTTTAAATTAGAATCAAATAGTACTATTATATTATAAATATTTACAATTAAATTTAAACAGAAACTCAAACAACTCAACTCAATTTGACTCGATTTTTCTTAAATAAAATGCAAATTTCAAAATAAGCTCGTCAATTCAATTTTTTTTAACTCAACTTGATTAAATACACAATTATAACCGTTTCTGATTAGATGATATATGTGATTATATGAAAAAAATTATAATTAGAATGTTTATTTTATTTAATGAAATAATTAAAAAGGTGTAATCATTAGACCATAACCATAATTTGTACATCCAACGCTCATTTAAGAATGTTAAACATATCATTCAGCCTTTGAAAAGCAATGCAGCTTAAAGAAGTAACAAACGTGGGTCCAGGCTTTAATGCGGACCCCAAACGCGCCTCTCTCAGTCGCCCGCTGAATCTTATAAAGCAATTTAAGCAAAAACACCCTCCCTCTCGATAAAAGCAAAAGCTAGTCTGCCATTTCTAAACTAGCACAACAACAAAAAGCTTACTTACTTGCAAGTCGAGACAGGGAGGGAAGAGCTTGGGCACTACCGCCTCAACAAGAAGGAGCTGCTAATTTGGCATTTCTTTTGGAAATTTTTTGCTATAGAGAAATTCGAGTCCGTGGACTCATTGAAGGCCGAGTTCGAATCTCTGTTTACTCATCCTTTGATTATTTTTTAAAGTTCGCACAGGTTCATGTTGTCATGCTATTTTTTGGGAGTTGTTATTTTTCGCTTGAATGTTCCGTATTTTCGTTCCGTTTACTTTTTTCTTTTGTTTTGTTAATATGAATTTTAAGATCTCTCTCTGTGTGTATATTTTCAGAGTTGGAGTTATTAGAGAATTTTCTCCCCCATCTCTCTCTCTCTCTCTCTCTCTCTGCTTGACAAGAGACAGAGGTTGAGAGGTTTTGGAGGGTGGAATCGAAGGGTTTACGTTGCTAATGTTCCGACAATGGAATAGAAGAGATGTGTGGATCTTTAATTTGTGATTTTATCTTCTTTTCTAAAATAAATTAACTAGGGTTTCTCTAATTCCATTTTCGCGGCATTTAGTTGATAGCAACTCAAATTCACAGATTTCATGAATTATTTCATTGATCTGTTTTTTTTTTCTTTTTAAATTTAGAAGTCAAGTATATCTTTTCAAGCGTTAGAGGCTTTGTGAGAGAACTTTGATTGCTCTATTCTTGTAAGTTTTATATGTTTTTATTGTTAAAATGTGCGGGAAAAACCTGTTTTGGTTAGAAAAATATAGGAAGAGTACATGTTATAGATGATACGTTAATTTTTTAAAATAAATTTTATATTGAAGATTAAATCTGGATAAGTTGCAATGGCAGCGAGTGAATTTTGATGTTTGTTTCCAATTGGTTAGTGATCTATTTTATTTTGGTGTGCTGATAAAGTGGGCTAAAATCTGAGAATATCATTGTTAATTTATTTAATTTTGGTTAGACAGTATAGGAAAAGAAATGGTTCATTAGATTTATTTTGAAGTCTAAGCAGAAAAACTAGACGAATTATTGAACTCAATCTCTACCTCATTTTGCAGGGTTGCTTTGCTGTTAAGATTACTCTATGTAAGGTTCGAGATTTCTCGGAATGGAAAGGGTTCCAAAATTGAAGTTGCTTGCTAGGGAATTGCCCGCTGTGAGTTCAGTGTCAAATCAGCATATAGTCTTTGAGGGAGAAGGAGGTCTTATGTTGAATTTTCAAGCTGTACGCTCTGGAGATAGAGTGGGTAGATGTAATGTGGGAAACTCCCAATTATCGGAGTCAGCTGAACCCGTAAGAACATGGAAAGGGAAGGGGAAAGACTCCTTGCTTGAAAGGGTAGAAATCATGCCTGATGTTATTACATTCAATTGCGACAGTGATTCATTGGAGGAAAGTGGACTGATTTCTTTTTCTGGAGCTAGTCACCCCCCTGAACCTGTGGACATGGATCCAATGGGAACTTTGTATGTACCAATCAGTCAGAAGAAGTCCGATCCTGGGTGTTTGATAAAGAGCATGTCAGTGAAGGGACCTTTTCTAAAAGATCTTTCAATCAGGGTTCCTCATAAGAAACCAAGTCCTGCTGTACTTTCGCCAGCTGAAAGTTTGGTTGAAGAACCCAATGATTTAGGTACGCTACTTTCTTCTCCATTTTCAGGTCCACGTGCATCAAAGAATGCTGATAATTCTCACATTCATCTAGGTTCAAATGAAAGAGAATGTGTTTTGGATGCTCTTTTACTTCCAAGTGATAATGTAAGCCCACATAGCAGCATTGACAGCACCGGGATTGCCACTGCTATGAGCATTGTCAATAGCACTGTGAGTACGTGTAGGAGTGATGCAGTCACAAGTGATGGTATGGAGAGGAATTGTAAGAGTACAAAAGGAAGTGTCAGAGCAGATTCACTTGAGAGTGCAAAGACTAGTGTTAGCCAAGCAAGTGACAGCAGTGGCCTTAGTGATGACAGTAACTGGAGTAATATTACTGGAAGCGCTAATAAGCCTCATAAAGGAAATGATCCAAGGTGGAATGCCATCCTTGCTATCCGGGCTCGAGATGGAATTTTGGGCATGAGTCATTTTAGATTGCTTAAACGGCTTGGCTGTGGAGACATTGGTAGTGTATATCTCTCAGAGCTGAGTGGTACTTGTTATTTTGCAATGAAAGTAATGGACAAGGCATCGCTTGCAAGTCGTAAGAAGTTGAACAGGGCTCAGACTGAAAGGGAAATTCTGCAGCTGCTGGACCATCCATTTCTCCCCACTCTGTATACTCATTTTGAAACTGATAGGTTCTTGTGTCTAGTCATGGAATATTGCCCAGGGGGAGATCTACACACATTGAGGCAACGACAACCTGGAAAGCATTTCTCAGAGTATGCTGCAAGGTATGGCTTAAATACTATAAACATTCTCCTTATGTATAATATTAGCATCCTTGAAGGGAAAAAATTTCTGTTGAAAGGTTTCTTTTTTATCTTACTGTTATTTATCTTCCTTCCTGTATTGTCTCTAATCTCACATTGACTTTCATGATAGTTTCCTCTGGTTTCTCAGAAGTTTACTACCATGACCACGAGGATTAGTTTGTTGATCCGATTTTCTTTCTGTTTTGCGCATGTCTCCTACTGTGTGGTAATTGTTTTTCTATGTTAGAATTATGGGCAAGTTAGTCCCTAGTTATTGGAAGGGTTGCACTTGTACATGTTTTGCCTTTTATTTTGCAAGCTCTTACCTAAATGTCATGCAAATGAGAATGCGGTTTTCATCTCTTTCATACTTTTCCACATGTTGGGAACCTTCAGCATATTTTCAAATCCACACTGTTGATTTTCTCATCTTTGGAGTCATGGGTCAAATAAAACCAAACTAGTTAACTGAGTCCAAAGATAGTAGTTCTCTATGCAACCTTGGGCCATATGTCTAGTTTATGAATGTTGGTCTTCCCCTCATGCTGCTAATACTAGGCAGGGAGATGCTTTCCATCCTTGTGGACCTGCTAGCCTGTTTATGTGAGATAAAATTGTAAATGCAACTAACCAAAGCTTTTATTTCCTTCTATAAGTCTCTTGTGTGAACTGGAGTCTAGAACTGTTTATAGCAAGGAGGCTATTGAGACTGAATGTGATGGGCATGGAAATGGATTCCTTTTAAATCCCTAGTTTGCTTAGTTCCCTTAACTCTGTAGGTGCCATGGACTGATTGTTATCTGTTTATGTTGAATTCCAAAATGGTTATCAGTTTATGAGGTAATGATACTTAATATTTCCTTGGCCCCACAAGGAAGTACTTTTTGGAGAACTATTTAAGTCACTGTCCAAGGAGGTTATTGCATGTATCTAAATGCATCACGTTTCAGGAGTTTTTTTTTTAATATGAAGTTGGCATAAGCGCATTGCTAAAGGTTTTGTCATCATATAGTCATAAGCAAAGGTTTTTGGCTAAGATCAGTGAATTTCAGCTAGAAAGTTACAAACTTGTCTTTCTTCTTAATGCAGATTTTACGCTGCAGAGGTTCTATTATCTCTCGAGTATCTCCACATGCTTGGTGTTGTTTATAGGGACTTGAAACCAGAGAATGTTCTAGTCCGTGAAGATGGCCATATAATGCTCTCAGACTTTGATCTTTCCTTAAGATGCGCAGTTTCTCCCACACTGATCAAAGCCTCAGCATTCAATTCTGATCCTTCAAAACGTGGTGCGTTCTGTGTTCAACCTGCCTGCATTGAGCCTACTTCAGTTTGCATTCAACCTGCCTGCTTTATCCCGAGGATATTCCCTCAAAAGAACAAGAAGAAAACCCGAAAACCTCAAGTTGAATTTGGGGTGCCTTCACATTCCCTCCCGGAGCTTGTTGCAGAGCCTACTGCAGCCCGGTCTATGTCCTTTGTTGGAACCCATGAATACCTAGCCCCTGAAATAATCAAAGGAGAAGGCCATGGAAGTGCTGTTGATTGGTGGACCTTTGGAATTTTCTTACATGAGCTGCTATATGGCAAAACCCCCTTTAAAGGCTCAGGAAATCGTGCTACACTGTTCAATGTTGTAGGGCAACAGCTGAAATTCCCCGATTCACCTGCAACCAGTTATGCTAGCCGTGATCTAATCCGCGGCTTGCTGGTTAAGGAGCCACAACACCGGCTAGGGGTGAAGAGGGGTGCAACTGAGATCAAGCAACACCCTTTCTTTGAAGGTGTGAATTGGGCTCTAATACGATGCAGCACCCCACCTGATGTGCCAAGACCAATGGAGAGCGAGTTGCCTAGGATGGCCAGGAAACTCGGGCCGGTGGAGCCAGTAGGAGTTGGTAACAACAGTAAAAGGATGGTAGGGACAGACATGAAATCCGAGGGTAAATATCTGGACTTTGAGTTCTTCTGAGGATATACGATAGCTCAGAGTTCAGTGCCTCTTCAAAGAAAATATCATGTTAGTTTAACAAAAGAAAATTAGTGGCTTATATTGAAAGGTATGCTGCCGCCTTTTGTGCACAAATATTGATAATTCAGACCGAGTGTTTGAATCGCCAATTTCATTATATTTCTTGTTATGCAATTCGTGGCAGATATAGTCCTTATGTATGTTGCTAAGTGTGAGCCTTAGAACGATTGATAATTCGAGTCTTTGTAGATAAGAAGAAGAGCATTTAGAAAGCTTTGTCCTTGTTAAAGATTCTGATCTGACTCGACATGAGAGAGAATTGGGGACAGCAGAGGGTCTCAAATTAGAAGGAAAGATGTATGCAGCTTTTAGAATTTGATGCCTCCGAAGATCGTATGCTGAATTCTCGGGATATGCGATCCCCCAGCAGCCTGAAACCTTTGCTGAGCTTAGGATTTATGTATTCATCATCACAATATCAATCTATTAATCCAGACTGCGTGTGAGTTTATCAATTAACAACAGATGTCTTCTTTGCACTGACTTCAAAATTTGGTGAAAATCAACAAAGTTTGTAATGGCTTTCTTCGTGGGACAGCAAAGCGGGTTATGTAGTAAGGTGGGAACAAAAAGAGGCCCTTTTACTTTAAAAATGAAAATAAATGTGATAAAATATCAAACAATGTGGATTGGTATTGGAAGTAGGACAGGCATAAAATTTTATGTTAAGAAATGAATTTCTAAAATTTTAAGGGATAAAAATAAATTTTAAATAGAAAACACAAAAAAATTTAAAATATATAGTAATCTTAATTTTTTAAATAGAATGATTGGTCCTCCATGCCCATGCCCTTCGGTCCATACTTGAAGGGAGGCAAATTGCAACAATTTTTTAATTCAATAATCTGAGCAATTTCCTATACAACATAGTTGAGGATATGAGGAGCACAAAAAGAATTCCATAGTATTTAAACATTTTAAAGAAAAGAAGTAAAACATAAAAATAGTAGTATATAAGAATCGATGTATTCATCTATTAGATATGACAAGAACGGGAGCAAACCGAGTCAGGAGCTTCAGTAAACAAGGCAGAAAAGCCGATGAATGCTTGGGAAACTCCCGGTAAGCCCGTTTGAAGATTATTCAGTGTCTTGTAACCTCTACTGCTTTTGCATGCCTTAGCATTTCTATGATAGGCTGCGAGCTCGGGGATCAAAAAGCTGCCCATGATCAGGAAGTTGGACACCAACCATAGAGTATGAGTGGTACAACTTCCCTTCTATGTTGCAGAGACACAATTCGGTTTCAGTTTGCCTCTTAACCTTCAGATTGTTTAACAGATATGACATGGACAACATTGATCAAACTTTTGATAGCTTCGGTTTCAGGGAGTCGGTCAAGAGCGAGCTTCCACTCCTCACAAAAATGTGTACACGTTACAAGGCTCTGTGTTGCCATCAACATTGTCATTGCTGACGGGAAGAAGGGTGAGCAGATCAAATACCAAGTGGCAACTTTGTAAATAGGGTTGGTGCAGGTTATTCCTAAACTGGCTTTGAATCAAAATATTTTCATACTAAATTCACATTTCTTGTCCTAAATCTAAATTTTTAAAATAAAAAAACTAATCTTATTAAGTCAGTTAAATGCTTATCATCCCTGTAATAGATCCTAGCTTTGTTTTTCTTTTAAAAAAGTCAACATTCAAAAAGGTGGGGTTCTGTTGTGCAGCGGGTTAAGACGCGACTAAAAAACAGCGAAGTTAACGGGACCAAAAATATTATCAAAAAGCATAATATTTTAGGTTAGACACATTCTAACGTTAATCTAGCTATATGCTTCAACATTAAATATCAACTTAGATCTAATATGAACATATTTAAAATATGTAAACCAGATTTTGCACACGTGCTCACATCATGAACAATTTGAATGACATTTTAAAAAGCATATTGTCATTACATTTAATAGGGTTATTTTTAACATATAAGATTAAAGTTACCCATGCATAATATTTAAAATTTAAATCACGTATTTTAAATATACTAGGCACTTGAACCAAGCTAACATTTAATGCTGAAGTTTATGACTAACTTGACGAAAAGATCTTATTGAAACAATATTGGAAATTCAAGGAGTTAATTAGAATGTTTTTAAAATTTGAGGATCCGATTAAAAAAATTTAAAGTTTAAGAAACTAATTGAAAACTTTTAAAGTTTAATAATCCTGTTAGAATATATAACATTTTGAAAACCAATTTAAAACTTAAACCACAATTTAAAGATAATCAGCGCAATTAACTCTTTTTGAAATGTGAAATCGGTAAATTGATGACCTTGTTGATTGGACTTTGGAAGTAATGAAATTCAGGCCCTTATCGCAACCATGTTGCTATGGCGTTTCAAATGAATTGGCTAAACTAGAGCCTAATCCATTGGATTGCAGGAAACATTAGTCCTGCAAACTTTAGTTCCATCAACCCTCCGACCCTGCGGCCACAAGCAGGATGGATCCAGAGAGGACCAACAGGAACAGTCATTTTTCTAAATTATTAAATTATCTTATATTTTAAAATTCTCTGTATATTTTATATTTATTTTTCTCCTTTAAAATTTTATAAATTCATTTCTAACATAAAATCTTATTTTAATTTTAGTCATAACTGCGTGCAAAGCGGCAACACACGCCTGGGACGGGACTAACCAAATCCTCAACAAATGGATTTATATACATATTTCAGTGATGGTGGGTTCCATTTCGTAGGAGGAAATTGATTAACATTTTGCTTTTGTGTTTCTTTTTGTGAACTTTGGGTCACGTTTCATTGGCTTTTGTAATTTCTAAATTTCATTCTCTTGCCCTTTTCTTGGGGTCTCTCTTCACTTTTTCTATGGCTACGTGGGCATTTGTAAATTCAAGCACCGAGATTTGTTAAGAAACAAAAAAGATAAATGAAAATTGATGATAACAAAGTTTGGTGAAGGATGGTGAAGTTTGAGCTGTAACAACATTCCCCTCAAGTTTCAAACACCCCTCAATGAATTAACAGATTGATGACAATGAGGTGTAGAGTTTGATTCGAATTCAAAATGACGCAATTAATTAATATATAAATTAGAAAAAATAATAAACATAATTTAATTAAAAAGTAGAAAACTTTATTTTCGTTTTCCAAAATCCTCTTATATTCTTCTTCTCTTCTTCTATCAGTGGTTTTTCTCGAAAGGGTTTTCACGTTAAATCTTATTATGTTTTTTCTTTTTACAATTGTTCTACATTCATTATTATGGTGCTTTCATCATAACAAATTGGTATCACAACTTTTCGAGTTAGATTCAATTATGATAATGGTGTCAGTGAGATTTGAAATTTTATTATTGGATCGCAACACTAGGTTCTCATTATGATATGAATATTCAAGATGTTCTTGCATAATTAGACTTAGATGATGCATTGGAAGAGTTTGATAAAAAGCATCGTCATATTAGACGAACAAAAAAAGTAAGGATTGTAAGACTCTATCTCAGATCCATTTACATTTATCAAACCAAATCTGACAAGATGTGTTGAAATAAAAAATGAACACTTCTTTGTGGATGAAACTGGAGTAACTATGCATGAAGAAAATATTGACTAGTAAGTTGCACCTGTAGCATCTTATATACTCACATAAGTCGATAAAAAGTTCGTCACTTGAAGACCACTTGGCTGTATTTGAAGAGATCGTCTCCGACCTTAAGACTATGTATGTAAAGTACGACCAATAAGACTTACGATTGATCTTTCTATGTTCATTGCCCCTTCTTACTTGTCTTTTAGAGACACCATATTGTACAGTCGTGAAACATTTACTCTTGAAGAAGTGTATGATAACATACATTCGTATAATAAGATGAAGCATCTTGTATTTAGATTAGAGTTCAAGTAGAGGGTCTTGTAATGCATGGATCCTCAAATATCAACTTTGGAAGAAAAGTAGAACATAATTCTAGAGGTAAAAACAAGGGCATGTAAAAATCCTCAAATCAAAGAAAAATTTTGTAATTTTTGCGAGAAGGAACACCATATTAAATCAAAGTGTTACAAATTACAAAATAAAATCGAAGGAAAAACTGCAGAGCAGAACTGTAAAAAATATGGTGAGGCTGGTGCAATGGAGAGTACGATTCCGGAGAACTCCTAGTTGCGAACGACCTTTATACCAAATGATGAATGTATACTTAATTCTAGTAACAATTTTCATATGAGTTCCAATTGAAATTGGTTTGCGACGTATAAAGTCGTGTCTATAGGTGATAACAGTTATGTGAAGCAGAGAAGAGTTTAATTTCGTGGGCATAACGAATTTGAAAAGTAAAAGAGAGTCCAATTAACTACAATGATAAATAAGAAAAAGGATGAAATTGTCATTATTGATCGGGATCATGTTATGTATGATATTGCCCATGGTGATAGATTTGTTAGCAAAGTTAATACTTATGATAACCATGCCTATGTGAAGACTAAATTAAAATTAAGCTTGGAATCACTCAGTGTTCATTGTTGAAGAGTGCCACTTTAACGGGTTTTGTGGAATAAGTGGAGAATATGTTCTCAAGGTGGAGAATTTATTTGTTAAAGTGAATAATTATTTTTTGTTGAGTTTGGGTGTCTCATTTTAATTTAGGTATTTTGTTTAGAAACTTTTGCATTTTCAAAATTCGTGTCAAGGTGGAGACTTGTTTGAATTTGACTCAAATTTAAAATGACGCAAATTAATTAATATATCGATTGAGGAAAGTAATAAACCTAGTTTGATTAAAAATATAATTTTTTTCATGTATAAAATCTATTTTGAGTATATTTCTACTTTATATATTTCTCTTCTTATACTCGTGATTTTTCTGGAAGGAATTTTTTACCCTAAATTTTGATGTTCATTCTATTTACTATTGTTCTACCTTCTTTGTTATCGTGTTTTCATCATAGCATAATATTGAGGAAATATGATAGATTCAAGTTACGATACATCAAGGGGACCACCAAATACCTGATGCCTCACTCTATCATCATGAATTCCGGAAGACTTTAAGAATCGATTGAAAAATGCCATCATTATTGCACGGAATTCACACACGGATACGTCCTCTCTTATTGCTTCAATTTGTAATCCTTTTGTGAGCATTTAATTATTACGTTTTTGAATCTTGAATGTAGAAATCATGAACACGTCGCTTCCCTTGGTATGGTTAAGTGTTGCTTCAACCAATTTTCTATGGATTTGAAAATAAAGATTTGCCATTTCAGCTCCCCCAGCCTTTTAACATATTATTTTATTGTCAGAGACTAATTTCAAACTTTGGGTTTAAATTAGAGGACAAATAAATATAGAATCTGCACTAAAATGCTGTCATTGCAGAATATGGCTCAGGAGTATCTGACAAATTATGCAATCATTGTTAAGCCGAGCCGCAGAGGCACAGTGGGGGCATCCACCATCTATCTATGGTTAGCTTCTGTTACTCTTTACATTGATTTTAACCCGAGAAGATCAAATTTTGTACATTGCTGAAAAGCATTTTGGCTTCATTTGCCATTCACAGATATAACCAAAACCAATGGTTTTATACTTTCTTGGATTATTTCGAGACCAACAGGAGTGAAAGTGTTGAATTTGTTGCGTGGGAAACAGACCATCAGTTTCCACTACCATGGGCACCACTGTGATGGATCAGAGGTGTTCCATTTGCTTAATGCGTTACTCTCGGAAAAAGGTAGTTATTAAGATGCAATAAACAGGAGTCAAGAAGTATAAAAGATATATTCATGTACTATAGATTACAGTGATCCAATTGGTTTCACGGTAGCTGAAGCATGATATGACTAAGCAACATGGTATATGCTTCCATTGTTGCAGCTCAAATCTTGCAAATATCCTTTTTCTCACTATCCCTCGACTTTGTTTGTATCACACATCTCTACTTTCAATATTTCCGAACCTTTTCATCTGTCGGGCGATATTCTCATAGGATAGCAAAAGAATAGTGAACAGATAAGATATGCTTTGAACCGACCATCTAAAATAGCTGCATTAATGTTATCTAGGAAAAAGTGAAACAACGTATGTTTGGTCATACAAATTTTTGGGTAAAACTATTCATATTTTTTTCAAAATCATCTTTTTTGTTGAAAAATTTGTAGCCGTGAGAGTGAACGTTAACATGTTAACTTTTATGTGATAAATTTTTTATCATAAAACCGTTTGAGTTATATTTTATGGATTGACTCTCTAATTACATTCTGTCGCCAAACTAGTACTTCAAACATTATGTCGACGAATTAATACTTGAAAGTAACGACAGTGTCAATGTAAATAAGTAAAATACGATTTTATCATATCCTAATCAATAATTTAACGTCTAATTTAGATGATCAAGTGATAATGACCGTCTGAACAACTACCATGAATCATCGCATGTAGCACTTTGTCCAAATCAAAAGAAATAAAATCGCTTATAACCACGGCAACTCAAATGTAGCCATCCAACAATTTACTGACTAATAGGTTTGTTTATTCCTAAGGTAATCATGTTTCCCTTCAATATAAAACAATTTACATTCCTTCAAAACTCAACAGTTGAAAAGGGGAGAGCCAGCATTAGCAAAGCTAAGCAAGCAAGCAAGCTTGTGCGTATATTAAAACACAAGGGTCAAAAGATTCATTTTGTTAAGTGCAAAGTGCAATCGGACGTTACATCTTCACATTGCTTTTCTCCAAGTAGTTGGAAGAAAATGAAATACTATAGTAATAATTGTTGTAGTTGATGATGTTGTGGAGGGGGTTGGGCAGGTCTTTTCATGGGGAGGATACTGTGGATGAAGTAACAGCTGATGGGAAGATGTAGGGGTTATCATAATCCTTTTTTATCTTGTGTGTTTTTTTGGCAGGGAAAGGTAGGTCCGAGTGGACATATTATGCTCTCCTCTACAATGTGACTCATGTGATGCCATATTGCAATTTGATTTGGCTGGGATTTGAAAGCCCCTCTTTCATTTTTCCCATCTTTCAACTGCTTTCCACTCATTGCCTCCGAGACCCAGCTCTCTTTTTAATAAAACTTGGCATTAATTTTTAATTATCATTTATTATTTGAATAGATTACAAAATAATATAATTTATAATTTTTTATTTATTGATAAACATATATAACTTATAAATATAATTATTTAAATTTAAAATTTTTCAAAAAAATAACACTCTTTTTAATCATCAATATTATTGAATGAATTTTAAATTATCATTATTAATCTGTCAGTACGGCAACCACAACATCTCTTGCCAATGCCAACATTACCGTCATATGTCCACCTTTGCTTAAATATATGAATAAATCATAAACTGAGTGATTAAGGCACACCCGTCTCACTAACTAATTTCATCCTTCATTGTGTTTTATAAGCATAGTGCATAGAACTAGAAACTAAGTACCTTTAAATTTTAATCAAGTAAATATATTAAGCTTTTTTCAGTTGGGAAACGAACTGCAACCTAAGAATTCTCAGAGATGTGACGTGTGCGTTTTTAATAATATGTGATGATTATATGATGATATTTGTTCATATTTTTTAATATAACGCACATTATTATACAAAAGTATTTATTCAAATCTAAGACATCTATGAAAAAAATATATTTTATTTTACTATTAAAATCACTAAATAAATTATGAATGTACAAATTTTAGCCTATGATATATATGATCAAATAAATATTTATATATTTGTTGGTCGGGGAGGAACAAAATCAAGTGCAGCTCCTACCCTATATATATAGGGCAAAAAATGTACTACACATTATATATATAAATAAAAAAATTTCATTAAACATTTTTCATAATTATAAGTTTTGAATTTAGTTATGTATGATACATACATTAACAATAAAATTTGTTTTATCATATTTTAATATTACTATTCAATTCGAGATCGAAACTTTAAATTTTAAAAAATAAAATTTAAAACATGTTATTTAGTTAAAAATTAAAATGACATCGTTCAAAAAATTTAAACTCAAATTGAGGTTGAAATTAGAATAAAAATTTAGTCAATTCCAATAATTTAAAATTAAGAATACTTTGAAATAACAATTAAAATAATTGGTGTATCATTCACTATATATACCCTCATATCGAGGCTAATTTATGAGAATAATACTTATTTTATATTTATTTAATCAAATGACACTCAAATAATTATTTTTAAAGTATATATATATACCCTATTGATAAAGGTATGTCACGTAAAAAAAGGTTTTTCCAAAAGACATGATTTATAAGGCGCGTCTTTGCCGATGTGATAGATTTCTCTAGCAAAATATCCAGTGTTAACATCATTTAAGACCAAAATTAAAGAAATGATAACAATGGACAAAAAATGTAAAAAAAACTATATACAAATTTTCTCCAAATAAAAATAATAACATATGTGTCTAAGACAAGTATTTGTACGAGAATGAGCCAGACCACGATAGTAATACGTGAGTCAGAGATGAATCGAGGAAAGAGGATGAGGGTAGTCGCCCTTTGAAATTTAAAACTAATATATATTTTATTATTATTTTTTTAAAAATATGTTTTCACCCTTTGAAATTATAAGTTCATCCATTCCTAAAATTTTATAAGTCCGTCCTATAACATAAAATTCTATTTTTGTCCCTAACATGAGTGTCAACCTTGTCTTCATTCACAATGTGAGAAATGAGAATTTCATAGCCAAAACTTGTTACTTTTGAACTGTCAAAGACATTCTTAATTAGATCAGTCTGATTACGACAATTAAAGAAAATTTTAAACATTGAATCCCAAGTATTTTAAAAACAACTGTCTTTGATTTTCGTATTGATATGAGTCTGATTAAACTTTAAAGTTGTCTTTAACATCTCAAAATAACAAGTTTTGGTCATGAGATTATCAAATCTCACATTGCTTATATATATATTGTTTAAGTGTGTAAATATAACCATCTAAATATGCACTCAGGGAGTGGTTGAAGATAAGGTCGATACACAAATATTGTCATCTTCGTCCAATCGCCTCATGTACATATATGTCTTCAACATGTATTAAATATATTATTTATTTTTAAATAAAAATTAAATATATATTTTTTAAGTTTTGGCACATTATTCTGTTTTTTTTCATTTTAATCTTAAATGACATCAACATTAGAGATTTCATCCCAAAAACCTACCACACAGGCAAATATGTGCCCTACAAACTGTTCCTTTTAAAAAATATATTTCTTACGTGGACCCATCTTTATCAAAAAGAGTAATATTTTCCTAAATTTAACTGTTTGGGTACTATTTGTTTAATTAAATATAAAAGGCATTTTATTCCTATATTTCTTCAAACTGGATTGATATTTAAAAAAATTAAAGTAATATAATTTTTGAGAAATATATTTGTCAAATGCGTATATAGATTTGTGAAGTCTTAATTAGGGTATAAAATAAGTAAATTTATCCCCCCAAAATTTATTCTAATTATGCATGTTGATAGTAATGAACCTAGCTATTTTTTTTGGCACAATAATAAATACCTAGCTATAAAAAGATCAATTAAGAGAAAATGTCAATAAAAAATGATATACGTGTCTTATTGAACCTATTATGTGGCTTCATTATTAAAGGAGTATTTTCTCCCTAGATATTCTAGGTTAGAAGAGTTACGTTTGTAATTGGATGTGTACATTATCAATAGTTAAAAATGATTCTTAACATATATTACTTTATAATCACTTTAGACTTTAAAATTCAACCAGCTCCTGTATCTTACACATAAATTCAAGCATCAAAAGAATTCCATAATTACCAAAAACTATTTACTCATAAGTAATAATATGTCCTACTATTATATTCCCTTGTTTTTCCTTTGATACTTGGCTATCCGCTTAATAATTTGGTTTCAATGTGCATTTAGTGAAAGCCGTGCAAGTATTGGCGCACGATGAACAAAATGAGAAAAAGCATAATCTCCGGGAGTAAGAATGTATGTAGCGTTTACTAGTTGACCAGACCAGGCGCTGCGTTTCCAAAGAGCTCTCCTTCTATTTACTATATACAAAACAAACAATTACTAAGCAATCTTGTGAAGACGACTTCCTTTTTTGTTTGAAAGCAAATGGAAGGAGGAGAAAGAGGAGTCCCTAATTATGCGCTGCAAGTCTCGTTCTCCACCACTCCACAAGCGATCCATGAAACTGGGTTTATACAATTTGAAGAGAACCAAGTTATGGGTTTCATGGCTCCCTCTCTGTCTTCTCATCAAATTATATCTCAGCCTCTCAGTACTTCCCCTTTTAGTAATACCACCAATTCCCCCACCGCCATCAGATTCACCCATAACGACCAGGTATATATATATATACATAGCTAGGCTCAATGAAAATTGGGTTTTACCAAACACAACCCTTTGTCTTCTTCCCTAAGCTGAATACAGTCTTTTTTTTTTTCATGTTTCAGTAGTATATGTGGATTTTGTCTACTTTTCTGTTTCTGTATGATTTTTCTTGGAATTCGGGGTGTTAGACTTCTGGTCTTATATATGTATGTTGTTGGTGTGGGAAAATGTTTTAGGTAGGGACCTTAGATCCCCTTCCCAAAGCTGTACACGACGCCAGTAACGCCAAGGATGCAAATAATAACTCATGGTATTCTGATTTCTTATCTCTTTTCTCTTCTCTTTATGGGTCATCTTCTCTTTCAAGTATCAACGCACTGAAATAGTTTCTCAACAAAACTACATGCATATTAGCCTAGATGTTACAATCCTTTAAGATCTTCCCCGAATCTAGATCGATCTGCCCTAGCTTCTAATGGGATGCTTTCTGTACACAATATGAACAAGACAAGTAGCAGTTTGATTTTGATATGAAAGTCGCATTGATGCCCGAATCAAATAGATAGTGGCTCTTATAAAGCAGCTTTGGGGTTTTGGCAGGTGGAGGAGCTCAGCCTTGGAGAAGAACAAAGTGAAGGTTAGGAGAAAGCTTAGAGAACCAAGGTTTTGTTTCCAGACGAGAAGCGACGTGGATGTGCTAGACGACGGCTACAAGTGGAGAAAATACGGGCAGAAGGTTGTCAAGAACAGCCTTCATCCAAGGTATATACCTGCTTTTTTTAATGCTTTCCTTGTCACTTTTACATGCTTCATAAATTCCCTCTTCAGAAACCATGAGAATGTTCAGATTACAGTACAGGGTTATTGCTAAGCATTCCAATGGGTTTGATCAAACGATAACTTTAAACTTACGGGTTGCTAAGTGTTTATCATTGCTCTGTCAACGGCATTCGAATGAGGGGACGAATGAGTTCGCTTAAACATTTATGTGAAATGATCCTATAAAATCAAACAAAGAAATCAAAGAACAAATGGACATGCATGGGTTTCTGACAGTTTTTGCATCATGACTTATAGCAGCCTGTGAAGTATGAAGAAGCTGTTTAAAATAGATGCATGTTAAAGAAAAGCTGACTACTGCTGCATGCGCACTTGTTTGTTCCATCACTCAATCATATATTTTCATTTCAAAATGTGGTTATAGCCTTGTATTCACATATGTCTTGTTTGGTGCAGAAGCTATTATCGATGCACGCACAACAACTGTAGAGTGAAGAAGAGAGTTGAACGATTGTCTGAGGATTGTAGAATGGTGATCACAACCTATGAAGGTAGACACAACCACTCTCCATCTGATGACTCTAATTCATCTGAGAATGAAGCCTTTACTTCTTTCTAATTAGGGTTTACAATATCATGAATATATATGATGTATTATATCTTTTGACATATACATACATACATATGTATGTATGTATATATGGTAGTTATTTTTATGATGAATATACAGTTGCAGAATGGATGGTCATTATCTTATGCATCCGGCGTTTCTTACACTAGATTGTGCATGCAGCATATATTTCATCAGAGAAAAGACAATCATAAGTATACCATTGCTAAAACCTGTAAAATAAAACAAAAATGAATCCAAGTCATGTCTTGTTATAAAATAATGTTCACATTTTATATGTTAGACGAAAATAACATTTAATCTTATCTAGATAATTGGGTAACTCCAATTACATTTTATGCTGTTTGGATGTTTTTCACATTGGCTTTTTAGGTTTTACTTCATTTTATGTCTATTTTAATGATTATATTTTATTGAAAATTTTGGTTAATCATATGATGTCAAATTATATTTTTGGATTTAGAAATTCAAAATATTATATATTGTGGTTATGGATACACACTTTCAAATTTATGATAAGAGATGGATGTACGTTATAGGTGGAAGGAACAATTGTATCTCCTAACTTTGATGGTCTAATTACATTTTAGGTCATTGGTAGTTTTGATCACTATTATAATTAAATTCTTGTCCTTCCCAAAATTTTTGGTATAATTATTTTTTAGGAATTTTAGTTTTAAAATTAATCGAATTAAACCTTTACCTAAAATTTATATGTCTTAATTACTTTCTAAGAACTTTGGATTTTAAATAAAATGAAAGTAAACCCTGTCTCTTAATTTTATGGTTTAATTATTTTTAGGATCCCATTTATTTTAAAATTAAATAATTAGCCCCCTCATGATTCAATCTTGGCTCCATCCCTGTTTATGATCTGAATCTGTAATATTCATGTTGATGATGGCGACAATTTATATATCTATATTTGATTTTGGATTACAAAATAAATAAAAATTATATTTGAGAAGATTTGATGGTCAAATTTTAGTAGACTCGTATTCAGAGATTAATGTTAATTTGGATATTCTACGTATGATTAAAAATCAGATTTAAATTTTATATAGATTCAAATATTTAATCTATAATAATATTTAATTTAAATAATAATATTATCTTTAAAAAAAATAAAGTAATCTAGAGTTAAAAACAAATATAAATTTATAAACAAATTTATAAATTCAGATTTAGATAATTCAAAAATTAGAAGTATCCAACCCTTGATCATTCCTAATTAATCATTCTCACAAAATTTCCTTTTTATTTCTTGATACCTTGAAAAACTACACGATTTAGTAACAGCAACTAGTTACCCCAATTCTTGACATTAATTACCATAGTTATCCAAACAAAATACATATTGTAACTTCAGGAATGTGTGTAATTATTTATAAAAAAATAAAATTATTTTATAATTATGGTTTAATTATTATATATATATATATAATTTTTTAACATAAATTTATTTTTGAGTTTATTCAAATTAAAATCTAAAAAAAAACTATAATTACCATTTTGGCATCCTTTTATATATTGTTCCTTTTTGTTTCTGAACTTCCAAATAACGATTAGTTCCAAATAATTAACATAACATATAAATATTTTTATACTCTATGATATCAAAACACATTCTATATTAAAGTTAATTTATTAAAAATTACTGAATCATAATATAAAAGAAAATTAGTTATGTAGCTGGCTTTGGGGACAAAAACTTTATTGGGCTCACAAAATCCCAGATGTTCATGGATCAAATTCCAGTTCTGAGTCTACTTTAACTTGAAGCTAGCCCAACATCATTACTTTTGTACATCTTTCTCCCTGCAGGCACAAGACGCAACAACGGCTTCCAAATTTCTACAGCTTTATGGTAAACTTCGGCTACTCACCAATTAGATGGAGTAGAGATACATGTACTAAGGTTGAGTAAATTCACCCTCGATCCCTAAAGAATGCAGAAATAGTTCCACTAAAACGTCCAGAATCTTCCACAAGAAATTTATACGGATAAATCCTGCTCTCACCGACAACACGAGAGAATGAAGGAGGATCCATGAACATCTTCAAGGATAGTCTAGTCCGCCCAATCACTCCCATCTTCAAGGATGATGATCGCCTGTCTGACCGGGGTCTCTGGGATAACAATAGAATCAAGTAGCTTATCCTTATCGTCGACCATCGTTCCTAGTGACATCTCTACCAACTTGTCTGTAACCCCATAGGGCCACAAGTCTCTACAATCGTTAATGTTCAGAGGAAACTCTACACTAAAAATATCACTCTCAATCATGAACCCATATGACTTTTCTTCCCAATACAATATTTGAACACATTCCTGGAATAAATTACCTTCAAAATGTTCAACCTCCCATGTTCCTTTACCTTTGCTTTTTCCCCTTTTCTAGTACTGGACAGAGGGCCACAACCACTTTTCAGGTATGTTCAATCGGAGAGGAAAGTCGAATCTTTCAGGTAACTTTTCAACCACTTAATAAACATAGAATGATTCAAGTTCAGCCTTCGCTTACTGGTCCAACCAGCAATGGACTCCCCAACCATAAATTTCTTCTCACGCCTTTGCAGCAAACATGTAAGTATTGTATAAAACTGTTGAGCTACGCTACCAAGGGTGAAAAGATTTTGCAATATAGCCACCGAAGGAAGCTACTTGAATGATCGGAGACAAAGACACCAACCTACCACCTTTCAAGAATATTTCAACATACGTGAAATTGCATTGAGAGATGTTTTAGTATTACAAATGAAATAAGCAATTTTAAGAGAAAAATCAATTTATCTAGTAAAAATACAATGTCGAATAATTTATTCTTGTTGTTTTCTACAAAATTTCATTAAATCTGAGATGCCAATTGATTCTATTAAATCTAACTATACTGAATATAGTAGTCAAGCTGAAAATATTGTTAGTGAGATAAAAATGATAAGGCATTGTAAGTCAAACACGGCTTGAATTGAGTGGTGAGATAAGTTAGCACAACATATTTGCTAGTTGGTTGGCCTCACATAATTTAGGATAGATTTTTTTACATTATATATAAACTTTCAGCTCGTATCTGATTTAATGTCAGTAGTTGTTAATTTCATGTATTTTACTTCTTTATATTTTATGTTATTAAATTCATTAAATTTTATGTATTTATTTAAAAAATTAAATTACCATTGTTATTGACATGCATTACATATTATATCATTCACTACAATTTAATTTAATATATTTTTATTATTTTAAATTTCATTTATGATTATTATTGATATTGATGACATATTTTATGTTGTGTTATACATTTTTATGTATATATTAACTTAGATTGTTTGAAAGTGCAACATGTCAACATTAAGTACATAGTCTCAAAGTGAGAAAAAATGAACAGCTGTAAGGATTAACTCTATAGTTACTGAAAGGATGTGAACTAAATAAGAGGATGTTGCACGTGTTGAATTACACATATTAGCAGAAGAGCCACATTGGAAAGTGGAACTGTTAAAGCATATTATCTATTTTATCTTGAGAAAATGTAGTTTAACGCCTTAATTTCTGAGTTAGTAGTTTCGGATTAATTCGAGTTATGGGTAAGACCAAGAGTCCATCAGAAAGCCTTGGGGTCAAAGTTAGAATTAGTTTTTGCTTGAGTTGAAACCAAATGAGTATAAAAAGGGTATTTTTAACTTGAGGTCACAATAGGAGGGACTTAGGGGTAATTGGCCCTTTTATTGGTACAAAGGTTGGTTCTCCATCAATGAGATTATGTCGCACGTTGGCAAGGCTCCATTCCAAAGGAGTAGAAAATTTTCCACATTCCAAAAGTTGATTCTGTTCAGACTTTTTTTAATAAATTCCAATTGCTTGCTTTTGTTTTTATAAAGCACGAAGCGTGCTGTTTGTTATCTTTTAAATAATTTTCTTTATTAAATCATATTCTTTATTTTAAATTGCATGTTTTTTTTTTGAATAATTGATCTTTTCATTAATATGATATTATAGAATTTCGGATTCAAATCTTATCACTACTGATTGGGTTCCATTAATGAGATTTTAACATTTTCATTAATATGAAAATGCAATGGGATAAAAACATATTTGCAAGTTTTTATTCTTATATATTTTCAAGAAAATTATGTGTTAAAAAATAAAAAGGTAAACTAATTAGAATAAAATTAAATAAGAATTTTGTCTAATTTATGTTGTACAATATCAATAAAAGAGTTAACATAATTTGTGTATATATAAGTATATATATACAAAGGTTAATTTTATATCCTTATAAAATCTTAAATCAGTGAAAATAGACGATTAAAATTATCTTTTTATTTATTTCTATAAATATTTTCTCATTTTATAATTTATATTTGAGTTTATATCTAATTTTTTAATAATATTATTTTTAATGTTTAAACTTAAATTCTCGTGTATTTAATGCATTTCAGGATTTGTTTTCTTTTTCTCTCTTTTTTTCACAATCACTGTTAGTCTCTTTTCTTCTTCTTCTTTGTGATCGGTACCAGTCTTGGTACTGCTTGCTGACCACCGATATTCATTATTATTTTTTGTTTTATTATGGCATATCTTTGTTTTTTTTCTTTTTTTATTCTTAATAATTTTAATTTTATGACACGTTTTTCTCTGTCTCTATGACAAGTTTTCGGTTGTTTGGTTATTGTTTTCGTTTATTTTTTAACATGTTTGGATTTGACATCGCCACAACTGATCAAGATGGTGTTTATTTGTTATCGTGAAGATATTTCCTGCTTTTGGACCATTGGATTGAATTTGGATATGTGATTTGAGTTTGTTGATAGTATCTCACATTGCTCGATTATGATTTGCGGTATGTCAGTGTTCTTTCAATAGCTTTATTTCTTTTTGTGGTTCGTTTACCGATACAGTCAGATCTATTCATATTTATCTCTTGTTTGAGTTTATTTGGTTGGATTTTTTAACCTTTTCTTTGTATGTGATGTTAAGTAGCTAAATTTAGGAAAATATTCTTATTATATGTTTAATCTACAAATGTACAGGTGTGGTTATAAACCTTCATTGTAATTTTGAATATTTTCTATTTTTAATAACATTAAAGGTTATTAAACTCAAACACGCCTTAATTTTTTTTAATAGTAAAACATAATTTTATATTTTAAATAAAATTTATAATTAAAATAAAATATTATTAATAGAACTTTCTAAATAATTTTAAACGTAGGTGTATAGATACCATATGGATCCTTTGACCTGGTTTGGTCCCTAAAAGAAAAAAACAACAAATTGTTAGTTCAAATTTTTTTGGTTAAAAATTAGTTCAATTTTATATGCTAATAAATTTTATAATAAGAAGCACGTGTTGGAATAATCTATTATGTTATTGACATATTGTAAATAAAGATTGAAAATTTGCAGAAAAACCCAGATAAAGTGCCGGACAACCCTTCTCCAACCATATATAAACTTTTACCAGCTTTAGGTTCTGTTCTTCATTGGTTTCCTATTAAACAAACCACTAGCTTGTTTAATTCCCTTGGTTTCTTTCGGTTGAAGAAAGATATGTCGGCTGATCAGCCTGAGAGTAGTTCAGTATCCGAAGATCTTTCCCTCTTGGACTCCATTAACCACCGTATTCTTGCCGGTGATTTTGAACCTTCTTTCTCTTCTTTAGACGAGGTTGTTTTTTGACTGGCCGTCTTTGCATGGCGGGACTACTTCCAGTTTTACCAACCTTCTCCTCAAGAATTCCAATCTACCGTTAAATCTCGACAACGACTTTAGCGTTGCATGTCCTCCGCCTGGAAAAGTGGAGGAGCCGCCGCAGGAGGTGAGTCGAGTGGAGGCTGAGAGTGGAAAAAGGGTGCAATATAGGGGAGTGAGGAGGAGACCGTGGGGAAAGTACGCGGCGGAGATACGGGATCCGGAGAAGAATAGGTTGAGGGTTTGGCTAGGGACTTACAAAACGCCTGAAGATGCGGCTTTGGCTTATGATAAAGCGGCTTTCAAGATCCGTGGCTCAAAAGCTAAGCTCAATTTCCCTCACTTGATCGGCTCAAGTAACATAGCACCTGTTAGAGTGGGTCCAAGGCGTCGCTCACCTCCGCTGCCATCGTCGTCTTCGTCGTTTTCCAATGTGGATAGCAGCAGCTCCACGATGCCGATGCCAAGAAATAGGAAACCAATTAACTGATGGCTGATGTAAATCCAATATGGCGTTATATCGTTGCATTTCATCTGCTTTCACTTTTCATTTTCTGCAGGCCCCCGCCTGCTAATTCCTGCTATTTCTTATCCATACAAAAAAGGGTTACTGATTCACGTATCTTTCCTACCCATCATGTTTTGACCACCTTAAATCTTAAAACTATTTGTAATATTGTAGTAAATGTAATTTTATTATCATTTCAAATACAATGGGTGCAGCTTTTATAGTATAAACAACGTCCTATATAGCGTATCAAATTAAAAAGGTAATACTGTTGTTGTTTTTTTTTAGATTTGGAATTCAGTAGTTGTGTGCGCAAGAAATGTATGCGTTATCAATTAATTAAAAATATTATCAATAAATATTACCTTATAATGACCCTAGACTATTTAAAAATAAAATAATTTCCTATTGTTAGTTAACATAATTGTCGTAATAAAAGAAAACGGAACAATCCCAACGTAGTTGTTTTGTTGTAGTGGGAAAAACTTAACAATTAGTTGATCTAATAAGATGAGATATAAGATATTTTAAGTAAAGTCAATGTTCGAATCTTGATATTGTCGATAGAACAAATTAAATTGAAAAGATCAATCTTATAATAAATAGTATATTCGATCTATTAATTAATCATCGGATTAAATACATATATTATACTAAGAAAAAGAAAACATATTTATTACCAACTATTTTCATAAGTTGGGTCTAAATTCAATCTATTTTTGTGATTTGAAAACTCTTTGAACGCCGAAGCCCATGTCTAAACTAACTGAACATGTTTTGGACATGCAGTCCATACCATGCAATACATATGGGAATGGTCAAAGACAGGTGGCAGCCCTCTTTACTATTTATTGGGAAAATTTACATTATGTTGTCTATGTTATTAATTTATCATACAAATGTCAATCGAAGATTAATTTATATTATATCAATGACATGTTGTATTAATAAAAAGAATAAAATTTTGATCAGAATATTAGTTTAATATTTTTATATTTTTAATTATATATATTTTTAAAATAAAAATACATTAAATTTTTCTATAAAATTTTATTTTTTATTAATTCAAATAAGTATATTATTTTTTCTAAATTTTTTATAAAAGTACATAAAATGATAAAAATGTTCTATATAATGGTTTTGTTAAAATTTCACCCAAACTGATTTGACATAAATGAGTGAAGATATAAAATTAAGAGATAAGTAAAGAAAGTAAGAACCCTAGTTTGATTGGAAGCAAAGATTATTTTCTTTTATATTGATTAATAGTAGAAAAGCTAGTTTAAGTAGATTTCTACTAAACCAGTTACATTTGTAATCAAGTTATTATCCATGTAAATAGATATATACTAAGGATTAAGGTTAAAATTTAAGTTCTTTCTGTAAATCTACTTGTACTCTTCTACTTTCGACATTAATGAAAATTCTTATGTTCATGGTTTTTGTTGAAAGAATTTTCTACATAAATCTTGATGTTTTTTATTTTTGCGATTTGTTTATATTCGTTATTAATAGATTCTCGTTATGACGTGAAGATTCATGATGCTCTTGCATAAATGGACTTAGACGAGGCATTGGAATATATTGATAAGATGTTGTCATCCTGACCACTTAATGAGAAACAACTTAAGGATTGAAAACTTATTTATCAAATTCTTTTACATTTATCAAATCAAATTTTACAGACGTGTTGAAAGAAAAGATAATTGCTTCATTATGGGCAAAATTTGAGCAATTATGCACGATGAAAACACTAATTTGTATGTTGCATCTGAAGCAACATCTTTATTCACATAAGTTAACACAAGACTCGTCTCTTGAAGATCATCTAATTGTCTTTAAGGAAATTGTCTCAGTAGAGGCCATAGAGGTAAAGTACAACAAAAAAATTTAGGGTTTGATTCTACTGTGGTTTTTGCCTCTTTCTTATTCGTCTTTCAAAGATATCATTGTATAAAACACTCATATAATAAAATGAAGCACCTTGTAACTGAATCTAAGCATCAAGAAAAGGGTTTCGTTACTTGAATAATGATCGACAGTAATTTAGAGACGAAAAGAAATTAAATTTTGGTAGTAGAAATAAGGGCATGTTAAAAAAAATAGAGATAAAACTTATAATTTTGCAATAAAAATGGGCATATTAAATCTCAGTGCGAGTGAACTCTCAGTTGCTTCTATTGACAAACACAAAGCAAGTGAACAATGGATCATCGATTATGGTTGCACTTTTCATATGTATCCCAACTGGAACTGGTTTGCAACATATGAAATAGTTTCCAAATGTGATGTTTTGATGAGAAATAAGGCTTCCAAATTCCAATAGAATTATTGGTATTAGAAAATTCAGGATTAAGATGCATGATGATATCGTCAGAACACTTGGTGATGTAGGACACGTTCTAGACTTAAAAAGAAATATTGTCCTGTCAAGTACACTTGATTTAAATGGGTACAAGTACACTAGTAAAGGTGAAGTAATGAAGATTAGAAAACAATCCTTTTTAGTGATGAAAGGGTAGAAAAAGATTGTCAAGTTATATGCTTTATAAGGTTTAATAGTTACAAGTGTGCAGTTGTTGCTTCCTTTTCCTTAGATGGCAATATCATTAGGCTTTGACATATGAGTGAAAACGTGGCTGAATTAAGTAGAAGATGATTTCTTAATGTGCATGACATTAGTAAATTACAGTTATGTGAAAGCTACATTTTTAGGAAACAAAATAACGTTAAAGTCAGCAAAGGAATTCATACCATCAAGAGAAACTAGATTATATACACTTTGATCTTTGAGATTGTCTAGAATATCTTTCAGGGGAGGCGCTTATTACACGTTTACGATTATTCATTATTTTTTCAAAATTGTTTGATTGTTCTTCTTGAAGTAGAGAAGCGATATGTTGTCCATGTTTAAAGATTGAAAGACTGCAATCGAAAAGCACACACACAAAAAAGTTAAAATTCCTCTGCACATATAATAGACTGGAAGTTTGTTCTGATAAGTTTACTGAATTGTGTAAAACAGAAAAAATGGCTAGACATTTGATAATTTGTGGAACTCTCCAGGCTAAGGGGGGGGAAACCCCATGCCATCTACCCAAGGAGTTTGGTTAAAGACTAGTTATGAGAGTTATTCATTAGGCTTAGCCTATTGTTAGAAATGAGCTAAGCTGGTTATTAAATAGCCCACACTTAAATGCCCCAAACGAGAAAATGGAATTTTGGTCGACCTAACACGCCTTTGTTCGGACAGCGCGTATGTCTACGGCTCTATGCAATGGAGGTTCGGATGATAACTTCACTATATCGCCAATATTACAACAAATGAAATTCTTTAAATTCTTAAAGTGGGAGAATGAAGAATACAAGAGGAAGAGACAACTTGTTTTTGGAATAATTTCTAACGGAAATACTTAGGCCTATTTATAGTTGAGTTTCAAGAACAATATGTTTAAAGTTGGCCACCTACCAAAGAATTTTCCAATGTATACAAGTTAACCACCAAATATAAAATTTACATGTTCAAAATTTGACCACCAACCAAGATGAAACTTCTAATAAGTTGGCCACCAAGATGTCTCGTAATTTTTTAGTTGTGACTACCGACTAGTATTAGATAAGACGGGTAGTTGGCACATGTGTCTGGTCAAACTGGTAAAATCCAAAAGATAAATTCTTGTTTCTTCTTCTAGTGTTGTTATTAATCATATACTCCACTTTCAATCTCAAACACAAAACCCAGAATTTCCAGCTCCTTCCAAACTCCCAAGAAGCATATACTTGTGAAACACAGATGGTGCTCCCCTAATCCTCTGATTAAGGGAGCAATTTTGTTTCATTTATTTTACCAACAATGGTCATTTATTTTACCAACAATGGCATCTGTTTCGCAGTCAACTAACTTTCCCATCATCATTATCATCTTCTTCTTTACAACAATTCTCATCCCAACCACAAACGCCGCTCCTTTCATCGTCTTGCACGGTAATGTTTCCATTCACAGCCTGCTTTCTTTGCTCCATTAAGTTTACAGTAGCTTCTTTTTATTAACTTTTCAAAAATGACTGAAGAATAGCTTAAGTTAATACTAATTTTATGTGTAATTATAGCACAACCAGTTTTTGTTAAACAAAACCGAATCTGACAGATTTTCTTGGGAGCTTGGGTCTATAAACAAAATATGCATATATTCATAGTCTGAAGCAGGGATTTATATTGGGGTTGGGGTTGCGTTGCCTTTATCTCGATTGCGGCAATACGGGGTGCTATTGCCGTCAACGCGGTTATAGCGACCATGCAATAACGGTTTTGGACGGTACCTTTACCGCTATATAACGACCGCTATTCCTATAGCGGACCGCTAGCTAAATCTCTGGTATGAAGACATAATAGACTTATGTTATTCACTACTGGCACGTTCTGTTGTAGGCATTAGTGATAAATGCAGTAACCGTGGCGTGACTCAATTCACTGAGCTTCTAAGCAGCTGGTCTAATTCTCAAGGATACTGTGTGTATGATCTTTCATGTTTCTTTAATATTCTCTTTTCATTTTTATTTCTCAACGACTTCTAATGTAAAAATTTTCAGAAGTTCAATTTATGTGTATACACTATTTTGGTCTCAAAGCCTTTTTACTGTACAGTTTATAGTGACAGTGGGACTCTCATCGTATTTTGCTGTATGTTCATGACACTTTTCTGCATAAATGTGTGCATTTGTTTCCAAGTTTGTATGAATTCTTGTATCTATAGTGCGAAACTAATAGTTGAACATTTTTCATGACTAGGGAAATTGGAGATGGTTCATGGGATTCATGGACTATGCCCCTTCTGGAACAGGTAAAAACATTCAAACTTTGTTTGCGATTTCTCATCGCCTGTAGTCCCTGTAATGATCACATAACTAGAACCAGTTGTATTTTTTTTTCTTGCAGACATCAATTGCGTGTCAAAAGGTCGTAAAACAATTTGGTAACATTTATCACTCTGATGTTTTGTGGCTGAAGTTCCAACTTCTGAATTAATCTTTATTCAAACTTACAGGTGAAAAACACGACTGAACTTAGCCAAGGTTACAACATAATTGGACTCTCTCAGGTAATTAATATTTTGTTAATTTTCTTCTGTATTTAATTTACAATTGTTCTCCTATGCATGTACCGTTCCCAAAAATGTCCATTCATGCACTCACAATCACAAATTTCTTTACAGTATGCATTAACATTTTATATGAACCAAGGAGCAAAAAGAAAAGAACAGCACTTTCATATGAATATTTCTTTCACACAGGGCAGCTTGATTGGTCGAGGGATTATCGAATTTTGTGATGGACCCCCTGTAAGAGCTTCTCACAACATCTCTTTAGTTTTTACTTTTCAGTTTACCAAAATGTAGTATTATATGTTCCCATAGCTAATGGGAAGTTGTAAAGTGCATGCTACTGATTCAGATGGCCACAGGGTGCCCCTTCTCGGACATATGTGCTAATAAATCCTCATCATCTTCCGAACTTCTCCATCTGTATTACTGTGTTTTCTTATAATTTTTCTTTTGTGCATTCCTTTACACCTCCCTTTTTTTCTCTCTCTCGCTCTGTTGCTGGTTACTTTTGTCTTCAAGCTGAAGTCTAACATTGTGTCTTATTTGTACGCTTTATGTGATTCAGGTCAAGAATTTCATAACATTGGCAGGGCCTCATGCTGGTATTGCTTCAATTCCATTTTGTGGTGTGAGTACTTGTTACAAGCAATTTTTGTTTTCATATTTTTCAAATATGTATGATTTCCTTATGGTCCGTGTCTGACGTTGAGAAGGAGAAAGTGATAGTATCCTTCTCGTTTACTAGTAATGGTACAGCTAATGAAAAAACTAAAAGAACTTTCATCGGTCAAAAAAGCATGCCTAGGAGCACTAGATTGTGCTTTTCCCAAAAGGGTCTAAAGTGATTTTGTTGTATGTCAATAAGGCACAACACATTAACAACATTGATTCTTTAAGACTATTATTGCAATCTGGTCTGATGTGCCCTTTATTTGGCAGTCTACTGCGATATGCATGCTTCTGGCAAGCTTAATCAAGTTGGAAATTTACAGTAACTATGTGCAGGTATAAGATTATTTTCGAACTGTTTCCAGTAAATAGTTAGCAAGTTTATTGAGAGGGGAAGAAACAGCTAAACAAAAATGGTGGTTCCATCTCATTACGGATCTTTCACATCTGAAAACTCTCCTTATGGATATTTCTTATTTGCAGGAACACTTAGCGCCCGGTGGTTATCTTAAAATCCCAACAGTGAGTATTGTTCCTAACTTTGGCTTTATATTGTTGGTTCTTGCCAACTATCATGCCGTGTCGTTAATATACATGGAACTCTGTGCTTGATTGCAGCATTACAAGTTTCAGCTTTTTGTTGACTTATTGTTTCTTTATAATTTCTCTTCCTTTGTCCTATCCGAGTTAAATCTATTATGTTCTCATCATTCTCCCTTTTGAATGTAGAAGGCGTGTAGATTTACGCTTGTATAACTTTCTGGTGTTAATAGCTACTTTGTTTTTCTTCTATTTCACCAGGACATAACTGACTACCTCCAAGGATGTAGATTCCTCCCAAAACTAAACAACGAAATCAATGGCATGAGAAATTCTACTTACAAGGAACGGTTTGCCAGTTTACAGAATCTGGTGCTTATAATGGTAACTGGTCCTTTCAGCCTACATTTGGAGGAGAAATCTGTAAACTTTTTACGCCATTCGCCATTTTACTATCGCACTAACAACGTTCTTCATATGTTTTGGATCAGTTTGAGGATGATACAGTTTTGGTACCAAAGGAAACGTCCTGGTTTGGTTATTATCCTGATGGGCTTCGATCCTATATTGCCTGCACAAGAGGTAATGTACCTGTTTTATGATGAAATCTTAGTTTTTCCATGTAACTAAGAGGTAATAATACCTGTTTTATTATCCTGACGGGGCCTTCGATCCTATATTGCCTGCACAAGAGGTAATGTACCTGTTTTATGGTGAAATCTTAGTTTTTCCATATAACTAAGAGGTAATAATACCTGTTTTATTATCCTGACGGGGCCTTAGATCCTATATTGCCTGCACAAGACCTGCTTTATGGTGAAATATAATTTTTCCATGTAACCAGAATCTTTCTTTTGAGGATGAAAATAACAACTAAGAGTTTTCATTGCTCTGCAGACCAAGCTTTACAAGGACGACTGGATTGGTTTGAAAACATTAGATGAAGGTGGAAAAGTTAAATTCGTAAATGTTTCGGGATCACATCTGAAAATCTCCAAGAGGGACATGAAGAAGTACATTGTGCCTTACTTGGGGGACCAAGCATCTGCAGAATCTTCATCTTATGGATGGCTTTCCACACTCTGGTACTATTTAACTGAACACGTAATTGACCTGAATGAAGATCAACCTTTGCTGCTCATCACGTATTAAACCAATTGCTATTATTTTCTTATTATATTCTCAAACACCCTTGCATTCTTTGATGTTCGAACCTGAAAACCTCTAAAGATAATAATCATCACTTTAATCACTGAGGGAGCTTGGTTCGTGCTTATATAATTTTTAATATTTAAATATGTTAGCTTCTTGGATAAACTTAAATATAATTCATTAACTAACCTTAAATATTTTCTAAAATAAAATAGTTTAAGATGTTAACGGCTTGTGGTTTGATTGACAACATTTAAATAGTAAAGTGATTTAATTGATAAAATTGAAAAATCAATGATCAAAATAAAATCTTCATAATTAAATGATTATGGGTGTAATTTATCCTTATTTTTTAAATAAGAGCCGACTCTATTTTGTTATCTTGCTTGTATTGTGGCTATGGTGGCAGTAAGGTTCATGTAGGTTAGATTAGATGGTAAGGAAATGAAAATATAAGTGGTTAAGTGAATGCAGCGGGTGACACTGGGATTCTAATCTAAGATGGGACAAGGATATTAATTGTATATCTTTTATGTCATGTTAAATTTACTTATTTGATTCTAAACTAACAATTTAATGACTCAAATTGGTCCTTCAAATTTTATGAACGAATACCTAAAATAACAGTCATCTAACCACAATGCATTGCTATGTTAAGTCAATATAGAAAAATATTATATCAAAATTCAAGAAATATTCTAGTAATTATTGTTATTCATGGTAGGCCAAAGCTTCCTTCTGTTTCATTTGGCTATGTCTTTGGCTCTTGTTCTCTTCTTCTTCTTCTTTGGGAGTTTTGTTTCTGCTCATTAGGCTTTTGTTTCAGCCTCTCTGTTGAGTTCTATTGGCATAGCTATGTAATATGGTCTATGAATATTATTGTTATTGGTCACTCTTTTCCCTTGCTGTCTTGTTCGAGTTTAGGTTCATACAAGTTTAAGAGCGAATTTAAAAATAATTTTTGAAGTAAGCACATTAATAATGTAACATTTTTTTCAAATCTGTAGGGCATTGTTTTATTTAGCTTTCCGATTATTAAAAATTACAAAATAATCATTTAACTATAGGATGTTATTTTGTAAGTTCTTCGACTATTAAAAGTTATAAAACGGTCACCATCTATTCATATGTTCTAAACTCGTCATTTTTCTTTAATATATTTACAGCTGTCTGAGCTGGACAATAACTTGTTGATTGAGATATGATAAAATCTGATTTTAGAACCATATGAGCTGTGTTTTATGGATCAACTCTCCATTTACTTTATATTGCCGAGCTAGTGCTTGAAAGATTATATTGTCGAGCCAGTAGTTGAAAGCAACGGTGGTGCCGGTATACAACGATGTCCTACAATTGAGAGATCATTTTGTAACTTTAAATAGTCAGATGACTTAATAAAACATCACCCTATAGTAGGGTCAAAGACCATTTGTATACTTTACCCTAATAAATGTGTGAAAAATTAAATTTTAGGGGTGACATTTACACATCCTAATAATGTATCGATCTATGCCTGATCTTGTGTTATATGTTTATTATTATTATTAGGGTAAAGTATATAAATGGCCATTGAATTTTTCAGATGCTTGCATTTAGGTCTCTTAACTTTTAAAATTTACAATACAGTCACCAAACATTTAGTTCGTTTGCAATATGGTCCTTGACGTAGCGGGTGTTTCACTGCCGTTAGGGTAAATTATATAAATGGTCATTGAACTTTTTAGACACTTGCATTTAGGTCCCCCAACTTTTAAAACTTGCAACACAATCATCAATTACATTTTAAACCCCAAATTCTAAAATGCTTCAATTGCATTTTAAACCTCAAAATTTGAAAATACTTTAGTTACATAAACCCTAAATTCATAATCCATTCTCAAATCTGCCATAACAAACTAAACTTAAAGTAGTAACCCTAAACCCTTAAAACATAACCCTAAATGTTAAATTTCTCCACCAGTTAACCTAACATAATCAACAACATTTAGTTTATTTTGGGTCCATAACAATAAGTGGTTATGTTGGGTTTAGGATTTAAAAGTTAGATTTAACCAACTATAAGTGAACAATACTCAATTCAATTCGAAAAAATTATTTTTCGACTTTAATTGATTCAAAAAATTTGATACAAATTGACTTTGCGTTATAATTTCATAAACTCAACTTTAAAAAAAATTTCTAGTTAAAATCAAGTTGTAAAATACAACTCGAATATCTCAAAATTTTTAGTAATTAAAGGATTAATTTTTATGTTTGAGTTAAGTCCCTTGACTCTGTATGTTATATGTATATCACATATGAAAAATATATGAAGAAATATATGTATTGTATATTGTTAAAAAAACTATTTAAATTAGAATAAAATAATATTATAGTATTATAAATATTTATAATTAAATTTAAACAAAACTCGAAAATTCAATTCAATTCGACTTGATTTAAATTTTATAAACTCAAATCGAATTTTTTTAGTAAACTATTTTATAAACTAAACTGAATTAGAATCAAATAATATTATAATATGCTAAATATTTATAATTAAATTTAAACAGAAATTCAACAATTCAATTTAATTCGACTTGATTTAAATTTTATAAACTTAAATCGAAAAAATTTGAGTCAACTATTTTATAAACTGAATTGAGTATTTAGGTCCAACATAACCCTAAACCCAATATAATCACTTATTGTTCATTTATGGTTGGTTAACTTTTTTTGAAATGATTATGTTTTGAGAGTTTAGGGTTGATGCTTAAAGTTTAGTTTGTTTTGACATATTTTGAGAATGGATTATGAATTTGGGGTTGGGCAGTAATTGAAGTATTTTGGAATTTGATGTTTAGAATGTAATTGAAACATTTTGGATTTTGGGATTTAGAATGTAATTGGTGATGTGTTGCAAGTTTTAAAAGTTGGGGATCTAAATGCAAGCAGCTGAAAATTTTAGTGACCATTTATATAATTTACCCTAACGACAGTGAACGACCGTTACGTCAGAGACCATATTGCAAACGAACTAAATGTTTGGTGATTGTATTGTACCTTATAAAAGTTTGGGGACCTAAATGCAAGCATCTGAAAAGTTCAGTGACCGTTTATATTGTAACCCCAAACTACGAGTTAGTGGACTAAATTGTAAAATTTCAGAAATTGGGGATAAAGGTATAATAGTTGAATAATTCAATGATTTATGTGAAGATATTTCCTGAAAATTGTTAGTAAATATTAAAAGAGTCAAAGGGCAAATGAGTCATTTAACAAGAAAAAAAATTAAATAATAATTAGTGGGTATTATAATACTCATGTGATGCATGTTTGAAGAGATAAGTTTCTAAACTTATCTTCTTCTTTTCTCCAACGTTAGGCTCCAAGGCAAAGGTGAGTTCCTTTGTTAGTTAATTATTTGTTGATTTTATGGTTGTGTTTTGATCATTAGATGATAATTAAGCTTAAGGAAAGCTTAAGTTGTCTTAAAATCAAAAGATGAAGAAGTTATGAAAGATTAAAGAAAATGGGTTTTAAGTGAATTCTTGGAAAAGAGTTGATAAGTTGAATTTGAATAAATTTGACTTGTCATCAACTTAATTAATAGATATGAAGTGATAGAATTGGATTTAGAGTATCTTGAAAAATTGGTATGATTATTAATTTCCTTAGGAAAGATGAAATTTTGAGATTAAAGATGAGATAAATGGATATAAATGAGTTTAAGCATGTGTATGTGAGTTAAGGATATGAAAGGGGTTAAAATATGACACAATTAAATTAGAAGGAAGTAATTTACGTGCATAAATGGGAATTATGGACTATTGTGCATCGGTACACATTCAACATGTACCGATGCATCAAGAGTAAATTTCCAGAAATTATTCAGTGTGTATCGATGTACATAGGTAGGCATTGATGCATGGAAATTTCGAAGCTATTTTGTGTATCGATGCACCTATAGTGCATCGATACACCCTAAAGGAAAAATGAAATTTGGTTCATTAAATTAGCCTAAATTATTAATACCAAGTTATAAGGTTTAGGCTTTTGATAATTGTCTCGGAAATTATATTTATGTAGATTTTGAGCCTAAACAAGTTTCGGAACAATCAAAGAATTATGATTAAATCAAAGCAAGGCTAAGGTGAGTGCAATTTAAATTGTACTTATGTTATTGTAGGTGTGACATGATTTGTATGAGTACTGATAAGTATTGTAAATGGTATATGTTTTTATATGATATGATAGTATTAATTGTTTATGCATTAATATGAGTAGAGTAATATCATATGTTTTCATGCCTCATTAAGTTAACGACTTAACGTGTGATTATTTTACACGTAGGTTCTGAGAAGAGGAAGATTGATAAAAGTTATGCAAGACATGTCAATTCTCATTTCCAAAGATCACATCAGAAAAGAAATGTATAGTGTGTATTTTGTAATAAGGATAGTGGTTGGCATGTAAGTAACGGTTTAAATCCCGATATATTCTAATCGGTTTGTAAAATCATATGATAGAGTTTTTGCAATGTTTTAAATGTGTATATGTAAATGGAATTTTTATACGAATGAAAACTCGAATTTTTATGAATTCATACGTATTTTGCCGAAGTTACTGTAGTATTACTGTAGTAGTGCATCGATACACAATTGATATTCGAAATTTTCAATGTTCATGGTATTGTTCACGGTAATGTTCGTACCGTATTTTACTGTTCATACAACATATATTTTCTTAAATTGGTTATAACAAACATGATTCAACAATATATTATCTTATTTTCTTAAAAAGAGTTCAAATGTTCTATTATTTTGCAAGAATAAAGGTTTTAAAATGTCAATGTGACATCTCGACTTGTATCCGGGTCGGACATAGGTTGGGGTGTTACATATATACTTTACCCTTATTATTATTTTGGTGTATTCATATATATATATATATAGAAATTAATTTATAGTCAATAATTTTTAGAACGGGTGGTTAGAAACTCTCAGTTGATAGTTGTTCTTTATCTAGATTGTTAGTCCAATACTAAAAAGCAAAATTCCTTGATCCTTTCCCATGAAAATTAAATTAACCAATCAAAATCTTAATAAATGAAAAGAAGAAAGGATTAGTTTGTGTCTCATTAATATAGGTGTGGAAAAATCAAATATAATAAACAAAATCTGCAAACAAGATATAATATGATCAAAATCAAGAGAAAATATAAAATTCATTTTTTTGTTAAAAAATTACTTGGAGACAAAGGTATAATCTCCTTGAAAGAATAGGCAAACATGGAATTGAATTAACTAGATACAGTAATAACTCAGATGTCAATACCAGGATCAGTAATGGTAACTTTTATTGAGAGAAAAAATCGTGACAATATAGTAAATAAAAATTGATTAGTTAATGAGGAAAGTTGTAATTATGAAATTGAGAAATATGAAAAATCCTATTATCATTTACGGCTTAGTAAAGATGGCAATAAGTTGGGAATAGTAATTTTGTTAAAGATGGAAAATCCTAATACCCATCTTATAAGAATTATAACTGTTAATTAGAATATCAAAGTAAAATTGAAAATCACAATCAACATATGTATTTATTCCCCGCTTCTTAATTGATTTATTACGGATTATGCAAAGGGTAATAATAAATAAACGATCGCATAATAAGATAATGATCATGTATTTACGTGAAAATTTGTTGAAAGACAAAAATCACGAGTAAATGAGAAGAATTTTATTATGTTTAATTAAAAATATATAAGAAGATTATGTGCGAGTAACACAAACCCTAGAATTCAGAAATTTATATATAATATATATATATATAATGCAACAAAAATTCACAATCTTGATGGAAAATAAATGTTCACCTCTTCCGTAAAACACCTTAATGGTATTTCTCAATAATGAAAACCAACCAAGTCCAAGCAATATTTGACCTTGGACTTAATTGTATTGTCAACACCATTCATATTTTCGGTCACAAATAAGACCTAAACAATTAAATCAATCTTATCAAACCTTGATGATGGTTTAATTTCTGAATCGTTACGAATTCTTTGACGAATTAATCTTTCTTTTGCTTCCTAAAAGTGTACTTCGAGCTTCTAATATTTTGTTCGACACAAAATCCTCCTTTAAATTTAATCATGACATTTTCACTCATATTCCCCAAACACGTGTCAAATCCTAGTAGTGTCATTATCTAATACATAAGAGGCAACAACAACCGTATCACTAAAATGTTGAACCTTGCAGAATATAAAACTCGACATCTTTTGATAAGTTATAATTATATATATCTTTCTATGATTAAATCATCCATATTCTAAAAAAATTATATTTTAAGCTTGATTTTGGAAATTATGTTTGTTTTGATTCAAGAGGTGAAATATAGATGCAATGGTGAAATCAGCTCAAAGTGTGTTTTTAGTTTTTTATGTGACAATCATGTCTTTGGGAAAATGTAGAATTGGGCAAAAGATTATCTTTGACAATGCATGACCATGTCTTGTGACTAATGTGTGACTGCTTTTGATATGAAAAATCTAGATTTTTGGAGTCAAACTAAGGATAGAGCTCGTTTTTACGGATATTTCCATTATTTTGAAAGTATCCAACCAAAAATAATATCTTTTTAATTCAAAATTTATTTATTTTTTTGTTTTTCCTTTATTTTAGCTTTTCGTATTCGATTTAGATTATATTAAAGGAGATTTACTTTTCTTATAAGGATTTGGCTCTCCAATATAAAGAGCCCTTTAGCCCCTTTAGATGTCATCATTCTTCGGTACATCTTCTTTTTTTTATTATTTAATTAAAATATTAAGTCTTTAAATTTTTTAGTGCTTAAATGAGATGTGAGAATAAATTACAATAAGTTGGTAGTGTGTTCGATGTTGTTATGTGAATTGATATCATGTAGATTAATGACTATTTTCTTGATTGTAAAACCTTCATTTCTTTTTCCTTTTATCATATCCTTAACTAAATCTCGTTACAACCATTGTAAAGACCCTTTGATTTTTGGCATCACATTCATATGCAGTGGTGGAGATTTGATTTATTTGCAAGCTTATATTTGTGATTAGTTATTTGATGTTTTGTTTGGGTGTAGCATACGGGCTCTAACCTAACTAGAGGTCGTGTATAACACACGGATAATACTATGGATATCCTAGATTATTTAACTAGTAATCATTTGTGGTGCTCAAGATAACACTATAAACACCCAAAGTTATTTAACTAGCGGTCATGTGTGGTACTCGGAGCAACACTACTTACATTCGAGATTATTTGACTAGCAATCATGTGTGACGTTCGAGATAACACTATAAGCACCTAGAATTATTTTATAGCAACCATGAGTGGCGCGAGATTATCTAGATATCCAATTATATGAGCACAAGTGCAATCTAACAAGTTTGACATGCAAGTGAAATGATCATGTTGGTTATGACGAGTCATGATTAGAATATTTGATACTAATCTCATGCTTCTTTGTATAAATTTGATTTGTATGCTCATATTTGAGAATATCTTGCAGTATGATAGATTATTTGTGTACCACTTAGCTTGAAAAGCTCAACATCTGAATTATTTATATTTTATATTAGTATAGTTTTCTTCGTGCCTAAGGAGCATCATTGATGAGGGACTTCTAGTATCTTGATCATAGAGTACAATACTTCATGTGTTGGTTGGTATTGTATTCATAGTACTTGACTTATATTTTTGTGTCTGTAACTCGTTTGTTATTTTGAATTACTGCCTATTTTGTTATACAATTATATTTGAGTTCTATATATTTTTATATAACTATTTTTATTGCTATTTTAGTACAACTATTTGATTATATTTTCTTGTATATTAAATGTTTATGTTTTATAATATTATAATTTTTTAGGTTGAGCCCAGTGACCTGAAAAGTGACCTGAAAGTAGTATATTGATCTTCATGTACTTTGTACTCGGTATTAGAGTGTTACATTATCATTCTTCAACGTCTTTTGCAGTCACCTTAAACACTGGTGAATTCATTTTATCATTCCCTATACCAACGATTTTTTTTAAAACCTCTTTAAAACTCATGAAATTAAACATTAAAAGTTATTATTTTTTAGGGTTTGTAGGCTCTCATATTTAAGAGGTTTGAGGTGTTTGTTTGAAAATTCAAACAATGAGAAGCATTATTTCAAGAAGATGGACAACATATCTCGAAACTAGTCATATCAAACAATCATTGTAGAAGATTGGAGTATTAGAATGTTAAATCTTTAGATAGATTTTCATCAAGTTGGAGTTGATTTCGTAGAAAACTAGTTCAAAGAGAAGAAAGATCAGTGTAATGAAAACAATTTGGTATCAATCTTGCAACAAATAGCGATAGGTGACAAGTTACGATAACCGACAACAATGACTTGAAGGAGTTGACAATTTTGTTTATAGGGAAATGATACGCAAATCAAAGTTCAATGTCTAAAAATGAAGTTATTTTCAATATTAGTGATGAATTTGATACAAAAATTCAATTTCACGAGAAAGAAAATAATCACATCATCACTATGTTAACAATCAAAGATCCAAGTATTTATATCGAATTCAAAACTGATATTTAGTGTTAAAATTTAATGGTAAAATTTATATAAATTTCAAAATTTAATGAGATTTAGATTAGTTAAATCTTAAATTTAATTCATCTTTATTTAAAATTTAATAACGTCTGTCTCTATGTTTGACTTAAAGACTGAAATTTCAACCATTGAAAAGCATGTATGGGAAATAAAAAGTTCACCTTTTATTTTGTATATCCGATTAAAAATTTGACCGATTCATTAATTAAATATTATACTTGTGTCGCTAAATTTAAAAACGGGTAAAACATGTTTAGTATCTCAATTTTTATTTATTTTGGCCATTTAACTATTTTTATTTTGAAATTATTCTCAACATTATATTTTGATTTTATTTTAGTCATCCACCGTTAAAAAATTAATGACGGTGTCGACGTGTCACATAATGTGATACCGCATCATCATTAAATTATTTTTAAAAAACGGCTTAATGCAAAAATAAGTGTCAAACTATACTTAAAGTTAATTTTAGGTGTCTAAAATTTTTTCGCTTAAAATAGCTACCTAACATTTACTGTTATATTTTTAGGTGTCTACGCAATAACAACCGTTAAATTTAATCATTTACCGATACTTGTCACTACCATATTATTTGAGGATTTTATTAAAAAATAATTTAAAAATATTATTAAACCCAAGTTTTTGAGAAATTACAAAAAAAACTCGAAACCTAAAAATTTCGTATTCCAACCTATATTACCAACCATCGTCAGCCATCAATATCACTGGTCGCCTTCACATCATTGAACGATCATTTATTCTCGTCGTACCTCCACTGTCAATTCCTACTGTCATTGTTAAAATCCCTCTAAATTCATAAGGGTGCGTTTGGTTCACGGAATGTAAGATTACCAGTGTGAATAAAAGATTACCAGGGAATAGGATTACTGGGAATGTTGTATTTTGTGTTTGGTTGATTTAGCATGAATGTAAGATTACCGTGTTTGGTTAAAGGAATAAAAGATTATTGGAATGTATATTTGACCAAGTTGTCCTTATTATATATTTGTATAATATTACAAATTGTACAATATTTATATATTTTTTTAAAAAATTAAATTCATATATTTATATAATTTTTTTACAAAATTAAAAATATAAAAAATGTTTAATGAAAGGGTAACAAAAAATTTAACCCTGAACTTCATATAAAATTTTAATTATAGATTTTTTTTTTGTAAATCTAAAATAATTTAAGGATAAATTTATAATTTAACATTCGTAGAATTTTTATTATTCAATGACAGAAGAAGAATATTTTTAAAATAATAATTTAAGGGCATTTTAGTCCAAAACGCCGGTAATGTTACAATACCTAAGGGAATGGAGGTAATGACATTCCTGGTAATATACCCAAAAAAATCTACTACGGTAATAAAACATTACCGGGAATGAGATTTCCGGCCAACCAAACATGGGAATGTGGATTCCCATACATGAGAATCCACGATCCTTGAACCAAACACCCCCTAAATCTCTAAATCTAGTACCAAATCTATAACTCTAATCCCAAATACTCATCACTGATCGTGTGATTTGCAGGTGATTTGAAAATGGATTTGCAGGTGATTTGAAAATGGTTTTGCAGCCATTTAAATCTCCCGGGGATTTGCAGTAGATTGCGTAGGTGAGGGTGAACGGGGAATGTATTTTTTTATTTAAAAATAAAATTTTTAAAAATATAAACGTAAAACATGTCAATTAACAGTTAAATATTAGGTGTTTAAAAATACTCTATGAATAAAAAATACCGATTATTTATAATAAAAATATCTGATTTTTCAGATAGGGTATCCGACCCACATTTTTTCTTAGTTTTCAGTTCGGGCCCGGGTCACAAAATTTCCTTTAACCGGGTTCCACCACCCCGATACCTAGTTCTTATATATTTCTATTTTTATTAAATTTTTATTCTAATTCTCAAATTATTTTACCTAATATTTTAAATCCCTAATCCCTTAAATCATTCCACTATAACATTCTAAATTATTAATTTTTAAAATTATTTCAGCATAACAATCTAAATTATTTCTTTTAACTTCAAAATATTTTAAATTTAATTTATATTTTTAATAAGTTTTATCTTTTAATTATATGGTTTAAATTTTTAAATTTTATGAGTAGATTAGCACTACATAACTTTAAATTTTAGAATTTTTCTATGTAATTTTTTAAAACAAATTATATAGTTTAAAGAAAAAAAATTAAAATAAAAGATATGAATAGGGTACTCATGACCCGAAAATGCAGGTATCCAAGTTTTACAGGTACTTGATTTACAGGTACCCGAACTTAACGGGCCGAATATGACGATATTTTGGTACCTAAAAATTATGGGTACCCGATATTTTGGTTATCTAGTTTTGAACACCCCTATCAAATATAAGACTGTTACGACGTAGGCACCTGTACAGAGAAAGCGTTGGGCACATATTTTGAATGAAAAATTCCTTAGACACTTAAAATTAACTTTAGATATAACTTGAGCACTTATTTTTATATTAAACCAAAATAGTACGTCAGTAATTTTGTTAAATTTTAATATTAGATGATTAAAATAAAATTAAAATGTAACATTATATATATTTTTAGAAAAATAATAATTAAATAACCAAAATAGAATAAAAATGATAGTTATAATACTAAATGTATCCTTTAAAAAAATTGTGTTGGTAAGTAAAGTAAGCATATTGTTAACTAAGAAAATGGAAAGGAGAAAAAAAAATATCTGATTGTAGATTTAAAGGAAATAGATATAAGATTTTGCATGGATAATTCGGAGCTGTAAAATCTCTACCTAACCAATTAATTTTGGGATTATAAATAAGATCAAATAGCAACGTGGATACAGAATCTTACCACCATGGATACAAGTACAACACACAAAGACGTTACATCGTCTTCGTCTTCCACTTCTTGTTTCTCTCATTTTTGCTCATCAGCGCTTAGGGCCAAAACCCTCAAATCCTCCTCCACTGCTGCTTCCGGCGATGGCCTTATCCGCCGACTCGGAGTCTTCGATCTCCTCCTTCTCGGCATCGGAGCCTCCATCGGTGCTGGTATATTCGTTGTCACCGGAACCGTTGCTCGTGATGCCGGTCCCGGTCCGTACCAATTCTCTCCCTTTCATTTTGTAGGATCGTGCATTTCATTTCTGAATTTAACTTTTGGGGCGATTTCAAATCTATTGCAGGAGTGACTATTAGTTTCATCCTCTCGCCGGAGCATCGTGTGTGTTGAACGCTCTCTGCTACGCTGAGTTAGCGTCACGGTTTCCCGCCGTAGTCGGAGGCGCGTACTTGTACGCGTATACGGCCTTCAATGAAATTACCGCTTTTCTTGTGTTTATGCAATTGATGTTGGACTATCATATTGGGGCCGCTAGTATTGCCCGTAGCTTAGCGGGTTACGTGGCTACCATTTTCGAGCTTATTCCTTCTTTGAAAGGAAAAATACCGCCCTGGGTTGGTCATGGCGGTCAAGAACTATTTGGAGGAGCTTTGTCTATCAATATTCTGGCTCCGATTCTCCTTACCCTTTTGACTATTATTCTCTGTCAGGGTGTTAAAGAATTGTCTGCTTTTAATTCTTTAATGACTGCAACCAAGGTACTCTCTTTCTTTAACACTTCGTTTGTTTTCATATTCTGATGATACATGTTTTTCCTTTCTGCAAGTAAGAAAGGGACAAAGATGGTGACCAGATACTAATGCCAATGAGATTTTTTAACAATTAAAAGTTAACTTTTGGCCTTTGTGAGAGTATCAACTAACAACATAGTAGGGAAGTTTTTGGTTAAGTACTAAAAACAAAAGAATTTGCTTCGCTATCAGAATAGCGGCCTCGGTAAAGGTGTCTTTCATAATCGTTATTGCATGATCACAATACCCACAATAGCATCCGTTATTGCCGCAATCGCAATAAACCCAATACAACCGAAAATGTGACCGCAATTGCAATTTAAATCCATGGGGTAAGTGGTAACTGTTTTTCGCATTAGCTGTGTTGCAGGTTCTCATTGTTATTTTCGTCATTATTGTTGGATCTTTCAAAGTTGATGTAGATAATTGGTCTCCTTTTGCTCCCAATGGTTTTAAAGAAATATTGACGGGAGCTACTGTAGTATTCTTTGCATATGTTGGATTTGACGCCGTTGCTAATTCTGCTGAAGAATCAAAGAGACCTCAGGTATTCTTAGTTTGAGAGTAACTCAAAGTCTTATGCATCAATGTATTGTAATTTATATTTCTAATGTTTATCTTATATTGTATTCCTGTATAGAGTCCGCATGAGATTTGTAGTTTCATTCTCTATACTTTCCCTGTTTTGATTTCTATATTTCAGCGGGATTTGCCAATAGGAATCTTGGGAAGTCTGCTTATATGTGTTGTTTTATACATTGCTGTTTGCTTGGTGATCACCGGGATGGTACCGTACAACATGCTGGGAGAAGATGCTCCTTTAGCTGCAGCTTTTACATCCAAGGGTTTGAAATATGTTGTTATTTTAATCAGTATTGGAGCTGTTGCTGGGCTTACAACAACCCTTCTAGTTGGTCTATATGTCCAGGTGAACTAACTGGGAATTTCTATGTTTTTGGTCTGTGATGATGTCCTTATTAACATGTTCCAAAACGCACATGATGAAATGCTTGATAGATTGTTTCTCTGAGCAGTCTCGATTATATCTTGGGCTTGGAAGGGATGGTTTACTGCCTTCAATATTTGCTAAAGTGCATCCGAAACGCCACACACCTGTTTCATTCTCAAGTCTGGGTTGGTATCATTGCTGCAGTTTTGGGAGGGCTATTTAATGTGCGTGTCCTATCGCACATTCTTTCAGTTGGCTCACTGGTATGCCCTTTTTATTCTCTTTTTTGAGTGATCTTTGCCCAACACTTGCTTAATTGTATATGGTTATTAATTTCCCAAACTACCAGTCTTTTTACTTTGAAGTTGGTTGATACTGAACATGCATGGCTAAAAAATTTAGGTGTAACCTGCTTCAGCATATGGTATATTTCCTAGTATCACGTGTATGTTATTGAAGTAGTCTATTTCAGCTTTGGGTGTAAGCAGATGTGTATCCGCAGAACTTATTTCTTTCTACTATCCTTTAACTATATAGTGCATTAGTTGGTTTTGTCAACATGAAGCAATGTATAGAAGTTGGTGTATTGGATAGCTGTGGGGTCAAAGCAAAGTATCTGCACAAATTAGGTTGATGTTTTGAAGGGGAAATTACATTCACATGTGCATAATTGTGAAGGACATGCACCTCATTTCGTTCTTTGATTTGTTTCAGACTGGCTATTCTGTTGTTGCTGCATGTGTTTTAACTCTTCGCTGGAAGAAAAGGACAGAAAATCAAGATTCTTCAAAACGCATGTCGACCTGGCGTGAAGGTGTCATATGTATTGCCACAGTGGCCTGCTGTGGTTTTGCTACCGGAGTTCTTTATCGTTTCGGTGCTTCCTTTATTTTTATGATTGTTGCATTGGTGATAGCCATATTGGCTTGTGCTGCTCTTTGTTGCCGTCAGGTGAATGAATTTACCTCCCTCCATTCATAATTTTGTTTTTGTGTTGATGGGGTAAGGTTAGATTGATTGCAGTTTTGACCTTTCACGGTGCACACATTTTACTTTCTGCTTGGTTTGATGACATGGTCAGCTGTAAACCTCTAAATAAGATTTTGTGTGAACCCATAAATGCTCTTTTTCTCAGGCTTATTCAGATGCTCCAGGGTTTTCCTGTCCATGGGTTCCATTGTGCCATCTGTTTGCATCTTTTTCAACATCTTCCTGTTTGCACAGGTATGCCTTGCCATTGTTAAAGGAGTTAAATTTCCTAGAATCAATTAGCATTTTCTTTTTTTTTTTGGCACAGTTGCACTATGAAGCATGGATTAGATTCATCGTCCTCAGCTTAATATCTGTTGGTATTTATGCATTTTATGGACAATATCACGCGAATCCAAGTTCAGATGGAACAATTGTTTACTATATGGCAGCTGAAGATAATAGACATTAGTATGGTCCTTGGTGTGGCTTGTACTCTTATCTTTGTTTTATGTCATTATCTGCTTATAAATCTACTTTTTATAATAGATGGAGATATCTGTTAGATATTGTTGGCTTCTTGCCCACTAATAATAAATAGAGAATGTTTATTTACATATTTTAGAAACAGTCGTTTGAACTCCAATACTTTAAGATTTTTTTTTAAATTTAACTATTCAGATTAAATTATATTGTCAACTAAATTTTAATTCAAATTTGAGGAGACTTCTGCCTTTATAAATTTTGAAATGTTTTATTGAACCATGTTTCAAGTGAATGAACATTCTAAAATGTTCCAAAAATGGAATCAGTACCGATGAATTCAAATGTTTCAACTAGGGATAAGTGTTCAATTAAGTTGAGTCCATTAAAAAATTTCGAGTTATTCGGGTTAATAAGTTTTATTTATAACTTGAAGTTGAAAAAATTTTCAAGTCGAGTTGAATCAAATTTTCGAGTTTTTATTTAAATTTAATTGTAAATATTTTATAATATTATGATATTATTTAATTCTAATTTAAATGATTTTTTTGTAATCATATACAATATATTTATATTTTTTCATATTTTTTAATATGTGATATACATATATTATACAGTGTCAATGGAATCTACTCAAACTTAAAAATTAATTCATTAATTATTAAAAAGTTTGAGTTATTTGAGTTGTATTTTACAACTCAATTTGAACTTAAAAATTTTTCAAGTCGAGTTTATGAAATTATAACTAAAAGTCAATTCAGGACGAGTTTTTACGAATTGAGTCTATTCGAAAAAACCAGATTTTTTAGTCAAGATGAATTTTGCTAACCAATAGTTTCAACTGTTGACTGTTTGCGTGCCTTAATCACGAGCTGTTGTACACGGGCTGATTCGATTCGTAGAAACTTTAAAAGGTTAAAATTAAATTTATGTATTTTTTATAACCATATGTATATGATTTATTAATTGATTAATTAGAATAGACATGGCGGATGTACATGGTTCCATAGGGGAGTCATTGCACACCCATTATTTTGAGAAATATGTTAAATTTAGTTTAATTTACAAATGGGAATAGAAAAAAATAAAAAAATTGAACACCCAATTTTTTTTAGAATCAAGTATTAAAATTTTGAACCCCATTTTTTAATTTCTAGATCTGCCACTGGGAACAGATATTGTAGATGTCCAATATAGAGGTAACCCTTTCAATCGAATTTATTCCATTAATAAATACCATGATTCAAACAATTAATTTTGTTTAAAGAATTTAGTGTCTCATCTAACTATAATAACTAATTATTAATTATATTTTTTTTTCTTAAATCCTTATTTTTTTAAAATAAGTTTTTAAATTATTATATATAATCACTTTAAATATATATATTATTTTTTATCAAAACAACTATCTAAGTTATGGGTTTTTTTCTTTAAACTTTAAAACTATTTTTTATAAAAAATAATTGTCTAATTATGTAAAATATAAACGTCTCAATGTTTAAAAAACTAATTTTTAAAAAAATAAAACTTAGAGTGATTACATTAATATGCGGAGCAAGATTTCGGTGAGAGGTTTCAAAAGTGTAAATCATACAAAGAGTAAATTTTACGGAAGACTACTAATGCTTGAGTAAATATTTACTTTTCCTATTAAAATTTTAAAAGTAATATATTGATCACTAACGTTATCGATTTATAACAAAATAATCACTCCACCATAATCCTCGTTAAACTAACGACATTAAAATATTGATAAAAAGATTAATATTTAGTTTTATTCTTAAAATATTAAATATGTCCTTAAATAATAATTTTATATCTAATTTATCCTAAAAAAATTAATTTTTAATTTACTTTAATTATCCAGAAAAATGCTTGTAAATGTTAAAAAACACAACTAAATAAGTAGTTAAATGAAGCGCCCATTGTGTAGAAAATAATAGATGTTAGCTTGTGAATGCTGCAGTTTTTGGTTACGAGCGACATTCGGTGTTACCAATCGGAGTTGTAACACTGGGCAGTGGCCACATTATGTAATTATTTTACGATCAATTATGTTATTTTCGTTGAAAATATATAATTATGAGAAAGGTTTTAAATTACTTTTCATATTTGTAATATTTTTTTTACGTTTTCCATTCTTCTTCAATCAACCATCGTATAAAAAAATAAAGAACACAAATAATCCTCGACTATATAGAGCGTTGTTTTATTGAGTCATTTGACTATTAAAAGTTACGAAATTGTTCTTTGACTATAGAACATTGCTTTGTTAAGTTTTCTCACTATTAAAAGTTATAAAATGGTCACCTGACTATTCATATGTTTTAAGTTCGTCCTTTTATGTCAACAAATTGACGGCAGTCTGAGTTGAACATTAATCAGCTAACTATGATAGGATAATATATGATCTCAAAATCTCAAACGACTATCATATCTCAGTCAATAAGTTAACGTCTAACTCAGACTGTCATCAAATTTTATCCAAAAAAATGACAAGTTTGGAACATGTGAATAATCGAGTGATCATTTTGTAACTTTTAATAAACGATAGACTCAATAAAGTAGCGTCCCATAATTAGAGGATTATTTTATAACTTTTAATAATCGACGACTTAACAAAGTAACACTCTATAATCGATGGATCATTTGTCCTAAAAAAATCATAGCCATCATTTTAGTTTTTTATTTTTTAAAGATTTCCCGATGATTGGAGCACCACCTTCTAGATCTTAATGGTCGAAAGTTTCGTCAAAGTGAGGGAAAAATATCTCGGAACCAAGTCGATATGATGGTGGACGATGCTTATTGGACGAGAGAAGGATCCAAAGCTTGAATCCAAATTCATCTCCACTATCGACCACACCATTCACGTCACCCTTCTCATCGTTCCTTCAAATTCGATACAACATAATTCCGTTATTGCATCGAATTTGAAGAACCTGAATGCTCTTTACTACCTAATGAATTGTCCCTTTTGCTACCACATAATTCCTTCAATTCATTCTTGGAGCATTTCCGTAGGGGTCCCAACAACGAGCCATCACTATATTGCTGAGCAGAGATTTAAATAGCAGTAGCGGTACCGTTCAATTTCGTCATTTCATGACCGCAATACCCACAATAGGATTATGAAGTGAGTCCTATTTTTCAATTCACTGATACACAAACACATATTTGGGGTTTTATTCATATTTGCTTAAAAGCACTTCATTCGATGATCGGGTATCTTGCAATGTTTGTAATTTGTGGTTTGTGCTGATTATGATTATCTTCTTTTCATGGCCTTATACTTGAATGCGCCATTAGTAGTAAACCATGTTATGTTATAAAGGATGTTTCAAATGAAAGGTTTCATTCTAATTGATTCAACAGATATTTGACTAGACTGTTCCCATCGTTGGTTCTAGCTCCAGAGAAACAAATGCTTTCATTACAGGCACATGCTCTGGAGTTTGTGTATTTAATTGTGAATCAATAATGATGACGATCGTCAACGGGAGACCCCAGGCAATGTGATCGGTGCCTTAAGATCCATGAGAACTGGCAGCAGAAGCTGGTTTGGATGCATACTTGGTACCCTTGCAGACACTGAATACAGTTTGACTGTAGTTAGCCCTTCTCCTTCGAACTGATATAATTATAGGTATGTTCGGCATTTTCTCTTCATTATTTCACATGTATGTGAACACAAATCTTGTTTCATTGGCAAGATACAAATATCTTTCTTTCCACCTTGGGGTGATAGGAGATGCTTGATTGTCGAACCCTATTTACCTGTTAAATCTTGATACTGACTGATTGCAGTGATATTGTAAGAACAAAAGAGATAGAGATACCAATAGAAGACTCGGAAGTTTAGATGGCTAAGCCAGTAGAGAAATAGGTAATCTTATCTATAGGTTAAATGTCCACTTAAAATAGATGCCTAAGCATCTGTTAAAGAGTATTAATTATCATTTATAATTTATGGCAATATGAATCATTTAGTGGGGCAGTGTTCTCTTACATCCTCTGTTTTGATTGCCAGAACTTGTTCGCATGAAATGGGACCAAAATGAAAAAGGAAGTGCTATGTAGTACTGATGTAGTGGTATAATCATTTCATTTCCATTTAATGTTCAATGATGATTGATGTTGATAGCATCCGTTCCCATAAAGGAGTTTTTGACAGAATCATAGAAATCAGCCACCAATGGCCAATTGCACGGTAAAGCTACAATAAGTCTCATCTTTCCATACCTTTATTATTCCTTCATTGGAATCTTTTGAAGTTATCCCCATCCTGTCATTTCTACTTCTCACCTTTGATTTCAAGAAAACATCACAATAATATTAACCGAAAGGGATTCAGATTCTTCTGTTATACTTTCCATCTTGTTCCCTTGCTTGTTTTATAAAAACATAAGCTTCTATCACTACCCCACCCTTTACATCCCTTTTTGGTAGTCCAAAAAGAAACAAGGCTTTTAACAAATGGAACCCTATAACCATACCCATCACCATTGATATAATTATGATCTAGATGCAGGGCCGGATTGAAGGGTCGATGACTAATTGGCATTGCTGCCAAGGACTAACAGGCGACAGCCGTTGTTGGTTCGGAATGGCTGAAGTAGGGGATGGGACGGAGGAAGGTGCCACGGAAGATGAATCGTTGATGACGAAAGAAGCCACCACACGTTCGCACGACGGGCACATAGTGAGGGTAGTGGGAGGATTCATGTGCATGTAGAGCTGTGGGGAGAGTTTTAATGCTCTAAGACCTTGCACTTCCTTCTGCAATCTTAGGTTCTCCTCTGTCAGATTCTCGCAACATCTCTTGAGATACTCACAATCAACTTCCGTCTGCTTCAACTTTGTGCCCAATTAGATTCCATGCATTTGAGAGATTTTATTCTGATTTTGATTCATTGGGGGTCCCTCGCTCTCCCCATAGACATCTACTACATACTAAAACAACCACAAAAGGTAACACCAGATGACAACAATTACCCAGCAAATGATTTTACCATTTCTTTGCTTAAACAAGTTTTTCCAGAATTGCAGCTCTCTTCCTTTTGCATTTAATGAGAGCAAACCCCAACCTGGACACCTACTGAATCTAAAGATTTGACATCGGGTTTACAGGTAAGCTGGCACTTTCATTTACTTAATAGGGTTTTTTTCTTACACGTGAACTCTATTTAAATATATATTAGACTGCTCAATTTTCAAAAGTTTTTATTTATGTAGGGAGCTTAAAGATGCTCGTTAATCACTTTGCCATTAAATCTAAGAGACGAGTTGAGCATGTAACAGTTAAAGCAACAGCAGAATCCCTTGAAGATTTTCTTGAGCCGAAAAGGACACCTTATCCTAATCAAGCTATTTACAAGGAGCTTCAGAAATGGTTAATTGTCCTTTCATAAAGTCCCCAAAATACCCTTGACAAACTTTAAAAATTTATCTAACCTGGCCCTTCTGTTCTGGAACCAAACCTCCACTTGCCTAGGCCTCATATTCAATTCCTTTGCCAGTGCCAACTTTTGCTTCTGGTAACACAAGATCAACATTTCACATCAACATCAAATTACAAAACTAGCCTTAAAAAGGACATCCTATTGCTGCAGAAATGCCACTAACCGGGTTAAGAGTGCTGTGTTCCTTGAAGGTCTCTTCAAGCAACAAGGACTGTTCCTTTGAAAGCCTGAGCTTCTTTCTTGAGGCATCCCCAGCAGCACCATTTTCATCATCACTGGCCTGAGAGCAAGAAGCTCTCTCGGTCTCGGTTTCGTCACCCACGTTGTCTCTCTCGTTCCTTTCCACTTATGCTTGAAATGGTGCTGTTGGGCGACGGCACCCCACCTTCCTCCTCGCAATCAACCATTGCGGGTGCCCGGTTCACATCGATTCCTAGGAGAAATGACCTTGTATCCAAGTTTCCATCTGCATGCATAGCTATGACTTTCATTTTACCAACCACAAAAAGATGACTATGTTTTAAGGTTATCTGTGAATACGCAAGGAATTGCAACATAAAAGGAAGAGATGATAAAACATCAGATCTGAATGTGATATACTAGTGGTTTTCTTCAAGATTTATTTAATGCTTGTAAAAACTAGGAAAATGCTTCAAGTGTTGTGTTCTTCCAAGTCGACCGTTTCACAAAAATGAAACAGAGATGTAAAGGGACAGAGAAAATACCAGAAGACCGAAACAACTCATTCCAAATGTTGTTGGGCTGGAGATTTTGCATGCGGGTTGAGGATAAGGCATGGGATTTCGGGCACATCCCAAGCTCAAACTCAACCCCAAACCATCATCTTTGTAATCCTATCTCTTCGTCTTTGCCTTGCAAAAAAAAAAAACTCACCTGTCCTCGGTAAAACCGACCAAGTTCTCTGCTTTTTAAGCTCCTCCTTTCTTCCCTTGTGCGTGTTGGATTATGAGCAAAATGGAAGAAAGAAGGGGATAAATGACTTGAGATTTAGCAGCCAGAAGGGGGGGGGGTTTGGTTATGGTGCAGCAGAGAGTGAAAGGATGGGACTTTATATAGAGATATAACAGCGCCAGAGAAAGAGACAGATAGGTATAGATTCAATCATCTTGTGTCAGTCACCCTATTGCCTCAACCATCATTTTATATGGCTTTTGCATGACTTAACCCAACCATGGGTTAATTTCCCTTTTAACCTTGGTTTTAGATAACAAAAAAAAAAAGAAGTTTGGTAATTCAATTATCACTTTAATAATATTTCATCATTCAATTATTATTCTTTTAAAATTATTTAATAACTTATTATTAAAAATTTAATAGTAATTTGACATATTTTTAAAGTGATATTATTATTAAAAAAAATATATTAAAAGTTTATTCAATTTTAACGATGATTAGAAAAAATATAAAGTTATATGTTTTTAAAAAAATAATTAAATTAAAATAGAATTAAGATGATAGTTAAAAGACTAAATATATAATTTACCCAAAAATAACTTGTAACTGAGATCTTTTTTTATTAATGTTAAGTACTTTTAACCGCGGTTAAGTCTTGTCCATAGGGGTTTTTTTCCTTCTCTGTTAAGACTATGCTTAAAAAGCGGCTTTTATCGCTCGTTGAGCGTTGACTAATGTGTAAGATAAAGCTGCTACAATCCCCCACACGCTGGAGCCACGCGCGCTAAATAAATAACCAGATCATTAGGGTAATCAACTAATCATGTGCAACACCATCCATGGGGCCCATGAGCTGCACATATTGGGGGCCATGCGTGGCTTTGGCCAGCATCTCAACAACAAATCACGAGGCAAATGAATGGTCGGGTCCGCAGGTTGTCTAAAAGGCGCGTGGGGGATAATTTGACACTTAAATAGGATTATAAACAGAAGGGACTTTGGTTGGCTTGGAAGGATAGATTACACACGGTTGGGAAGCATTTAGGAATTTGTGGAAACTGCATGCTCATGAATCAATAATATATTGGAAATTACATTACCATTTTTTAATCATTTCCAATGTATTATACTTTTTTACTCACATCTGATCTCACACTTCAACTCAAATTAGTGAGACTAATTTGTTTAGTATACGAAAACATATACAATTCTATTTATTTGAATCTTAAAATTTAAAATATTAAATCTAAATATTAAAATCTAAAATTTAAATTCTTAAACTCTAACCAAACAAATATTCCTAAAATAATTAGGTTTGTGTAAACGTTAATGTATGGGATAATTTTTAATTATTAATGCCACAATTAATATACTTAAATTTTGCATTTTACCTTCTTCTTGTAGGTTTAAATGAGTTACGAGTGTAAAACTCATAACTTAAACGTCAAGTCATGTTAATTGGGGATAATTAATCTTTCATTAATATGAACTTGAGGAGACTTTATTTGGTAACACAAATGAGTATTTATTGCTAACACAATTGTATGGCCAAAAAATAGTATAAATCATTGAAGAATTCTGTACCCTTTTAGCCTAACTTTGGAATACTTGTGGAATTTTCAAATGCCTTTGTGAAGTGGCCAATAATTCAAATGAAATATTAAATATAGGATGGTATTTATATATAAATACAATTTTATGTTGATATAATAATAAAATTATCCTCGAGGTTTGTAAAAATAATCATTTTATCCAATTTAGTTGTTTCCATAAATTTTGACCTTGATAACGTTCTAGACTCATCAATATCATTAAATAGAAAGTTTAATGAAAAGAGGCTCTAATATTTCAATTTAAGTCACAATTCGTGGATGAAAATCATTAGTTGACTATCGATTTATACACGCGTGATATCATCATTTTGGTGATGTGACACATGACACATCATCATTTTAAGTGACATGACATAACATGTCATCACTTTAAATGACATAACATGTATCGTCAAATTGAACACATATGATAAAGTAAACAACATTTTTGACTGTTAGTCAAATAATGACTTCTATCCAACAATAGTTGTCTTGACCTAAAATTAAAATTTAAGAGTTAAATGCTCTAAAAAAAGAAATAAAAGATAAAGTGACAATTTAAGCAAACATTAAGGTAATTTTATTATTATGTCTTTTATCTTTTATCAAAATGTATTATATATTGTTGTGTCTAAATATAGATTGATTTTAACATTTTCACCGAACGAACCAAATTTTTAAAATTACATAATTAAATTCAAAGGGTCTGTACTTGCATATTATGTTGCTGCCGAATTTTTGAAAATGTTCGCTGGTTAAATCTTAAACTGTGATTTAAGTTAAAAAATACTATAACTATTAATTTGATTGTGTATTATAATAATGGATTATAATTGTATTATTATAGTTATAATTATATTACTATAAAATTATCTATATAGTGGTTTACCTACAAAATGATGCCGTAACTTTTTGTTTTTAACAATATATTCGGGGGAGAATAAAATTTTTTTACTCTAAATGAATTGAACTCACAATTTAGGATAGAGAGATGTGTCAACTAAAACCTTTAACCCTCTTCTTTAAGATTGTTGACGGATGCCGAAACTTCTCTTTGTGAATTAAAAACTTTATTTTCATCTATTATTAGCCAAATGAAATATCAAATTAGGAAAGATTTAACAAAAACAATAATATGTAGGACCAACGTAGAATTTATATTAAGAGGGATATAAAATTTTAAGTACGAAAACAATTATTAGTAAAAGATATAAAAAAATTTAATTTATAAGAATTCAAAATTTTCGAGGAAGATCGTTCCCTTCGATACATTCATGATAATATATATATATATATATATATATATCCCCTAGTTTTGATATGATTTCCATAAAATGTGTCTGAATTTTGCATCCCTGGCTGGTTAGCCATTATGCAACTGTCAAGGACTGAATATTAAAATTACTCCCCTATCTAGCTACTTATAACTAACGACTTGGATGAAAGTAGATCATCACTTATTGTTTCCCTTTCGTTCCCTAGTTGGGAGCTTGGCCTTCTGATGTATATACGCAAAGAAGATAAAATTAGGAATAACATATTTATGTTAAAAGGAATTATAAAATTTTATATAACAAATCTATAAATTCTTAGAAGATAAAACATATTATCAATCAAAAAATACTTCAATTATATAATAATTTAAATTTTCTGGTGATGATTGCTCCCACAACCCTCTCGATCGATCCAATAAAATCAACTTAGTTATTAAGATTGGTTTTGAGTGTGTATTAGTACATGGTTGGAAGTTAGCATCCATATGCATGTAATGTAATTTATACCCAAAGTGGATCCACTTACCAAATTGTAAAAATCTGAAATGTGTATGGCATCACATGCAATGTTGGGTCCTTTTAGAATCCCATGCAAGCCTTGATTTCATCGACAGAGGATCCCTCCAACTTCCACTAATCATTCATTTTCAGATGTTACTAATAACTTCAACCACGCATGCTTCAGCTTCAATCAGCTCTTCTTATAAGGGACATTTGATTTATCTATGTATGCGAGTATTTCCACAAAGAAGTAAATAAAAAGTTTGCTTTTTACTATCCGGAGCAATAAGTTTCAAGGCAAAATCTACTACTTGATAGTGTGAAACTTGGGTTATTTTGGATCAAATATTGATTTAATCACTAGATTATGATTATATTTCTATCTTGGTCACTAAATGAAACTTTTTAAAATTAAGGCATTAGCGTTATATACATTTATCAATCAAGTCACTCAACATTAAATCAATAACAATAATGATGTGTGCCCATAGGTTATACCTATCACTTCTACGATATTAGGAGTAGAACGAACCAAATAATGTATAGGTCCAACCCAATCATCCTTGTGAGAACCAATTGAAGGGCAGGCAAGACACCTTCTAGGACAGTAGCGACCGTGATATCTTTTGCGTTCCTCGTTGCTTATACCAAGCTTTCTTCTCTCTACCGCAAGAAACACACCCTTCTCCCCAAGCTTACGAGAAGCCAAATTCCTTTTCTCAAGTGGCCCTACGAACTACGTCTTTGGATCCACACACAAAACCCTTGATGGTTTCAACTTAACTGAAGAAAGTCGGGACTATTTGTTGACTAAGCACCGAAAGGTGCATATTAAATGCACCGGAAAAAAATGAGTTGTTTTGTTGATTTTTTGGACAATGGCTAAATCAAAATTGTCATTAAACTTTAGGTTATTTACAAATTAGTCCTTAGTTTTCAACTATAAATACCCTAGCTCATTTAGCTTCAAAATCATCCCAAAGCATTCTAGCTTTCTTCCAATACAAGAGAGATTTTAGAGAGTTTCTTGAGAGTTGTTTCTCCTTTTTATCTAGAGAGAATTATCATTGTTTTCTCCTTGGTAGATCGAGAGAGGTTGTAATTCCTATTTTCTCATAGTGAAATTTCTACCGTTGCCCGTGGTTTTTACCCTAAATATTTAGGGGTTTTCCACGTAAATTTGTGCCTCTTTTATCTTCAATTTTATTTTTCAAATTATCAGTTGCGATTTTGCTCTATCCGATAGCCGTCTTCTGCAACAATTGGTCAGAGCTAGATTAGAGGTGTAATATCTGCTTATTGTCTTTGTGGTTGCCACCAAAAGGTGGATCCTCCAACATAAGAAAGTAAGAAGGTATTACCCATTCTTTGAAGGTTCCAGAGAACTATTCACGATAGTGAAAAGTGGGAGCTATCCGTAATAGAAGCTATGACAACGAAATTTGATATTGAAAAATTCAATGGAGAAATTTCTCACTGTGGAAATTGAAGATGAAGGCCATCCTGAGAAGAGACGGGTGTCTAGCGGCTATCAATGAAAGGCCGGTGGATTTCGCAGATGACAACAAATGGAACGAGATGGACGAAAATGCTATGGCAAACTTTCATCTAGCATTAGCAGATGAAGTATTGTCAAGCATCGAGGAGAAGAAGACAGCTAAGGAGATATGTGATCATCTCACCAAATTGTACGAGGCCACATCGTTGCACAATAAAATTTTCCTTAAAAGGAAATTGTACACTCTCCGTATGCCAGAATCTACTTCAGTGACAGAGCACTTAAATACACTGAACACCTTATTTTCTCAGCTTACATCCTTAAGCTGTAAAATAGGAGAACAAGAACGTGCTGAACTTCTACTTCAAAGTCTACCGGATTCGTATGATCAACTCATCATCAACTTGACAAACAATAATGTCACCAGTCTAGTCTTCAATGACGTTGCAGTTGCAGCTGCTGTTCTACAAGAAGAAAATCGGCGCAAGAACAAGGAAGACGGACAAGTAAATCTGCAACAAGCAGAGGCATTGACAACGATGAGAGGGAGATCAACAGAACGTGGCCAAAGCAGCAGTCATAAACATGGTAGATCGAAGTCGAGAAGCAAGAAGAATTAAAGTGCTACCACTGTGGAAAGAAGGGTCACTTGAAGAAGGATTGTTGGAGTCTCAATAAAAACTCCAATCCACAAGGCAATACCGCAAACACTTCAGATGATGGAGATGCTCTATGCTGTGAAGCGTCAACCACCGTGGAAGGAAGAAAACGATTGCGTGGGAACTATCAAATTGAAGATGTATGATGAACAATTAAGTTGTTCGAGATGTGCGGCACGTGAAAGGCCTGAAGAAAATTTATTATCCTACGGATTGTTGGATAATAATGCAAGCAAGATTGAAACAAAAAGTAATCATAAAGGTTCCGTGGAGCGCTTGTGGTGCTGAAAGGCGAAAAGATAGCTGCAAACTTGTACATGCTGAAGGGAGAGACTTTGCTAGAAGCAGAAGCCTCTGTTGGCTCATGTAGTTCGATTCTGCAATGCTATGGCATAAGAACTTGGACACATGTCAACAGGAATGAAAGTCTTTGTGGAGCAAAGCTACTTCCCAGCTTAACAAAATATCACTTCCTTTGTGTGAGCATTGTATAAAAGTAAGCAACACCGTTGAAATTCAACACATCAAATTCTAGAGGCAAAAGTGTTCTAGAATTGTTCACTCTGACGTATGGCAAGCACGGTCACATCCCTAGGCGGAGCAAAACACTTGTCTCATTTATTGATGACTACTCCAGGAGATGTTGGGTGTACCCTATTAAGAAGAAGTCAGATGTTTGCAACTTTCAAAAACTTCAAAGCGCGAGTGGAACTTGATTCTGGAAATAAGATCAAGTGTTTCAGAATAGATAATGGAGGAGATACACAAGCGAAGAATTTGATGACTTTTGCAAGAGAGAATGCATCAAAAGACAGTTCACAGTGGCCAAACTCCTCAAAAAATGAGTGGCAGAGCGGATGAATAGAACCTTGTTAGAAAGAACACGAGCAATGTTGAGGGATGCAGGCCTAGAAAAATCATTCTGGGCAGAAGCAGTCAATACCGCCTGTTATTTGGTGAATCGAGCTCCATCAACTGCAATAGAGCTGAAGACACCAATGGAGATGGACTGGTAAACCCTGATTATTCAAACCTCCATGTATTTAGAAGTATTGTGTACGTGATGTACAACTCCCAGAATCTCAAAGCTGGATCCAAAATCCAGGAAATGCAAATTCTGGGGTATGCTGATGGAGTCAAGGGGTATCGCTTATGGGATCCCACTGCCCGCAAAGTGATCATTAACAGGGATGTTATCTTTGTAGAAGATAAGCTACAAAGAAAGAAGATGATGATAGCGCTAAAAGTCAGAGACTACACATATACATGTAGAAAGGAGTTGAACAAGGAGATTCTTCTGAGCAGAACAGCACATGATGAACAATAACCAGAGAGTTCTGAAACTCCAACAACTCGTCAATCAGATCGTGTGAGAAGACGTCCCAATTGGTACTCAGATTATGTTATAGAAGGTAATATTGCATACTGCCTTTTAACAGAGGACGGTGAGCCATCAATACCAAGAGGCAATAAACAGCTCAGATGCTTCACTATGGATGATGGCGATGCAAGAGGAAATCGAAGCCCTTCATAAAAATAATACATGGGACCTTGTGCCACTACCACAAGGAAGGAAGCCAATTGGTAACAAATGGGTCTTTAAAATCAAGCGAAATGGTGACGATCAAGTTGAGAGGTATCGTGCAAGATTGGTGGTCAAAGGATATGCTCAAAAAGAAGGTATTGATTTCAATGAAATATTTTCTCCTGTGGTTCGACTAACAGTTCGAGTAGTTTTGACAATGTGTGCTACATTGAACTTACATCTAGAGCAACTAGATGTTAAAACAGCTTTTCTTCATGGAAATCTTGAAGAAGAGATTTACATGCTCCAGCCTGAAGGATTTGAAGAAAAGAAAGAAGAACTTGGTTTGCAGGTTGAACAAATCTCTGTACGTCTAAAGCAGCGCCGAGGTGTTGGTATAAGAGATTTGATTCCTTCATTATGTGCCTTGGATACAACAGACTTAATGCAGACCCTTGTGCTTATTTTAAGAGGTCTGGTGATACGATTTTGTTATATTGCTGTTGTATGTGGATGATATGTTGGTTGCAAGACCCAACAAAGATCATATTGAAGAATTGAAGGCACAACTAGCTAGGGAATTGAAATGAAGGACTTGGGATCAGCAAACAAGATTCTAGGGATGCAAATTCACCGAGACAGAAGTAATAGGAAGATTTGGCTTTCACAAAAAATTAATTGAAGAAGATCTTGTCACGACAGCATGCAAGATTGTAAGCCAATTTCTACCCTCTTCCTATTAACTTCAAATTCCTCCAGTATGAGTCCTAGCAGTGAAGAAGAGAGGATGTAGATGTCTCGAGTACCGTATGCATCAGTGGGAAGTTTAATGTTCGCTATGATATGCACAAGACCAGACATTGCACAAGCAGTGGGAGTGGTTAGTCGGTACATGGCGAATCCAGGCAAAGAGCATTGGAATACAGTGAAGAGATCCTGAGATACATCAAAGGGACCTCAAATGTTGCATTATGTTACGGAGGATCAAACTTACTAATCAATGGTTATGTAGATTCTGACTATGCAGGGGATTTGGATAAAAGCAAATACAGGATATGTGTTTAAAATTGTGGAGCTGTAAGTTGGGTTTCAAAATTGCAGTTAGGCGTGGCTACGTCCACAACAGAGGCAGAATATGTTGCAGCTACACAAGCCAGTAAAGAAGCAATTTGGTTGAAAATGCTATTGGAGGAGCTTGGGCACAATCAAGAGTATGTTTCTCTGTTTTGTGACAGTCAAAGCGCCTTGCATCTAGCAAGGAATCCAGCATTTCATTCAAGGACAAAGCACATACGAGTTCAATACCATTTCATTCGTGAAAAGGTGGAAGAAGGGACGTAGATATGCAAAAGATTCATACCAAGACAACATAGCAGATTTCATGACGAAGGCGATCAATACCGATAAATTTACTTGTGTATGGCCTGTCAGAGACGTAAGCAACATGATAGTACAAGGTAGAAAGAATGGTGTGAAGATTTGATTGGAACAATCAAATCTTCAAGTGGGAGATTGTTGACTAAGCACCGAAAGGTGCATATTAAATGCACCAGAAAAAAATGAGTTGTTTTGTTGATTTTTTGGACAATGGCTAAATCAAAATTTAGTCATTAAACTTTAGGGTATTTACAAATTAGTCCTTAGTTTTCAACTATAAATACCCTAGCTCATTTAGCTTCAAAATCATCCCAAAGCATTCTAGCTTTCTTCCAATACTAGAGAGATTTTAGAGAGTTTCTTGAGAGTTGTTTTCTCCTTTTTATCTAGAGAGAATTATCATTGTTTTTCCTTGGTAGATCGAGAGAGTTGTAATTCCTATTTCTCATAGTGAAATTCTTCTACCGTTGCCCGTGTTTTTACCATAAATATTTTAGGGGTTTTCCACATAAATTTTGTGCCTCTTTTATCTTCAATTTTATTTTCTCAAATTATCAGTTGCGATTTTGCTCTATCCGATAGCCGTCTTCTGCAACACTATTCCAATTCTCGCGTCGGAGTTACCTACGTATTAGCAAGAGAAACAGTCGATGCTTTCCCTGAATAGCCCTTTTCAGCATCACCACATTTCACTAGGAGTTCCACTCTTACCTCGGTCGAAAGGGGCACATCGGCCACTATAGAAGTAGCAGTGGTCTCCACAATCGAAGGACCAATTTCCTTAGCGCCTCCTGAAGGGTTGATCTCTCCAGCTTCTACTGGAAGAAGTGATCACGACCTCCCTTCAACCGCTTTTTGAAGCTTTAGGATCAGTTGAACCCATCTTCGTTCCAATAGAACGAACCATCGCAACTACTGTAAACGAGAAACAAATAAGTACCACTAACATAAAAAAATAATATACAGTGTATAAGAAACTTTACCCTTAAAAGAAGAATTACTAGGGGAATCACTCAACGACTCACTACCCAGAGAAACGACATATAGAGCATCAATATCCAACGGTCTCAGCAATCTTTTAACTTGCTCTTCTTCATTCTCCAATGACACATTTATATAGGATCAGACACTAGGAGTAACGTTCTTACCACACATTTCCATCAGAGTAACAGTAGGCAAGCTTTATGTATCCAGCGGGATGCCTTCACCATCTCTACTGCTTTCACCTGCACCAACATCTTCACTTCCTTTGGTAGAAGCATCAACTTCAAGCCTTGTCGCACCAATCACATCATCTTTAAGTGATGTCTCTTTCTCCTCACCTTCTTCTTCCCCTAAAACTTTGCTAGAGTGGATCAATTCCTCTAGAAATATGATAGAAATTTTCTTGATATTAATTCCTTCCATAACATATTTACACGTCTCCAAAAGAAAGATTTCGAAGATTTAAATCTCGGGAAGTCACCACTTATTGACATTACTCTTGACATATCTATGTGATTTACTATAATCAAATCCATCGTAACATAATCGTATCCATCTAATTTACTGACTTATGAATAGTTATCATATCCCTACACCTGACACCAACACTAAAAATCACTGTAAAAACTTCTCAACTAAGACCGAAAGAAAGGAGCCGACCTAAATCAAACCACAGCCTTATTCATCTTTCTACCTCCTTATGGAGATACAATATTTTGACACTAATCAATTATTGATCTACCATCAATTACAACTCTCCATCTAAATCAGAAGGGATAAATCGTTTACTACCGTAGTAATCCAATTGTTCCATCAAGAGATTTCAATGAAGAAGATTAAGTATGAGATATAGATGTCTCCTGATTCAAACCGTTCTCACGAGAAGATATGTTTAGTACATCAAAAACAACAAATTGATTTCCAGTTGCGGACCTTGAATTAGACCCTCACTGGAAAGACATGGTGGCTCACAAATCAAGATATTTGCAAACTTTGAAATATTCATAGCAACAATGTCGCGAACCGACAAATAACTAGTCAAAAGAATATTGAACGAGAAATCAATAATCTAGATCGAGTTCTAAATATTGAAAATGATCCACGATCCAGTCAAGTAGAAACAACTGCAGAAAATGACAGCGTCCGTCGTTCATTGTTAAAACTGGATCAATGAGATTCTAAATCACAGAAAATGACGTGTTTAAGGTTGAGATTCTTAAAATTTATATATGAAAAAAATTTAAATTTATCGAATTATTTAGAATTAAAACTAAATTAACTGAATATATAAATATATAAGGTTAAAATTATTATTATCTTACTTAAAAATTAATTATGACATTATTATATTTATTGATTTAACTATAATTAACTTGATTGATAAATTTATATAATATTAGTGTCTTAATTGTCAAAAACAATTTAATGGCGAAAATAAAATATGGTTATAATTCAGTGATTAAATAATTAGTTTACCCTAATTCTTTTGGCTTACGGCTTGGCCTAGGGTAAGCTTAGAGAGAGCCGAAAGGGTTGAAAAGAGGGATAAGAAATAGATAAGATGGGGTTTGAATCACGTCACGTGGGAGGGGAAAATGCACAGCCGTGAGGGTATTTCGCCACGTGTCGAAACATGGTCCCAAGATGGCGATCCAGCGTGTGAATTTTGCTTCTACATGACCAGACAGACACGCACTTGTCTACTTCAATCATTTGATACTCTCTGTTTCCAGGATTTCATGTTTGTCCAACTCAGTTTTACGCGCCATTTTCATCTCCACCTTGAAATCAAGATTATGAATAAAAACTCTACTTTGCCCTAATATAAAAAGAAACCATTTATATATTTAAATTTGAAATACAAGGATGAATTAAAACTTTAAAATAATTAAAATATTTTTTCAAATGAAAATAATTCAAAACTATAAAAAAACTGATTTGAGATAAAGTTAATGATAAGCAAACTTTTAAAATATTATAAAATTTACATTAAATTTTAAATTTCATTATAAATAACATCATACTTTTAACGGTTATTTATAGTTGTTAAGGATTATATGATATATTAAATTATAGGTAATTCATATTCCTTATTTCTCATTTATTTTTTATATGCATATTTATTTTTTATGTATTTTTAGTTTCTAATAATTATGTATTTATGGTACATTTTCATGTATATATGACACGCTTTCTTCTGCTTTCATGAGATGTTTTCGGTTATTTTTAGGGTTGGATTTAATGTCATATCGACTGATTAAGATGATGTTTATTTGTTATTACGTTGATTTTTTATGTTTTGGACCCTTAGATAAGACTTGGATATGTGATTTGCATTCGTAGATAGTTTTCTCATGACACTCGATTCTAATTTACGGTTGTCGGTGATCTTTTAGTAGTTTAGTCCACTGTTTTAGTTCATTTGTTGATTCGGTCAAATTTATTCGTATCTGTCTTTTATTTAAGTTTCTTGGATGAGTTTTAACTTTTTCTTGAATGGCCTTCAATGGCTAATTTATTGTATCAACGGTTAGAGAAAAATATTATAATTATGTGTTTAGTTTTCGAACTACATTGTAATTTAAACATTTTCTTTTTTTAATAGAATTAGTAGTTCTATTTGCATAAAAAAATATGTATAAATTAAGAAACTGCACCTTAATGTAGATTCCATTATTATGTAAATTTATTCTGCAAAAAATAAAATTATATTTTTTTCTTAAAATTTTATTAGTTTAATAATTTTTAAACGGTAAAATTGTCAAGCTTGATATATTTTAATTTCATTTGATTTTATAGGAATATCTTTTTTTTAAATGGGCTCAAAAATGACTTGAATGAGTGCTTCGAAAGAGGGGAGATTAAGGTCAAGATTGAGTCGGATTTAAAATGTATCGATCTCGATCCATCTAGAGATATTTAAAAATGTTATCATATTTATATTATTTAAAATGATTGATCATTAAACTTAGTTATAGGTATGAGAAATATAAAATGTTTTATTATTTGTAAAAGATTTTCTCAAAGTTATAATTTTTTAAAAAATTTGTAATATTAAAAAAATAAATTATCAATATTTTATTTATTTTTAAATTTTTGTTTTTTACTTTTAAAAATTTATTACTTAAATTTATTAAAAATATTAAAATTAAAATTTAGTTACAATTGAAAGGTTAAATGATATATTACTCATTAATTTAATATGATATGCCATTTTCTTCACAACGGTTAATGACAATTGACGGTACGATATTTATTCTATAATAAAATTTAAAATCTAATATATATGTTATAAGTTTGGAAAATTTAGTCTTAAAATTATTTTGAAATAATTTAATGAACATTTATTTATTATTAATTTATATACTAATACCTGTTGAAACAAATAAAATTCATACCAAACTAATCAACTGATTCCATAATTTTATGTCAAGAAAATATTTTAATTAATATTAGATTTTGATTGAATCTTTGAGTAATTTATTTCCTCTTCCTTTGCAAAAAAATGTTAAAGGTGAATGATTTTTTTTTAATGAAGCAAAAGCTAAATAAAATACATTAATGAAGCCTTAACGGAGGAGGACCATGAATGTCCCGATGAAGAATGGAATCAAGCCCGTCCGGCGGGGTACTGAAGAGAGCCAAAGAACCGTCATGTCTAACAGTGGACTTTGCCATGAAGTCTGCTGCACGGTTTGCTTCTCGTTTGATTAGAATAAAATTAACATGCCAAGACTGGCATAACAAAGACGAGACCTGAGGAACTTGCCAAAACGGAGAGTCCATCGAGACATGGAGCAGGAGATGATACGCTTCGCTGTTATCAGTTTGAACCAAGATATTCTCGAAGCCTTGGGACCAAACTAAATGAAGGCATGAAAAATACCCCAAAGCTGCGCCGTAAGGACCGAAGAGAAGCCTAGGTCCTTGTTGTAAGCCGAAATGAAGTGACTCAAGTGATCTCGGAAAACACCACCTGCAGTCGCTTTTCCAGTAGACGTCGAGACACCAACTTACGTGTGTAAATTTCGTCAAAGTTCAAAGTAATTTTTTATATACTTTTTAAAATAATTATTTTTTATTAAAAAATTACGAAATTTTCATTGTTAAATCATATTTTGACTATCAACTACACTTTTATTGATTACCATTTAATTACTTTTAATGTAAATTTCAAAAAGTCTCACTTAACAAAATTTCATCTAATTTGTGTTGGTATAACCACCGGTTTTTAATTTATTAATCAATTAATCTGGATCAAGTATTGCAGAGGCAATGGCGAACCTCCCAACCTAGTTTACTCCATTCGAATATGTCAAAATTTGAATTCTTGACCTTACTTAAGAGATATAATGCCTCATCCCACTAGACTAACTGATTTTTAGTCAATTTCATCTATTTTTTCCCCAAAAGAACACTAATAAATGTAGGCGTAAAAGTAAATAAAAATTAGGTAAAGTACACAAATGGAACCTTATTACAAGATATTACTTTGTTGAGTCCCCAAACTATTAAGAGTTAAAAAAATAGTTCTCTAACTATAGGGAGTTGCTTTGTTGAGTCCCTAGACTATTAAAAGTTACAAAATGGTCATTCGACATTGCATTATGTTCCAAACTCATCATTTTCTATTAAAAAATTAACGACAATTTGAGTTGTACGTTAACTTAATGACTAAGATATGATAAAATTTGATCTCATAATCTCAAACGGCTATCATATCTCAATCAACATGTTAACGGCTAGCTCACACGCCTATTAATTTTTTAACGAAAAATGACGAGTTTAGAACATAATGAATAATCGACTCAATAAAACAACTCTCTATTATTAGGATATCATTTTGTAACGTTTAATAGTCAAAGAACTCAAGAAAACAATATCCTATAATCGATGAATCATTTATATACTTTAACCATAAAAAATTTAGAGACCGTAGCAATTATTGTATTTCATCAACCGTTCAATAATGAAATATTTATAATATGATTATCAGCTTAAGGCTATATAAAAAAAGGCTTAATAAAAAAAGTATTTAAACTATATTATTTTTCATTTTGATGTTTAAATTATTTTTCGGTTAATTCATATGTTTAACGTTATAAATGTTATTATTTCAAGTACCTCGGTCGTAACGAATGTTAAAAATTTTCGTTAAATGACACGTGTCACATTTATATTATTTTAAAAATTTTATTTATAAAAAAATTAAAAAAATATTATTATATTTATAAAAAAAACCCTAATTTCTCTATAAAGAACTTAAAATACTACTAAACAAAAAATTTAGGAGGAGCTTGCCCCTCTCATTCTCTATATAAATACGTCATTGGTTGTCCGTGTTGTTCAAACTCTCATGGGGCTTGGCTGTTCCCAGGATTGATCGAGAGAACTAACGGAGACGTATTTTTTTATTAAAAAATATTAAATTATTATATATTTTATTAATAAAAATTTTTAACTTTCAAAATTTTATAAAATTGTTTTCTAAAAATATTATAAAATAATTGCATGATATAAAATTATACTTGCGTCACATACTATTCGTGTTGTTTCAATGATCATATGGTATCATTACAATCTGACTCGGGCAATTCTCAAACTCAGTGGGGAGGGTTATCCGTCATGCCAACTATGATGTTTGTTAATAACAGCAATGATGATGAAGACCTTCAAATTATCACTTTATCTCTTGTTCTTAGCATCATATCATCTTGATTAAGATTCTTTCTCTCTGTGGTACGTAATGCAAAAATTTGTATGTCCTATCGTTATTTTTAGGCTTATATATATATATATTTTTCTATTTAAGTATTTAATTTTTTTTTATTGAATTAAATGATTGAAAATATTTAAAATATATACTATTTTGTAATTAACTTTAACTTAATAAAAAAATTGATAGATTTAGTTGTCAGCTTAACCTTCGAAATTATTTAAAAGGATCATTTTAATCCTCGAAATCCGTTTTGAATAATAAAATTGTTGACTACGTATGTGTACACTAGTAATTTCCAAGCCAGTCAATATTACTGACGTAGATTGATGATAATGTGATATTTATTAAAATAAATAATAAAATATTTACTAAACATAACTCTTAGAAAAAATATTTAAAATTTTAACCTAATTCCTAATCTCATTAGAATAAATAATAATTTTTTTATATTTTTTTCTAACAATTGTATTTAATAAATATTTTAACTTAAACCCTTTATCCACATACGCAGAAGATTAACAGTTATGTTAGTCAAAACGGACTTCGAGAGTCAAGATGATGCCCTTAAATAACTTCGAATGTTAAATTGATGCAAAAATACGATAGTAACAAAAATAATAAATTAGATTTATTAAAAGAGCAAAAGTAACCTTTAATTTTTTTTAAGTAATATTAATATTAAAATATATTTTAAATTATTTAACTGTTATTCAGCCGGCTTATAGACCAAAAGTCTAAATCCAAGAGGTGTAATTACAGGATGAGAAATGGGAAGGGGTGGAGGGTATAAATGTAAATCAAGTAGAATTTTTGAAGGAGAGAGAACGTGGGGATACCGGGGGAGGATAGTGGCAGTAACCGTCTTAACCGTCATTTCGGAAATAAAAAAAAAAATGGCATAATTAATGAGAGATTAAAAAGATCATTACACAAAATCCATCAAACAGAGAAGAGAAGGCGCCATTCCTTGGTGTAGTTTCATTAGGGCAACAATGGAAGGAAAGCGAGTAGAGATATTAAGGAAAGGGCCATGGAAGGCGGAGGAAGATGAAGTGCTGATCAACCATGTCAAGAACTACGGCCCTCGAGACTGGAGCTCCATTCGATCCAAAGGACTTCTCCAACGAACTGGCAAATCTTGTCGTCTTCGTTGGGTCAACAAACTTAGACCCAACTTGAAGAAGTAAAACCCTACTTTCATTTTCCAACTACTTGTTTCTAATTCATTACTAATTCCTTTTTTCTTTGTTTGAATCTTCGTAGTGGGTGTAAGTTTACGGCTGAGGAAGAGAGGGTGGTGATAGAGTTGCAGGCACAGTTTGGGAATAAATGGGCTAAAATTGCTACGTATTTGCCTGGAAGGACAGACAATGACGTCAAGAACTTTTGGAGCAGTAGGCAGAAGAGACTGACTAGGATTTTGCAGAATTCGGGCACACCCTCTTCCTCCTCCAAATCACTCAAATTGAAAAAGGAAATCCCTGGCTTTCATGATGTTCCACTTATGGAGGTAAACATCTTTAATTTCAACTGCTCTGGGGATCCATACAATGCATTTGATTAATTGACTCAAAGAAAATTCTGTATCAATAGTGAATCTTGAGAGGTTTAGATTTAATCCTTTTCGTATTGTGGATGATGGTTATGTTTTCTTCTTCTTTGTTCAAATTCAAGGCTTCAAAGTTGAGCTCATCAATGGAGGAATTATCATACTCCAAGGGTCAATCTTGCTCGACATCCTACCTTGAAAAATCTCAGACGAGTACTAAAGTGGAGCAATTCCCAGAACTCGTGAACCCACAGTTGTATACAGATGCAAACATGGCTCAGCTTGAGCTTATGTCTCGAGGGAAACACCCATATGCCGAGACTCGATCGCAAGTCTTCTTCCCTCAGATACCGCAGCCCCAACCGTCCCTGACATTATCACTAGAAAGCCAGGACCTTTTGGCTAAATTCGAGGATCCTTATTTTTCACAAGTGTTTGCAGATGTCCCTGAACTAGACAGTGGGAACGTGGAGCATCCATTTAGTGGGTTTAGTGCAAAGGAAGAAACTGATATCCCCATGACCCCTGATGCCTTCTTCCATGATTTCCCAGCTGATATGTTTGATCAAATGGAGCCGCTTCCAAGTCCATCTGAGTAAACCTAGGATAAAGCAAATCTGACTTTTGTTTAACTTTTAACTAGTTTCTTGTTTCTCTTGCTCTTTCTATATTATTGCCTATTTCATTGTGTAGTTCGTAGAGGAAGAATATTTTCCACTCCTTTTAAGTAACAAATAGGTTGTTCTTCATTTCTCATTCATGTGCTAATGTGTATAGTCAAAGGCATATCAAGTATTTTGTACTTGACTAGAAATAAAATTGGCATTTTTAGACTTGAAGATAACAGCAATGCATGGCTGAAAGCATGAGAAACGGCCAATGTGTAAAGAACAATGATTGGTACTTTTGATTTTGTTAACTTGAACAAGTGAAATGGGATTATTTCTTGCTTGGATTAATTTTAAGTTTATGTCATTTTAAGGTTTCGGATCAAATTTAGTATTTGAAGTATTTTTTTTGGTCACTTCTAGTTCATGTTTTTTTTGTTGGTTACAAAATAAAACACTGAAAAATCAGTGAGGTAATATACTGAACAAGCAACATTGAGAAGTAGTCCATGTTATTTTGAGATGTAGATCAAGTGATTTTAGATGGGAAATATAGTGCTGTCTATGTCACTATTTAACTTTTTCCTAGAGATGAAATCAAAAATAATTTCGGGGGAAAATTAAATAAAATGTAATTTTGCAATTACATTAATATAAGATATTACAATTTTCAAACAGAATAAATCATAAACTTACAGGTGGGAAAAGTTTAGTTTTAGCATCATATTCAGTTAAATTTTTGCGAAATTTAAAGAAACTAAAACATACCCACTTAGGGGGTCAAGGCCAATGCTGACCTCATTTCACTCTTGTCCTGACGTGATTTTAGTTTGATTCGGTTCTTTTGGTTTTTCAATAAAAGATGAACCAAATCGTATTTTGTGGTTTCTAAAAATTGAAATTGAAATCAAAACTGAATGACATAGAAATCATGGTTTTCAAATTAATTTGATTTAGTGATTTTTGGTTGTTCATTAATTTTCAAACTCAACATTCAGAAAAAAGTAAACTTAAAGCTTAGATAGAGTGCAAACATACAATATAAAATTATAAAAAAAATATTAGTTTTAAGATTTTATTCATTTAAGTTTGTTTTATAATAAATTAAAAATGAAATTGTTTTAAATAGTTATTTTATTATTATTTTTAATTCAATTTGATTTGGAACAAATTATTTTCATATGAAAAATCGAAATCAAATCGAATTGTAAAATTATATTTTTAAATTAAATCGAATCACAAAATAAATAACCTGAATATAATTGAACCGCATAGCTCGAATCAAATCAATGTTTTAATTTTCTCGATTATGTGAGGTTTTGGTTTTGTAACAAGTTCTTTTAGGGTGCTAAATGACCCCTTGTAATTCATTTATGCTTTAGGATTTGATTTGATGTTAAATTAGAGTGTTTGAGACTTTTAGAGTGATTCATGAGTCTAGAAATAAATATTGATAGGCTTAAGCATTAATACTGAAGGAATCATATTCATATCATATGAACTGAGGATGAAATCTGAGTAAAATATACTTGTAGTATTGATATTGACCAAGAGCATCAATATTATAAGGTGAGTATCGATACAATCAACCTAATATTTATACCCTCTACTTCGGAAGCAAAGTTTGACTTCGAATTAGACTCGTAAGAGGAAGGGATGACTTATAGTAGTGGAACTTAGCCTGTGGGAGGTCTTAAATGGTCAAATGTGATTAAAGATACTCTTACGAGTGGTAAATGACTAGAATGCTATTAGTGGATAAAAAACTTCAAAAAGTACCCTTAGTTGCACTCGTTTCGAAAGAGAAATCATTAAAATGGGTGAACGTTGGAAAAGGAATGCAAAGGACAAATCTTCGTGGAATGAATACTAATAAGTGGATGACGTACCATGCAAAGAATGTGTTTAAAAAATCACGTACCATACGAACATCGGAAAAGCGATGATGTGAGAGCCAAGTCTCAAGCCTTTTGGTAGGTCGTGGAAAGTGAGGATGAATGCGAGTAGCCATTCATTAACAAATAAACAACCCCAATTGAATAACATACTAAGTAAAGATATAACGATGTCTTCAATAATAATGTTTATTGTATTATACATCACTAAACACTAAAAGACTAGTTTATCCTTGTTTAATGTTCTAGACGAGAGAACGAGTATGTAGCGATGACTGAGGGGATGATTGTTGAGAAATTAAGAGTTAGAAGGTTTGTTAGTTAGTTGGTAGTTGGTTAGAAGTTAGTTAGTGTATTAGCCTTTGTAATTGAGTTGTATAAAAATGAATGGTGTACAGATTAGTAATAAGATGAATATACACGAGGTATTTTTTACACACGTGTTTTAACATGGTATTAGAAGAAAGGTCTTGTGTGGAACCTCGCCCTTTCTAATTTTCTCCTTTTCTTTACCGAGTTCTTTGTTTTCCCCTCTTTTCTTCCATGGATTCAATCGATTTTACTCATCCCCTTTACCTTCATCCATTGGATACGCCGGGGACGGTGCTGGTTTCGCATCAATTGACTGGAATTAAGAACTACAATCTATGGAGTTGCTCGATTCGAATTGAGTTATTGGCAAAGAATAAGCTTATCAACCAATGTCCTGTACTATCTTAATATTACGTATCTTTGTTAATATGGATGAGGGCGGGTAGGGGAAAAAGAGAGACAGAAAGGAAAGTAAAGGAAAGGAAAGATTATGTTGTGATAAGATGCATAGATTTAGTTTTATGCTTAACGAACCTGTCCTTATGGATATGGATTCTGATTTCTTCTTCCCCCCTTAGAGGTTCAAATGTTTATGTTTTGAGATGATGCATGTCTGATCAATGCAGGCAACTTTACAACTAACATATCTTGTTGCTCAAGAACCTGATGATGACAATATTTTACGAACCCGAACCTATGATGTCAGCATCACGTAAGACAATTCTGGTGCATGCAAACTCTTAGGATTTGTTTTCAGAAAGTATTTTCTTATGAAGTCTCAAACTTGCCAAACATTGTCGTGTTTTAGGTATGATAAATACTATCAGACTCCTCATGTGTGGCTTACTGGGTATGATGAGGTAGGTGTTGGATTAGATAATCCCTATTTTTACTGATCTCTATTTGTTGATTCAAATATCAAACTTATCAATATGGCTGCAAATCATTGTCCTTGTCTGAATTTGATCATAGTCGAGGATGCTTTTACAACCAGAGCTTGTTCTCGAAGATGCTAGTCAGGAACACACACACAAAACGGTATGCCATAATCACTAATTCAGATCATCTCTCATTCATTTTTATTGGGCAGGAGGTCGGATTTCAGTGTGCTCGTCTCTCATTATTTTATCTGCATGCTCCTAAATGAATTTTGAAAATGTCTAATCTTTCCTGATTTACCTGGATACAGGTTACTATTGAGGACCATCCTCACTTACCTGGGAAGCATGCATCTGTGCATCCATGCAAACATGGGGCTGTGATGAAAAGATCATCGATGTACTTATATCACGTGGAGTAGAACCTGAAGTTGATAAGTAAGACTTTTGGCCCCTCGTTTACCACAAAACTGTTCTGAATTGACCCTTTTATCTTTAAGAGAACATGTATGCAGTGCGATAACTATTTCGCACAATTTTCCTTTACAAATAACAGTCATCATAATTTTCTCCCACGCTCTTAAGTATGCAGTATGCATGTACTTTTGGATTAGATTACTGCAACTAACTCAATTGTTGCCCGCTGGCCTATTGGGATAGCAGCCTTCGGGCCCCTTTATAATAAAAAATTATGAATTTCTGTTTCAACCTTATTTTTGCAGGTATCTTTTCTTGTTCTTGAAATTTTTAGCATCTGTAATTCCAACAATTGAGTACGACTACACCATGGACTTTGATCTTGGCAGCACCAGCACTTAATTAGAGGTAAACATCTATAACTGAAGGCTATCATGGCTTTAGTCTTTAGATCCAATTTATCGGTCTTGAAATTTGTAGTCTCTGTACTCTCAACAATTGAGTATGACTAATCCTTCATTTCTTTATCGGTTTTTGTGCCACCTGAAACCTTCTATGTATTATTCAAGAAAGGAATTAATATCCATGTCCCATGCGCTTAGGCTTTGCTTGGTTGGGTGGAATACTGGAAATATGGAAGGAGGGAGAGGGAAAGTGGAAAGACAATAAATTTGGGTGTGCTTGGTATGAAAGAGAAGTGAGGGGAAAGAAAATTAGAGAGGGATGCGAGTTAGTTTACAATTTGTCTTTTTCAAAGATAAATTTTCTTTCCCCTCATCTTTCAGCTCCACCAAACAATGATTTTTCCATCCTTTCTACTAAGCACACCAATGGAAAGAAAAAAAATATTTTTTTTCTAGTTTTCTATCTTTCTAATTTTCAAACTTTCCAATTTTGTTTCCACTCTACCAAGCTGAGGCTTAATTCAGCAATGTTGAGAATTTTGGAGGTCACTTATGGGTTCATAAGACTCTTGATAAAAAATATTTATGAAGTATCTTTATGGCTGTACCATATGTGCTCATTTATGCTACCCGACTGATTTGAATTTTTTCTTCCTTTTTGTATATACAGCTACTGCTATCTGTATACCTGTAATGCTGTAGCCGCTGCTTGTAAATGCATGATAATCACCCTTCCACGTATTCATTGCTTGATGTTTGTGTCGTACCCTACTCAGTGCTACTACACTTGTAAACACAAACCTCTGGTGATATCAGACTGGAAAAAACAAACTTTGTTTTCATCATTGTTATTTGGAATATTGTTTGTGCCACAAATACATCTTTGTTGAGTATGAACCATTAAAGGTGATCATATACTCGAAGCTGAAAAGATTTCCATGGAGTTACACTTTGTACATTTTATTTACTGCACCTGTGAACGCGACCAAGGCATTCATAATAACTTCATCAAATATAAATTCATATCTTTATCAATCATCACTCTTAACAAAAGCCAAGAACCTAGCTGCCTGAAATAAATTCTGTTTTAGACCAGATCAAACAAATCACCCAACTATAGACCAGACCAAATACATCACCTAGCTCGTATGCATGTCTAATTTTGACGTATTAAGGTGAGAAAACAATAAATTTCTAAGACGATTATCCAAAATGTAACATTCTCATTGGAAGAATACCTTAACTAAGAAATGCAATACACTATCTTTATAGTCTCCAGTGTTTACTTACTATTGACAATTGTCACCGTAGGTAATATTGTGAAACTAAACAAACCGAACACACCAAAGGTGCAAAATCTAAGCTGATTACTTTCGGTTAAAGAAAAAAGAAAAAAAAACTATCAACCAATTACAAAGGTTATTTTCTACATTATGCATAAAACAACAAGAGAACATCCAAATATTCTGTCGATAACTGTCGCAAGTCACAATCTATAATAGAAACAGGATAAATTTTGACAAAAGAAAACACTAATTAAATATATGAAGCCCAAATTTTGAATAACACCCCAAATTATTTCACAGGGGGGAAATTTTTTCCTTGGATTGTAGAATTTGATCGATTCTGACTAATATGCAAATAATAACTCAAGTTTCCAATGGCTCCAAGCAGTTCAACAGTCAAAGATCATAAATAAAGTTTATAACTTGAAGACAAAACAAACAAATCTGAGGTACTAATGGGCAGGAATCCTGTAGTTCATTCTTTTCTAACAAATCTCTAACATAAGAATACACGGGAACCTGTGAGAGTGCATATGTGTTGCCAAATACACACGAGATGCTGGCCAAATCTCATTGATGGGCAGTTGTGACGACAGCTCCAATATCAGATATAAACAGGTTTAACATCATTAGCACCAAAGCTCGCAGCACAAACTGGACACTTGCGGTGACGACTTTCAGTAACTTTTTGAACACAGGGATTGCAAAAGAGGTGGAAGCATTTTGTAATAACCACCTGTATAGCGTGTAGATAGAGAGAAAGAAAAGGTCAAAGTAAGAGCATTGTTTTAAACAGAAGTCACCCTATCCTATTTTCAGTGCAGAAAAGAGGGGAAAAAAAAAGGGCTCAAGCTACAACAATGAAGACCCAAATTGAACAATTGCCATCTGGAACTAATAAAACAGAATAGCACATTCACCTCTTTTGGTCTGTCAAGACATATACTGCACTTCAGTATTTCCTTGTACTCTCTAAGTTCCTGTTGAAGCCTTTCAGCAGTTGATGATCCTTCGTTCTCAGTTTGAAGACATGAAACCTTCCTTCTTGCCACTTCCAATTCCTCCTCAATTCTTTCTTGCTAAACCTAATAGACGAATGAAGTGCGGAAAAGACATGAATTCACTCTATACACTTAGAACAGATGGGAACAAAATAATAATAATAATAATAAATTCCTTTACCTTTCCTTCTCTAATTCAACCTGCAACTCCGCCAATGCCACTCGAGTTTTCTCAATCTTAGATTGCGACTCCTCCAGTGACTCCCTTGCTTGTTGAGATGAACTTCTCACATCTGACAATTGCTTTTGCGTATTTTCCAATGAAACTAACTTCTGAGATCTTTCTTCCGCGAGTTTCTGAACATGGTCTGACCAGAACCTCATCTGCAAACCCAATTGCACAAGAATCAAAAGAAGTAATTACTTTTAGAAAGATAGTTCCACTCAAAATTAATCATGTATACCTACCCGATCCTTGATTTTTGCAGCTTTCATCTCATAGAAGTTAAGGGCCGCACTGGATTGTTGAATCTCCTTTTCCATGGTATGCTTCTCCAAGAGGAGAGTGTCTTGCAGCTGTTTTCCCTTAACACCTTCCAAAACAAGCTGAAAGTACCATTGAAGCTAAAAGATCAATTCTAGGTATCAAAATAAAAGTATACCTTTTACGTGAATATAAATGTCACAGAATAGCATGATGAACTTAGAAGCCCAAAGACTGTCACAGGAATAGTTTAGACAAAACGACATATTAACTGCACTTCCAGTTTCAAAATAACTAAATCAATCTAGGTCAATAACATCTACACCCCAAAAGTATTTGGAAGGTTGCACAATTCAAAAATCTCATCTCAATCAAATTCTAACATGGAGGTGATCACGAGTCCAACTGAAACAGATAACTCAGCAAGAAGAACATCTATGAATATCATACCAAGAATTAACAACCAAAATAGAGACCAAGCACTGGGCTCAACTTTTAATGTTCCATCTCCCCAAACTAAAGGAAATTATGCAATCCCTTTTTACCGTTAGTTTTCCATGGCTGGTTTGAAGAAAAAGTTTCTATTCCAAGTCAAAAATCTTCTCCCATTTGCCATGAGAAAGGCTCCATGAACATACCATGTTGTTTCACTTACAAATATATGGCTGATAGCTAGTCGCAAGTGGAAACATTGAGGTTGGAGCAAAACATAAAGAGTTGAACAAAATCAATCTTACAAGCACAAGGAAATAAATATAAAAAGATTGTCAACAGAATCCACCACCTAATGATAGTAAGCAGAAAAGGAAATGAAGTAAATGATACTACTAATACAAACTTTTCAATGAGCAGAATATCCTAAACCGAACTAAATTGATTACCTTGGTATTATAGTCATCTCTCTCCGTAATTTGCAGCAATAGCTGCTGGTTTTGTGTCTGCATGTCATCATATGCCTGTCCAATTGACTGAGGAAAAACCAAAGTAAGCCTCAAGAAATCATCATGATAGTATAAAAGGGAGAACAAAGAGTAAATAAATGACAAGGCACTAACCTCTAATTCAGATAAGTAAGCTTCATTTTCTACGTTTTTGGATTTCAAAGTATCAGAAAGCCTAGCTTTATTCCTGCAATAGAAATATACATAATATTTTTCGTGCTCCTCATACTCCTTGGATTTATAAACAAATTCTTGATGCGAAGAAAGATATAGGAAGCAACTGTATAAATGCATAGGAAAATATTTCCAGTATATTTCATTTTGACTAATGAGAATTCAAAGAGAATACTGTATAATGAACGTTTGCTTAATGCAGAAATGACAATTGCAGGTTTTCTGGAAAGGTCTACACAACACCTCTTTCCAAACACAAATGAAAGACTCAAAAAAGAAAAAGAAGAGTTTAACCTCAGGGAAGCCTCCAATTTCTGTCGCAAGTCTGCAATTTCAGCTTCTGCAGCAGCCAACCTTTGCTGGGATACCGCTTCAGCTTCATTAGCTTTCTTAACACGTAATTCCAATTTTTGCTCATCTAGAGAAGATTTCAAACTTTGAGCATGAGCCCATGCCTTGTATTCTGAATCTCTTGCTTCTGAAGCATCTCTGCAATATTAGAGAAAAAAGTAAGAATCTAGAAACATATATAAAAATATTGAACCATATCAAGGATTGCAAGACAAGCCTTGAAGTGATACAGAACAATAATCCAGAGTGCAATATTCAATAAATTGCCTAAAATCCCAACTGTATAAACTCCAAATTCTCAATATCAAATTAATAATCCAACCTCCCAACATAGTAGAACACACATACATACAAATTATCTTCATACATGTTTGACGAATATGGGACAATAAAGCTCACCTAACCCAAATAAAGAGAAGCCAGCCCACTAATAAATTCAATTAAATCCTATTTCCTAAATTTAGGCCTAGAATAGACATTCGTACAAAACCTGGAAGAAAGTTCTGCATCATCAACACGTAACACCAGAAAACAGGTAGCATATTATAACTAGTAAGAACATAAGATATGTTAACATTCTCTTACACTTTAGGCGACAATAATTTCCAGAAAACTTGAAGTTACAATGCAGAAGAAACAGATTCTCATTTAACTCCAAGCAGCAATGAATGGAAGAAAATTTGTAAGATAGATTTGAAATAAAATTGCTCAGGTATCCATCATTTCTGTGGAGAATACATTCAACTCAATGTATCAAATAATGTTGAAGAAATAAAGAAAGCATCCTGTATGGATAATCCGACCTTGAATCAGTAAATTCACGTCTATGCATCTCCAATAACAACTTCAACTCCATACCACTTTCATTCAAATCTTGCACCTGTAACAATATATATTTACGCATTGATTTTCCTCTTTCAGCGGAAAAAAGTACAAAGACTAAGCAAAGCAGATATTATTGTTAAAATAAGGCATCTCTTTCCTTAAACTTGAACAAGAGTGAAGTCCATATCACAGGTTTCTTGATCACATATTTAATCAAAATAATTGAGTAATGTTCACCAATCATACCATGGTTTGCAACTTATGTATCTCAGCAACTTGATCAGCAGATCTGACAGATAAATTCTCACACTCTTTCTTCTGCTCACAGATAATCACCAATTCTTTGTAAGCCCATACAGAAAAAGAAATGATCTCTGAGCCCTTAAAGCAAAACCAGGAATAACCACACAGCTTATAAAAGTACGAACCTTCCTATCATGAATACTGGAAAGAGACTGCACATCAGCCCGGAGAGAATGAACATTCAAGGCAGCCTCTTTGTACTTACCTAATTGACTCTGCATCGAACTCATTGCCTCAGGAAATGAAGAAAGCAAGCTCTTAAAATCTGCAATTATTTCCTTTCTTCCTGAAAAGTGAAGTATTTAAGCAGCTTTTCAGCAAAAGAATAGAAATAAGATGGAAACAGTAGATGATTCAGAATCAGAGCAAACAGCATATAATTTCCTACCTGGTTCTACAGATGCCTCTTCAAGCTTAGCTTTAATTCCCTTTATTTCATCAAATTTCCGTTGCATCTCTCCCCCCAGATAAGAAGCTCTAGAATCAGCAACTGCCAATGATCTCTGAAAAACATCAGCTATATCATTTTTAATACTCAACTCCTCCTCTCTCCAGGCCAGGTTATCTTTCTCAAGCTGAAAGTTTTAGGGAGTTATAGTCAGCATTGGAATTGGATGCCCCTAATAAAATTAACGGACAAAAGGCATAATTGAAACTACCAACCAGTAACAACCTGTAGTTTCTCAAATAAATCTTTATAATGGAAAACTTCTGACTTTGACTTTTCTAGTTGATCTCTCATCGTAAGGTAAGCTTGGGAAGAAGAAATACACTTTATACTCTTTAGTTTGTTCTGTCAATCAGAAATCCACATCAATTTATATGTCTGAGGAAATAGAACTGCATTTCAGAAATAAATGAAGAATAATTCTAATTTAGAAAAAGCAAACCTGCAAATCTGATAACTGCCGCAATATTTTTATCCTCTCTACATGAAGCTCTTTCAATTCAATCAGCCGAGAAGAAGCTTGTTCCTGCACATATCAAATTAATCACTCTTACTAACTTTCAATTTCAGGAACCCGACAAGCTAACTAAAAGGAAGATGGGGATTACCAACAGCTCTTTGAGGGCAGATTCCATTTCTTGCAGATCCCGATGCTTATCTTTGACTTTATCTCCGGCAGCCTGCTTACCAAGGTTTAAGACAGGTAAAAAGGCGCCTTTTGTTGCATCTCTTTCGGCTTTAAGAGCTGCCAATTCACAATCACATTCCTTCAGTTCCGCTACTGCACTCTCCAATTCACCTTCAAAGACAAAGCAAAATAAGACAGTCCAACTTAGAGATATTTGAATGAGATCTCATACCTCGATACACACAAACATATAAAACATGCATTTGAACAGCGATGAAAAGGGTTATCTCCCATTGATTACCCCGTCCACAGCATTAGAAGATGGCAGTTTGTTAAGGTGCAATAAATGTTTGAATTGTGTATAGATACATATACATGTATATACGCCAAAAAGGTAATTACCAAATGTGGACAACCTGTACTAGTGATAAGCGGACAGTCTTAAAAGTCACCATATTGTCCTCGATTTAACTATTTTCATTGATTTAATTTAAACTTTAAAAGTATTTATCAATATATTACATTTATTTTCTTTTACATGGATTTTGACAAATGAAAGATGTATTTTCTTTTCATAAATTTTTAATTTGATTTGATCATGGAAAACTAATTGTATTTTTTTCGGTAGTATGAGTCTCTATACGTTGATTTTATCAGATAAATTTGGAACCATTAAAATTGAAATTTTAAAAATAAATCATGTTCAAACAAGAAACAATGACCAATCATAATTTCAATAATTACGAACAAAAACATTTCATTAATTAACAAAAATTATTGCAAAAACCATACTAAAAATACCTTTCCTTTTACGGTCAAAGGCAATGCATAAAATGTTCAATTACTTTTCCCTTTATTCACTGTTGTCAACAGATGACCACTCAAACCTTAATGATTTTTAATAAATTTTATAGTTTTCTAGCATTTAGAATAACATTTTTTTTCCTTTTTAGATTTGTGTTTCTAACCTTTTCAGTATTTCTTTATCAATAATTTGAAACAATGCATACATATAAACAGTTCCAAACTTTATAACAGATTGGATGACAAAGTGCAGTCTAAGCATGGAATTATTTCTATTATGGCTATGCATATTCCATTCTCTAGGAATAGACTATTTAATTTATTTATTTAACATTTAAGATTATTTATATTTGGTGTTTTTTCCTAAGTTTTCTTTATACCATTTGACTTGAAATGAAAATTTTATAATGTAGTACTCTACATTTGTTAATGTTCAGTGCAGAGAATAGTTATTTTGCTTCAGCAAAGATAAATGATCCTTTCTTATTTAAATATATATAATCTCAGTTCATACTTTAATTTTAAAACATTATTATTGGTTGTTGACACTATGTTTTGATGTTTTTTCTTTTTCCCAATTTTCTCAAGGCGTGCGCCTAGGCACACTTTTTTTTTAAGGTTATAGGCATAAAAAAGCTGATGTGATCCTGTATAGCACCAACTTTCTTCATGACATACTCACATCATTGAAGATCCATCAAGCTCAATATAAGGGAGTTCTACCTTACTTTATATTATATTTACTCAAAAGCCCACCTGATTGAATTACTCATTAGTTTCTTTTATTCTACACTTTTTTCACTGATATACATTTACTAGTAAGAAAGGTATAATATCAAACTTTATACTTTATTACATTTGAGCATTCAACAAACATTGACCATAAAAAATCATAAATATTGACCAATAAAGATTGCATGTTTTGTAGATAAACCAGACCCCGCTTTAGAATTTATTATATATCTAAGGCTTTATATATGTATTACAAAAACACACTGATTTTGTGTTAAGAAGTATCTAGAATGCTACAGCTTCTTAGGTGGCAACTGATGATGTAAACATCCAGACAACTGATGATGATAACATTGTCTCAATTGCTTATAAACATGCCAATTTTGACCACATATAAAAAGTTACCTTTTAGACGTTTAAGCTCAGCCTTATTCTTTGCATCGATATCGCTATGGCTCTGCAATTCTCTCACCATTGATCTGTGTTTCAAATGAACATCACCGATTGCTAATCTGAGATTCTTAACTTCAGATTCTAGTTCGCTAGATGCTTTCTGTCTGCATGAATCTAACATAAAGAGATATTAACACAGTTAACATAGTAATAACGAGAGAAATATTTTTTTAAAAAGGAACAAGACTATAAACTACACAATATGCACTTTCCACTGAACGCATACCATAGTCTGGAAGCTCTTTCCGAACTGCTGCATATAGTGCGTCCTTCAGGCGCCACGTATCATTAATGGAAACTACTATATTTCGTAAAATGTTCCTAGTCTTTTCGGAGGCAGTATGCTCTCTATCTTCTTCAATCTGCTCACCATTATCCGAGCAACTTTCAGTTGCACCTGTCTCCATAAGTCGGCTAAGAAAAGCATCCTCAGTGGGAGACAGAGGCTCATCTACATAGTGATGCAAAAGCTTTCTCAGTAAGTAAAATTGTGGAACTATAAAAAGAAAACAGAAGATTTAAACAAAAAGTCCAACTAAACTTATAAATTATAAGTTACAACAAGAAAGAAAGCACAGTCTACTGAAATATGTTAACATTCCATTACAAGGGCCCACAACAACAACAAAAGAAAGAAAGAATGGCAGAAGTTTCTCACCCTTCGTATTGGATGCACATCCAACATCTTGTCTGCTGGTCTCTCTTGTGATGGAACGTGATTCCAAGTCAGTAATTACCTAAAATATATAAATGGGGCTACCATCATTTCCAACAAGCAGAAAATGCATAAAATTGTTTAGCAGTTTGGACAGGGGCTTACTGCTTCCCAAGATTTATTCAACACATTCAATATGGAATCATATCGCTTTTGCTTCTCCTTTAGTTGAATGAACTTGTTCTCAAGAGCAGAATACTCAACCTTTTGAGCCTCTAACTTTTGTAGAAGCTTTTGATTCTGAAATTGCAAAACTGCAGTATCAAGCTGCACCATACGAACAAAAAAAGAGGTGACATAAGGGGAAGGTTAATAAATACGAGTTATAAAAAGAAAGAAATTCAACAATAATCAAGCATTCAACAACCAGAAAACCAACACAAAAAGTCCAAAAAAATTGAAAGCAAGAAAATATACAAACACAGATTAAACCATCAAATAAAATTATATAACATACAATTTCTGCAGACAAGCAATATTGTAGTTTGTTATGAATGAAGTTAATGCCAATGCGAGCTTTCGGTTTCTGATTCTAAAGATATTTTATCAAAAAATATTAATAAATTCCAACTTCCAAATCTATGCAGAGTGCAGACCAATCTACCTACCTAAGCATAACCCCTTAATAAAAAAATAAAATAAAATCACCCATGTTCACAATGAAGCACATGAGATGAACGATGAATCAGCAATGTTAAATCAAAAGCATGCAACTACAATGAGATTGATACAAATTACTACTGTTACTACAGTGAGGTAAACAAAATCTGCAAAAGGCGTTAAGTGGCTTTTAAAGCAAATAAACCTTCATCAAATCCACGACTACCTGGGGACAAAATAGCAGCCAAAAGAATTGAATCTTAGCATAAAAATCCTCAAAAGTCAAAAGAGGGGTAATTTTCACTTTTCTGGTATCAATATTACAAGCATTCTGTTGAAACTTTATATTCACATACATCCATTTGATCCCATAAAAAGAGATTAAAGTGCAAACTACATGCTAAAATAGCAAAGCCAGATTTGATTCATAACTAAAAAAAAAAAAGCAAGTAGGAGATAAGGTCATTTAGACTATTTTTCAAATTGAAATTTAAGAAAATCAGAACTAACATAAATATCACTGCTGCTAATAAAATAAACTAACAGAATGGTAAGCAAAGAAAATACCTTTTTCTCCTCAGAAGTTGGCAAGCATGGTCGCTTCTTTGCTGCAACAGCAGTGGGCGATAAGGAGCTGAAGTGACGCCGTTTTCGGTCAGCCTCACCAGTACTCCCCATTGAACACGCCACACTCACAAACCCTAGAATTCCGACCTTTATTCACATGAAGGCCAAGTGGAATATCCACCCCAAATAAACCAAATTCGAACCCGGTCAGTCGATAATCTGTTCAAAACCCTAAATCCTCAATAAGAAAGCCCTAAATGATCAGATTTTTCTACACTAAAAATCCCAGCTTTATCCAAATTATAATCTCAAAAAAAAAGTCCCCGGTTCTCAATCAATAAAGCTCAAGTAGGAAAATGAAAGAATAAAAAACGGGAATTCGCTTGGAAAGTATATTCTAGTTGCAAAAATATTTTTAAAACAAACAAAATTAAAGTTGTCGTTAAGCCTATAACGTATCAAACCCGTATAACTTTTTCTTTACCCAGCAGAACAAGTTCAAAATTTGGTGAATGTGAGAAAAGTAGTATCTGGGGCTAAAAACCAGTTTTTCTTATTCAGTTTCGATGATTACACAGACCTGTGGGTGCTGGAGAAGAATCTCTTAAACGAAAGATTAAAGAAGTCGAAGCGGTGAATGGTGATTGGGACGCATGCAGGAGAGTGAAAGGCGGAATCTATCCGATTGGGTAAAAATGAGAGAGGTTGATTACGATTGAGTATGAGCTTGAAACTCGGCCTTGAAACCTTACTGCCAATTATGGAAGGTGTTGTCTGTCACAGTCGCATACACACTGTCTTTCCTTTTAGCGGGTTCAATTGAATCACCGCAGGCGCCAAGGCCAAGGCTAAAACTGCGAAACAAAAAGGATTTATTTGGGTGTTGGCTGGTTACGTCACCTTACAACCGGCGCAAATGGTTGTAAATAAAAGTGTTATTTGAAATTAATTTTGTTAATTTTAAAATATAAATGGATTCAGTTCTAGTTCAGATTCGACTTAGTATGCTAAGAATTTGATTTGAATTATTAACGATTTAAAATGAGTTATTTGATACTTGAAAAGTTTGTAAACAACTCAAAAAAATATATTAAATTTTAAATTTTTTAAACCAAATTATTATTAATATTAATATTTATACATTGTTATTTAAAAAAAACCAATATAAGACTTTTAGGTACTCAACGTTCACGTTTGAACTTGAATTTGAGTTTCAATCGAATTAAGTATGAGAATATTTTAACTTCAGCATTTAACATAAACAAAAAGTTTAAAGCATTTAATTCACGGTCAGCATACCAACTCTAGCCGAAAATCATGGTTTTAAATCTCGACACAAAACCATGTAGTTTCCGTAAATAAAATGACAGCACATTAATAACTCAAAATCATGACGTACTAAACAAAACATTCAACGTAATATCACATTCTAAAATGACTATTTAAGAAAGACTCTAAACTGACCCATCAAGAGGTCTCAGTAGTAAAAAAATATTATTTTTTAAAGGTCATGGATTCGAATAATTACGTCGGTAGGGTGTGTGCATTATCATAACCATATCCTCTAAAAATTACCACACACGAACAAAAGTTGATGACTTGCAACCTCTAAATATGATCTCGATCCTTTAAATAGAACGAGATCTTGAAAACATTAAAACACACAAAGCTTATTATATAGCTTAGTAAGGTAGTCATAAACATAATATTGTTTAGGATAGCAAATCCAATGATCATAACAATAACATGACATTCTTTTTATCTTTAACAATAAGCATAACAATAAATATGTATAATATGTTGTCAAAACATTAAACATGAGCCTAATCGTTCACTTTCGAGTAATGGATATACAAATCTCGTTGTCACTATCAATAATGTATATAGCACACAATAATGGTTGTCACTCTCGTGGACATGTTCTGTAACAACTCGAAAAATGGAAAAAAATATATAATTGTAATTTGAGGTTTTAATTAAGTTAATTGGTGAAATTTGAGGATTTAATTGGAAGTTTTAAAACTTGTAGCCTATTTTAAAAAAAGTGGAGGAAATTCAATGACCAATCACTGAATATTTCCAAGGAGTGTCGGCAGATTTTTTTTTCTTATATGCGTGCAAATTGATTCTGGTTTCATAACAGAACAATTTGTTAAGTTTTTACCCCACGCACCTCTACTTCCGACGACGATTCTGACACCGTCCGAATTTCGATCGTCGTTTTGAAAGTACCATCGTGTTCGTTATCGAGTCAGGAACAATCCCCTCAATTTAATTGAAGCGAAACGCTGCCAAACGTCGTGAATTTCAAGTCAAAGCATCGACGTTTTTTTAAGCTCAATCGCCTAGAAAATCCTAAATTCATCGCCGATCGTTGCTCCTTTTACGACACCTCCCACACCATCGTGTTCCTTGTGTCGTTCTGAATCCGCCGGTGTCATCCTCGATCTCCGTTGACGGCGGCGCGTGGGGAGGTGGATCAGTCAAAGATTCGGCCGAGTCGAAATCGAGCTCTCCGCCGTTCAAAAATTTGAACCGATCTTTGTAAGTATCTCGAAATCGCTCAAAATAATTTTTAGAAATTTTTCCGTGATTTTTAGAGCCCCAGAAGACGTCGCACGCGCCCACACGCGCCGCCGCAGGCGAGTGAACGCTGGAAACCGGTTTTGACCGGTTTAACCGGTTTTGAACCGGTTTTGACCGGTTTGACCGGTCACGACCCGTTTACCCGTTTACCCAACCCGTTGACCCGACCCGACCCGTTGACCTGACCGGTGCTATTCTGGGAATTAATTCGGTTTTGGTGCTATTATGGGAATTAATTCGAAATGGGTGCTATTTTGGTAATTTTTTTAAAAATGGTGCTATTTGTGTAAAATGTTTGACAGTTGTTGACCTCCTTTGACCAGAACTTTGACGGCTTTGACCAGCTATTAGACGACCTTTGTTTTCGACCAAGAATACCTATCCTGATAGTTTTCGACGTTTCGAATCCGTTTTTGGGGTCCGTTTTGCTAAATTCAAACCCGAAAGTCTCCAAATCGTCAGTCAACCCCGTTGACTTTAATTTTGACCAAGAATTCGAAATTCGGAAGGTCATACTTTATATTTTCGACGTCCTGAATTTGATTCCGAAGTCCGTTTTGCCAAATTCTGACCCGAAATTCCCGAATCGAGCTTGTAAACCCAAAGGCTTAATTTTAATATTTTGATTATTTAAATGAGATTTGGTCAAGGATTTATTCAATAAATATTTATGAAGGTACTCGTGTTTCACCTGAACAAGGATCAATTAGGTCCGGTATTATCCGTTCGTTAGATCAGCCTGAACCGCGTACTACGAGAATTACCCGTAGGTTTCTGTATATTATTTAAATAATATTTAGATTATTTATATTAGGATTCCAATATGGATTTTTCCAATTCGTAGGATCTAGCGCTGCAGCAGAACGTGATCGACAGACCCAGTAATAGGCTTCCCTATCTGATTTCTCAGACTGTTACAGGTGTGTTTCCCGACAGTGTTAATTATTTCTGTTTTAAATATACATCTGAACATTATGTATATGACATCTGATTTGCCACATATTTCTGATATGAATTCTGGTTACGGTATTTTATACCGATCTTCTGAATATTGAATATTCGATATCTGAAATTCTGTATACTACTGACTTGTCTTCTGATTTCCGTATTTCTGTATATTATTGTTAAGCATGAACACTTTTATGTTTTAAAAATTTAATCATTGTTTTCATTCAAATACATTCATGAACATCTCCATCATTTGGGGGTATCGTTGAAGGAAGTATATCCGTAGGTTCCTCGGCTTTGTGCTCAGGGCCTTATTTGTTGTGTGGGCTGGGTGTATGGTTCTGGGGAACCTACACATTCTGTTGTGATGGGCTCGGGGTAGTGTTCATATTTTTTTTACGACATGATTGCATAAACCGACTTTACTGGAATATTTTATCAGTATGTTTTATATACACTGTATGGAACACACTGGGCTTTTTAGCTCATTCTGTAGTTTTTACCATTTTTCAGATAACAGCAGACCATAAGCTAGCAGATTTGGCATCAGGAGAAATCAACTATTTTATTTTGTACGAACATATATTTCTATATGTTTTTCGGTTATGTTTGGTGACATGTATTTTATTATCGTTTTGGACATATCTGTATTATTAATATTATGTTCTATATTATTAACGTACTATAAGTGGAAAAAAAAAACCTGAATGGGATATGTGACCACTTAGGTTTGGGTCTAACTCACAGACCGGGTCTAGGGGGTTACATTTGGTGGTATCAGAGCTTTCGGTTTTAAACACTCGGACTGTATATGGGTCCTAAACTTTGAATTTTTAAGAAATAAAAAAATGTCACCTTATGTTATGATTTAAAGTTTTATCGAGATCCCTGATGCTAATCTGACATATGTTTCAAATTCTTCTGTAGAGCCTTATAGATCCAACGATGAATACTGCTAGAGGTCGTAGGACAGGACGTGGTAGAGGGCGAGTCACTCGACCTTCTGTTACGATAGACGATCCGATGTCAGCACGTGATCCTCCTGTTCCGCAAGTAGATCCGACTCTTTCTCATGATGATCAGTTTACTCCTATGAGAGACCCTCCCGTCACTGAAGATGAGGATTCTGAGATGAATGAAGACGCCATTAAATAGAGCTATCTTCCGCATGTTTCAGAGAGCTGCTAGAGCCCCTAGTAACATGACTGCAGTGGAGATTTCAAATTCTCTGGTTGCTGCTGGTGTAGTACCATTCGAGGGTATTACTGGTGGACCTCCGACAGACGCTGAGTATTGGCTGGAGGACACAGAAAGGATTATGGATGAGATGGACCTCAGACCTGAGCAAAAGTTAAAGGGGGCCCTAACTATGTTGAAAAAAGAAAGCTTCAGATGGTGGCAATCCATTTCTGGTAGTATTTCGAGGAACCAATTAACATGGGATCTTTTCAAGACGCGCTTCCGAAGTCGCTACATCGGAGAGAGATATCTGCAGGAGCGCGACGCCAGGAGTTTCAGAATCTGGAGCAGGGTAATATGTATGTTATGGATTATGAGGTTGAATTCATCCGATTGAGCCGATATGCTCCTGGACTTGTGGATACTGAGATAAATCGATGCTTGAGGTTCGAGAATGGACTCAGGTATGAAATCAGGAGTCGAGTCGCTACTCACCGAGAGAGGAATTTTGATGCTTTGGTTGAGATAGCCAAGACTGCTGAGGAAATAGAGCGACTGGGTATGGAGCATCGGAGAGATAGTGATCGAGCTCAAACCCGATTCAGGAGGCCTTCTGGTTCTGTTAATTCTTCTGCACATCCTAGCAAGAGGGGCAGGGGTGAATCTTTTCAGAGAGGTAGTGCAAGTGCCAGGCCTGTAGCATCCAGTTCTTCAGCTATTCAATCTTATAGACCTGTTGATTCTGGTTCGCAGCCATGTAATTATTGTGGAAAACCTCATCCTGGGGAATGCAGGAGAAAATTTGGTACCTGTTTTAAATGTGGTTCTGGTGACCATTTTATAAGGGATTGTCCATTATCAGTTACTACAGTTCAGACGCCAGCTCGTACTCTCGCTCGTACTCAGAGTACTGTTCAGACTCCTGTAGGTGGTCGTACTCAGGAGAGAGCACCTGGATCGGCTAATAGAGGCCGAGCATCTCAGAGTAGGGGTCCAATCAGATCTGAAGCCAGACAACCTGCATTGGTTTACACTGCTAGACTTCGACAAGATCGAGATGGGCCTAATGTGACTGCAGGTACTGTTACTATTCATTCAGTTCCATACTTTGCATTGTTTGATAGTGGCTCTACAAATTCCTATGTATCACATTCCGTTTCTGAGGGTCTAAATATTCCTGTTGAGAATACTGAGCGTTCAGTGATAGTTCAAAGTCCCTTAGGTCAATCTATCGTGTTGGATCGTATTTTTAGAGAGTGCCCTATAGAGATCAATGGGGAGATTTTTCTGGCTGACCTGATGGAGTTACCCTTTGAAGAGTTCGATTTGATTCTTGGCGTAGATTGGTTGGACAAACATCGAGTAAATATTGATTTTGAGACTAAGAGAGCTGTTCTGAAGACCCCAGATAATCGAAAGATTGTAATGATTGGGGAACGACGTGGATTTCTGACGAATGTTGTGTCTGCCTTGGTAGCGGAGAAGATGATCAGGAAGGGTTCCGAGGCGTTTCTTGCTTATATTTTGGACACTAGGAGATCGCAATCCGATATTGAAAGCATCCGAATTGTCAAGGAATTTTCCGATGTTTTTCCCGAGGAGTTGCCTGGATTACCTCCTGATAGAGAAGTTGAGTTTGTGATTGAAGTCTATTCTGGTTCCACCCCGGTTTCAATGGCTCCTTATCGTATGGCCCCAAAGGAGCTTAAAGAACTGAAAATCCAACTCCAGGAGTTGTAGGACAGGGGATTTATCCTACCCAGCGTATCACCGTGGGGAGCTCCAGTTCTCTTTGTCAAGAAGAAAGATGGGACATTGAGACTATGTATTGATTATAGAAAACTACACAAGCTCACTGTTAAAAATAAATATCCTCTGCCTAGAATCGACGATCTATTTGATCAATTTCGAGGGGCTTCTATCTTTTCAAAGATAGACTTAAGATCTGGTTATTATCAACTTAAAGTGAAAGATTCGGATATTCCGAAGACTGCTTTCCGTACTCGATATGGGCATTATGAGTTTTTAGTGATGTCATTCGGGTTAACTAATGCCCCTGCTTTTTGGATCTGATGCATAGAGTGTTTCGACCTTATTTGGACCAGTTTGTAGTGGTATTCATTGATGATATACTGGTGTATTCTAGAAGTGAAGTAGAACATGAGGAGCATTTAAGAATTGTTCTTCAGACTCTAAGGGAGAATAAGCTATACGCTAAGTTGAGCAAGTGTGAGTTCTGGCTCAGCGAAGTGACTTTTCTTGGACATATCGTCTCCGCTGATGGCATTCAGGTGGATCCAAGCAAAGTGGAGGCTATTCTGAACTGGAAGCAACCCAGAAACGTCTCTGAGATCCGTAGTTTCTTGGGCTTAGCTGGTTACTATCGTCGTTTCGTTGAGGGGTTCTCCCTTATTGCAGCTCTTCTGACGAAACTATTAAGGAAAGATGTTCCATTTGTCTGGTCTGAGGACCAACAAGCTAGCTTTGAGAAATTGAATACTGTTCTAACTCAAGCCCCAGTGTTGATTCAGCCTGAATCTGGGAAGGATTTTTCTGTCTACAGTGATGCTTCTCATTCTGGATTAGGATGTGTTTTGATGCAAGATAGGAAAGTTGTCGCTTATGCGTCACGTCAGTTAAGGCCGCATGAGCGTAACTATCCTACTCACGATCTGGAATTAGCTGCTGTGGTTTTTGCTTTAAAGATCTGGAGACACTACCTCTACGGAGAAAAGTGTTATATCTATACTGATCATAAGAGTCTGAAGTATCTGCTTACTCAGAAAGAATTAAATTTGAGACAGCGTCGCTGGTTGGAGCTTTTAAAGGACTATGATTTTGAGATAGAATATCATCCAGGGAAGGCTAATGTAGTGGCAGACGCCTTGAGCCGTAAGGCGATATCAGACCTCAGAGCCTTATTTGCCAACTTGAGCTTATTTGATGATAATAGTTTGTTAGCAGAGTTACAGGTTAAACCTACTTTGGCCGAGGAGATTAAGGCTAAACAACTCCTTGATAACTCGTTGCTTCCCATTATTGAACAAGTTAAGCAAGGATCGAGTTCGGAGTATACTGTGGATCAGGATGGTATTTTGTGTTTTCACGGTCGTTACTGCGTCCCTAAAGATGATGAGTTGAGACGGGTTATTCTTCAGGAAGCTCATAGTAGTCCTTATGCTATGCATCCTGGCGGGGACAAAATGTACAATAATCTCAAAGAGCGCTACTTTTGGACTGGTATGAAGAAAAGTATTTCAGATTTTGTGGCGAGGTGTTTGACTTGTCAGCAGGTTAAGGCAGAGCACCAACATCCATCTGGATTATTACAGTCAATTAAGATTCCTGAGTGGAAATGGGAGCGTATTACGATGGACTTCGTTACTGGTCTTCCTCTAACTCCTTCCAAAAAGGATTCTATCTGGGTGATTGTTGATCGACTCACCAAGTCAGTGCACTTTATCCCTATTCGAGTTAATTATTCTCTGGATAAACTGGCTAAATTGTACATTTCTGAGATCGTTAGACTTCATGGTGTTCCGTTGTCTATCATATCTGATCGAGATCCGAGATTCACTTACAGGTTCTGGAAAGCTTTGCATGAGGCTATGGGTACTCGTTTGAATTTCAGTACAGCTTTTCATCCTCAAACTGATGGACAGTCTGAGCGAGTGATTCAGGTGTTGGAGGATATGTTACGGGGCTGTGTGATTGATTTCCGTGGTAGTTGGGAAGATTTCTTGCCATTAGCTGAGTTTGCTTACAATAATGGTTATCAGGCGAGTATTCGCATGGCACCGTACGAGGCTCTGTATGGACGTAGATGTCGTACTCCTATATGTTGGACAGAGTTACATGATAGAAAAACTTTGGGTCCAGATTTGGTTCGAGAAACTGAAGATACTGTCAGACTGATCCGTGATCGCTTAAGAGAGGCATTTGATAGGCAGAAGTCATACGCAGATAAGCGACGTAAGGATATCGAGTTTGAGGTTGAAGATCAGGTTTTTCTCAAGGTATCTCCATGGAAGAAGGTATTGAGATTTGGACGTAAAGGTAAACTGAGTCCGCGATTTATTGGGCCGTATCGTATTCTGAAGAAAGTGGACCTGTTGCTTATCAGCTTGAGTTGCCTTCCCAGCTCAGTCGTATTCATGATGTTTTTCATGTTTCTATGTTGAGGCGATACCGTCCAGATCCAGATCACATCATTCAGGTTGATGAGGTAGAGCTGAGACCTGATTTGTCATATGAGGAGGAGCCTGTTCAGGTTTAGAGAGGGATGAGCGAGTTCTTCGGAATAGGCGTATTCCAATGGTCAAAGTGCAGTGGAGTAATCGTAGACCCTCAGAAGCTACTTGGGAGACGTTGGAGTCAATGGAGCTTCAATTTCCGCATCTATTTTCATAAGTTAAATTTCGAGGACGAAATTTCTTGTAGAGGGGGAGAATTGTAACAACCCGGAAAATGGAAAAAAATATATAATTGTAATTTGAGGTTTTAATTAAGTTAATTGGTGAAATTTGAGGATTTAATTGGAAGTTTTAAAACTTGTAGCCTATTTTAAAAAAAGTGGAGGAAATTCAATGACCAATCACTTAATATTTCCAAGGAGTGTCGGCAGATTTTTTTCTTCTTATATGCGTGCAAATTGATTCTGGTTTCATAACAGAACAATTTGTTAAGTTTTTACCCCACGCACCTCAACTTCCGACGACGATTCTGACACCGTCCGAATTCCGATCGTCGTTTTGAAAGTACCATCGTGTTCGTTATCGAGTCAGGAACAATCCCCTCAATTTAATTGAAGCGAAACGCTGCCAAACGTCGTGAATTTCAAGTCAAAGCATCGACGTTTTTTTAAGCTCAATCGCCTAGAAAATCCTAAATTCATCGCCGATCGTTGCTCCTTTTACGACACCTCCCGCACCATCGTGTTCCTTGTGTCGTTCTGAGTCCGCCGGTGTCATCCTCGATCTCCGTTGACGGCGGCGCGTGGGGAGGTGGATCAGTCAAAGATTCGGCCGAGTCGAAATCGAGCTCTCCGCCGTTCAAAAATTTGAACCGATCTTTGTAAGTATCTCGAAATCGCTCAAAATAATTTTTAGAAATTTTTCCGTGATTTTTAGAGCCCCGGAGGATGTCGCACGCGCCCACACGCGCCGCTGCAGGCGAGTGAACGCTGGAAACCGGTTTTGACCGGTTTAACCGGTTTTGAACCGGTTTTGACCGGTTTGACCGGTCACGACCCGTTTACCCGTTTACCCGACCCGTTGACCCAACCCGACCCGTTGACCCGACCGGTGCTATTCTGGGAATTAATTCAGTTTTGGTGCTATTCTGGGAATTAATTCGAAATGGGTGCTATTTTGGTAATTTTTTAAAAAGGGTGCTATTTGTGTAAAATGTTTGACAGTTTGTTGACCTCCTTTGACCAGAACTTTGACCGGCTTTGACCAGCTATTAGACGACCTTTGTTTTCGACCAAGAATACCTATCCTGATAGTTTTCGACGTTCCGAATCCGTTTTTGGGGTCCGTTTTGCTAAATTCAAACCCGAAAGTCTCCAAATCGTCAGTCAACCCCGTTGACTTTAATTTTGACCAAGAATTCGAAAATTCGAAAGGTTATACTTTATATTTTTCGACGTCCTGAATTTGATTCCGAAGTCCGTTTTGCCAAATTCTGACACGAAATTCCCGAATCGAGCTTGTAAACCCAAAAGGCTTAATATTTTAATATTTTGATTATTTAAATGAGATTTGGTCAATGATTTATTCAATAAAATATTTTATGAAGGTACTCGTGTTTCACCTGAACAAGGATCAATTAGGTCCGGTATTATCCGTTCGTTAGATCAGCCTGAACCGCGTACTACGAGAATTACCCGTAGGTTTCTGTATATTATTTAAATAATATTTAGATTATTTATATTAGGATTCCAATATGGATTTTTTCAATTCGTAGGATCTAGCGCTGCAGCAGAACGTGATCGACAGACCCAGTAATAGGCTTCCCTATCTGATTTCTCAGACTGTTACAGGTGTGTTTCCCGACAGTGTTAATTATTTCTGTTTTAAAATATACATCTGAACATTATGTATATGACATCTGATTTGCCACATATTTCTGATATGAATTCTGGTTACGGTATTTTATACCGATCTTCTGAATATTGAATATTCGATATCTGAAATTCTGTATACTACTGACTTGTCTTCTGATTTCCGTATTTCTGTATATTATTGTTAAGCATGAACACTTTTATGTTTTAAAAATTTAATCATTGTTTTCATTCAAATACATTCATGAACATCTCCATCATTGGGGGGTATCGTTGAAGGAAGTATATCTGTAGGTTCCTCGGCTTTGTGCTCAGGGCCTTATTTGTTGTGTGGGCTGGGTGTATGGTTCTGGGGAACCTACACATTCTGTTGTGATGGGCTGGGGGTAGTGTTCATATTTTTTTTACGACATGATTGCATAAACCGACTTTACTGGAATATTTTTATCAGTATGTTTTTATATACACTGTATGGAACACACTGGGCTTTTTAGCTCATTCTGTAGTTTTTACCATTTTTCAGATAACAGCAGACCATAAGCTAGCAGATTTGGCATCAGGAGAAATCAACTATTTTATTTTGTACGAACATATATTTCTATATGTTTTTCGGTTATGTTTGGTGACATGTATTTTATTATCGTTTTGGACATATCTGTATTATTAATATTATGTTCTATATTATATTTAACGTACTATAAGTGGAAAAAAAAAACCTGAATGGGATATGTGACCACTTAGGTTTGGGTCTAACTCACAGACCGGGTCTAGGGGGTTACATGTTCAACTAAATCTTCATACCTACGTAATTAACGAGACAAAATCTCAACAATACTCGTATAAATCTTGTAGACCTTATTACATGTCAATTGTATCTGAAAATTGACAAAGTACCCAATAACATATCATAATTATGCTTAAGCTCATAATTCTCAATACTCGTATACATGGCCTCATAAGCTCGGTTTAATTCTAGAATAACTCTCAAACATCTTCATAATTAGAGCACTCACTTAGCTTTCTTAAGCTGACCTTTATTTTTCAATATCATTTGCAAAAATTTAACATTTGGAGGATTGGTGAGAAGTAAATACGAATGATCTTTAACAAGACATTTATCCAATTATATAATAAAATGGACTTTTGGACTTATTTAAAAGGTAGCGTAGGACTGATCGAGATTAGGTTTGATGTGTTTCATTTTGGACTTGTTTTCTATGAACTTTGATCTCTTTAATAAAGTTTTGTTATGATTTGGTGTGCTTGAGATGCATGAGATGTTTGATTTGTTTGCCAACATGAAGGTATTCTTTTTTATGTCGAGGTTCAAGCATTGAAATATAACACCCAAAAATTTCTGATTGACATGATTATAGTAAAGAAATATCAAAATTAAGGCAATGACTATTTGAAGAGATCTTAAAGTATTGAGGGGCAAAGTAGATACTTTTGCCAAATTTGGTTTACAATAGAATTTCCCCAAATTAAGCTTATGTGGTTATTGGGTATGATTCTCATAAATTTTCTAAAGTGCTAACAAGTTTTAAGGACTAAATTGTAAGGAAAAAAGATTAGGATCTCAAGTATACAATTTCAAAAAAGTCAATTTTTGGAATATGGAAATTTAGTTTGTTTCAAATTATAATTTATAAGTTCAAGAAATGCACTTTATACTACACATTCAGTCTTCCCCTAACGTCATGGAAGGAGATAAGTACACATCTTGTAACTTAAATTATGGCACACACGACTATGAAGGTCACAGTAATACTCATTCAGCAAGTTACCGACGGTAGTAATACCTGCAGAAGGTAAATGAAATTAGTTTACCATATGTCTGCAAAGGGGGAAATACATAGCAAGAGGGGGATGCATACACATATATCTTAACACCGTAAATGGAAGCATATTTTCTCATAAGTCGTTCCACGGTATACCACTGAGAACGATCCGATCTATCTTGATATCCGATACGTGGAATGTGTATAGATGCTGTTAAAAAGAAGGGAGAATACATTTAGATGGCTCCAAATGGTTGAAGCAAAAAAAAAACGTGGGTACTTCATAGCTGTAAATGAAAATCAAAATGATGCTTCGTCCCATAAGGTATTGGTTTGTTTTCAGACATTTCGGGCAGATGAAAGAAGTCATAGGTGCATGAAGGCAAAAGACTAGACAACTTAATCGCATCGTACAGGTAGTTTTACATGATGCAATAATCAAGTATATAAGACCAATAGAACAAAAGAGAGAAGAACATAATCTAACTTGAATTCTTTTAAGATGTAATATCAATCAATGATGACGAGGGGGATGTAAGATACATTAACTAAAAAGTCTCTACCAGAATTTTCAGCTGCTGAGAATGATGCCTTCGATAAACAGCGTTCCAAATCAGGCATTGAGATGTCACTACGGGGAACTTTATGTCTTGGATTATAAGATTGTACAACAGCCAAACCAACCCACAGTGGAGCATTATTTTCCTTGACATCCTCTGCATGGAAGAAAATGGATGAAGATTGAGAAAATCATAAACATGTACAATAACCAAAAAGGAGAATTCCCCAAGTTAGTTAGCTGACCATTGATTCTTATAAGATGGAGATCACCGAGATGAAGATCCTGAAACTCAGAAGCTTGTTCATATGCAACAGGAATACTAGCAGAAAGCTTTGCTAGAGCATCAAACATTCCACCACAACCCCAATTTCCAGAATTATCAATACAACTGTCGAATAGCATTAAACCAAAGATAAAAAGAACGATTTTAACTTCCTAGGCATTTAAATGGAAAAATATTGACAAGAGGCAGAAATTTAACTTTCTACGGACCTGCGCAAAAAAGAAATCCATAATTTGAAATATTAACATTAATATAATATGAGCACACTTCTAAGCTACCATGGTACATAAAAAAGGAGGGGGTGCACAATCACTTAAAATATTAAGGGAACAAGCTCACTTTCAAATGCTATGTAAAGTATTGAAGGTGCTCAAAAGAAAGAAGATGCAGATGATTTATTCTGCATTCAATGTTCAGAAATGCTTCAAAAAGGGTATTTGTAAATGAATTCCAACCATCACATATCGTGGCCATTTTAGCAACCAACAGTGCAGTGGTGGCTCACAATCTAACAGTATGTTTGATCATGGAGGAAATTACCCACCATCATTAGTCCTATAATGAGTATAATAATGAGAAGGCTAAGATGGATGACTAGTTGCCTACAAGAAACTAGCCTGAATTTTATAAAAAAAAAAAGAAACTAACCTGAATATTATAGCAGGCTCAGATGGACAAACTTTTGAGGGATCAGTACAATCACCATAGACAAAAAGAACAGAACCAGAATCTGACAGCATATCACCGTCCATTGGGCAAGGATCTTGGACAGAAAGTGAATGGTATCCATGAGCTTCCCACTTAGCCTTCTTCTTTTCCTCTTCCTTCTTCTTTGCAGCCTCCACTTTTAGATGCCTGTCGTCACCTTTCCTTCTACTTTCCAGCTCCATGATTTGATTATCACCTGACTGTGAGGCTACCTTGAATTTTTCAACCCAAGAGAGATATGAAGCCTCATCAAGAACAGGATCAGTACTGGAGGAACTCTCTCTCATAATAACATCATGGCCGTCCATCAAATCCCCTGCATTAATCTCAAACTTGCTATCATTCTTGCCTAATGTTTTTTCATAACGCATTGCAAGTACTTTCTCAGCCATAGCACTTAGCTCTGACGTCTTTAACTCATATGCTTCTTCATTATTGACCTCAGTCGGATCAAACATATGCAACCCAAATATGATGGATCGCAGATCACCCATTTCAGCTCCTGCCATTTCTTTCCCCTCCAGGTTCATGATATGATCTCCTACAACATTATGACTAAGCTGCAGCTTTCTTTCTGCTCTTCGCATAATGACCTGCATTTAGGCAGCCAAGTGCCAGAGGTTAGTATGCGGCCTTTACTTTAACTGGTATATATAAGATCTCACCTGTTCCACACTATGTTCTGTAACAAGGTTTATGGATAACACATGATTCATTTGGCCTATTCTATGTGCTCGCTGCAGAGCTTGCTTGTCTACCTGAGGATTCCAATCTTGCTCGTAGAATATAACCTGTGCTATCAATTGAAATTAGTTGTGTCAAGAACGTATGAATATAGCATTGGAAAAATAATGGTAAAATCTAGGATGTGCTTTAGAACAGCTTTAAGAGAATTTTAGATCCAGTTCCTCATCATTAATAGTTCCTTAATTGAAACACCAGTTTATACAATCAAATCTCCCATTATGGTTGCAAACACCCACATCACTTTACATAGTCAAATATGGCTTCAGAAATGAATTGAAGAAATATCCTAGCTCAAAATAATTGTAACAATTCCATACCACGAAAGTTGAGAAAGAATTCATCCAGGAATGGAAATGAGAAAACTCACAGTATCAGCAGTTACAAGATTCAAGCCAACACCCCCAGCTCTTGTAGAGATCAAGAAAAGAAAAGCAGCATTTTGGTCGGATTCTGATCGTTTGCTGAAATTTCTTATAGCAGCAAAGCGCTCTTCAGCTCGAATGGATCCATCAAGCCGCTCGTAGGAATATTTTCGCAACTCTAAAAAATCCTACATTGCAATTTAAATATACTATTCACAAAACACTAGCAATCAAGCAGAAGCATTACTGTTATGGATGACAAACCTGTAAAATGTCGAGCGTATGGGTCATCTGAGCAAAGAGAAGGACACGGTGCCCAGAATCATATAGTTTCTGAAGTAGTTGATCTAAAATCATAAGCTTCCCACTGGCCTGATCAGGAAATTTTAAGAGAGTAATGGGTGTACTCTAAACTGTAAGTCAACTCTTTCACCCATAGCAATAGGAGTTGTGAAGGTAAAAGAAGAATTTTTTCACATATTCTGTTTTATATTATTTTTTTCTCTTACAAGTATTATAGTCTTGACCAATGTTATTAAAACCGGACCGGACCGGCCGGTTCGACTGGTTGAACCGTGAACCGGTGGACTGTCCGGTCCGGTTAACTCTCAAAACCGGATTAGCACAGAACCGGTAAAGAACCGGCTGAAAACCGGGAAAACCGGGGTGAACCGGCTGAAAACCGGCAAAACCGGTTTGAACCACAGGTTCACTTTTTTTCTTTAAAAAAAATTAAACCAAACAACGTCGTTTGTTCAACGAGCCGAGTCAAATTCGAGTATTGCTGAGCTCGACTCGAACTCGAAAACTTTAAAAGTAAGCTCAACTCGACTCAAAAACTCACGAGCTAAAAATTATCAACTCGAAATATAATATTAAAACTTGAAATCGAAAAGGCTCGAACTCAAAAAAAAATTTAGAAATTCGATTGAAGCCTAAAATTTGAGCTCAATTGAAGCCTAAAATTTGAGCTCAATTGAAGCGAAAGAATAGTTCGCTTTGTGCTCACCAAAAGGCTCCATGATTTTGAATGTCAAATTACCTCTATTATTTATAGAAGTAAGTTGGGATGCTCTTCTATGTTTCTTAGCCATGTGAGATTGTTTTATTCTCATATTTTTACTCTTTAAACTTTTGGGATACTCTTCTATGTTTCTTAGCCATGTGGGATTGTTTTTTTTAAAACAATTAAACCAAATGACATCATTTGTTATGATTTTTTTAAACCCTAATTTTATTTTTTTGATTATAGTTATATAATTATATTTATTATTTAATATGTTTTACCTTAAATATTATGTTGTAGTTGATTTGAATCATTTTGTTTCACTTGATTTTATGGTTTTTCATTTATACATGTTATGACTTGTGATATTTTTATACCTTTTAATATTGTAAACTTAAAAAAAGTGTTACATATATATTAATATTGCTTTGAATATTATGTAAAATTAAAAAAATATATTATTTTATATAAAATCCGGTTCAACCGCGGTTGAACCCGGTTGAACCAGTGAACCAATACCCTCACCGATTCAATGTCCGGTCCGATTTTGAAAACATTGGTCTTGACACAAAAAAAAAACTTATTTAAACTCTTTGCAAAGCTATATGCAACAATGCAATACCTGAACTAGGTGTTCACCCTCTTCATATGGCTCAGGCTCAATGCCAGGGAAGAGGTACGGGTGGCTACATGCTTTTCTTAGCTGAATTACCTATCCAATAAAAGTGTAAACATTATAAAATAGAGCAGAAGAAAAACAAAAATCGTCGGAAAGCATTTAGGATGCAAAATAACTTTTGATGAGCGATAATGAACAAGACATCTGAGCATCAAATTAATCAACTACTTTTTTAAAGATGAAAGTGTAGAAAACATACAAGTCTGTTATTTTTATTCTTGTGTACATTCAATAGAACATATTACATATTTATATACAAATTATGCCTTTAAACTAGGAAACTCTAAGAAAGGAAACTAATCCTAGGAGATGTAATCCCTTGAAATAAGGGATTGAAAAACAAAAAATAATTACAGAATCTCTTAACTTAAGGGATTGACAACTCATTTCTATAATTCCTACACTCCCCCTCAAACTGGTGTATATATATATTTGAATGACATCTCATCAAAAGTCACTCGTGGAAGGGTTTTGGTGAAGATATCTGCCAGTTGTTTCTTCGTCGGAATGTACTGCAGTTTTGCAACTCCATTGTTGACCTTCTCGTAAATAAAATGTCTGTCTATCTCAATGTGTTTCGTTCTATCATGCTGCACTGGGTTTTTTGCTATACTCATAGTTGATTGGCTGTCACTAAAAATCTCAAAATTCTTCTTGTCATCTAAGTCCAGTTCTGTGAGCAGTCTTTTAATCCACATTCCTTCACATATTCCGAGAGCCATTGCTCTAAACTCTGACTCAGCACTACTTCGAGAGACAACAATTTTGTTTCTTACTTCTCCAAGTCACCAAATTACCCCAAACGTAGGTACAGTAGCCACTAACTGACCTTCTATCAGTTAATTCACCTCCCCAGCTTGCATCCGTATAAACCTTCACTATTCTGTCTTGATTTTTTCTAAATATAAGTCCAGCTCCTGGGGTAAATTTCAAGAACCTTAAAATTCTGTTTAACAACTTCCAAATGTTCTTCTCGAGGATCACTCATATGTTGGCTGACAATGCTCACTGAGTATGCAATATCAGGCCTGGTCAGTGAAAGGTAGATTAACTTCCCAACTAACCTTTGGTAGGTTTCCTTGTTTACTGGATTTCCAGTCATTTCCTTGCAAAATTTCAAGCCTGACTCCATTGGAGTTTCAACTGGTTTGAAGTCGAGCATCCCAGTTTCTGTAAGAAGATCCAAAACATACTTACGCTGGTTTATGACCAGCCCTTCCTCAGACCTTGCAACTTCCATACCCAGGAAATACCTCATACTCCCTAAATCCTTGGTTTCAAACTCCTTTGCAAGATTCATCTTTAGCTTTTCTATTTCTTCTATATCACTACCAGTTATAATCATATCATCTACATAGACAATTAGGAGGGTTATCTTACCACTCGGTGTAATTTTTCTGAATAATGTGTGATCCGCTTGGCTTTGTTTGAAACCATTATGTGTCATAGCCTTAGCAAATCGATCAAACCAAACCCTGGGAGACTGTTTTAAGCCATATAAGGATTTATTGAGCTTGCACACAGTTTTCTTAGTGACCTTTCCTTCTAATCCGGGGGGACCTCCATGTATACCTCTTCTTCAAGGTTCCCATTCAGAAAAGCATTTTTTATGTCCAGCTGATGCAATTTCCAGTCCATGTTAACAGCTACTGATAACAATATTCTGATGGTATTCAATTTTGCAACCGGTGCAAAAGTCTCCTGGTAGTCGATGCCATAGGACTGAGAAAAACCTTTAGCAACCAGCCTTGCCTTGTATCTTTCCACACTCCCATCCGAATGATATTTGACTGTGAATATCCACCTGCATCCAACAACTCTCTTCCCTTTTGGCAAATCTGTCAAACTCCATGTCTTATTCTTTTGCAACGCTTTTATCTCTTCTTCCATAGCCTTTTTCCACTCAGGAGATTAAAATGCTTCTGTCACATTTCTTGGGATTTTTACAGTGTTAATGCTGGCAATGAAGACCCTAAAATTAGACTGTAATTTCTTATATGCAACATACTTATTTATGGGATGAGCAATGCATTTTCTTACCCCCTTCCTAATAGCAATAGGAAAGTCATCAAGATCAACAGTAGTAGCCTCTTGGTAACCATCATTACCTTCTGTTTCAGTTGCAACAGGATCCGAATCTGGTTCTTGGCAAATGCTAGGCTGACTGATTTCTTCAGCATCTTTCCTTCTTCTTGAGTAAACACTGAGTTGTTTTGGTTGGGGAGTTATGGTTTCAGGGTCATTGTTAGGTGCATTTTTTGTAGTGGTGGAAGGTGTTTTGCACGGACTAGAGTGCTGAGATAAGGAGGAAGGTAATTCATCAGAGTTATTTAGGTTATTCCCATCACCCTCCCTAAGAACTGGGACAGTGCTAGCCGGCTTCAGTAATAGGTAAGAAAATGATAGGCTGTAAAGAAATATCGGTTTGAACAGGCTGAAATTCCTTGTAACTCTCTCCCTGAATTTCCGTTCCTGAAAAATAAGGTTGGTTTTCAAAAAATGTAACATCAAAGGAGACATAGGTCTTTTTTGTGGAAGGTGAGTAACACTTGTAACCCTTCTGACTCGAAGAATAGCCCAAGAACACACACTTTATGGACCTAGGATCTAATTTCCCTCTGTTGTGGATATGAACAAAGGCTGTACACCCAAACACCCGAGGAGAAAGACTTGAGTTTAAATGTTTAAAATAGGGATACAGCTGAAACAGAACCTTAGTAGGAATTTTGAAATCTAAGGTCTTACTTGGCATTCTATTGATGAGGTAAGTGGCTGTAAGAAAAACTTCCCCCCAAAGATACTTAGGAGCATTAGCAGCAAACATAAGAGACCTAGTAACCTCTAGAAGATGTCTATTTTTCCTTTCTGCAACCCCGTTTTGTTGAGGTGTGTTGACACAAGAAGTAAGGAACAAGCTGTTGTCTCTCGAAGCAGTGTTGAGTCACATTTGTAGGCTTGGTTGTCATACTGCTCAAAATCTGCTGCAGTTCTTCTATCTGTTTCTTGTTAAAACTGCTTGAGGAATCATCTTGAGAGACAATATGAGACTCCTTTTGAAACCTGGACCGTGTGGGCTGCCAATCAGCTGGTTTTCCGTGCAGCTTCCAACATTGATCTATCATATGGCCTGGCTTCTTACAATGTTCACACCAAAGGCGATTTTTCCTCTGTTGCTTTGAAAATTTGAAATCTGAAGTCTGAAAATCAGATTGAGAGGGGCTGGTCTGGGAAGTGATTTCGAATGCTGAGGGATCCGGATTAGCCATAAAAAAATAGAGTTGAATAGGAATTGATTTAAAGAGAAGCGGAAATCGGATTGATCGCTCTAACCTGATACCATGTAGAAAACAGACTGTGTAGAAAACAGACTGTAGAAAACAGACAAATCTGTTATTTTTATTCTTGTGTACATTCAGTAGAACATATTACATATTTATATACAAATTATGCCTCTAAACTAGGAAACTCTAAGAAAGGAAACTAATCCTAGGAGATGTAATCCCTTGAAATAAGGGAAAAAAAAAAAATTACATAATCTCTTAACTTAAGGGATTGACAACTCATTTCTATAATTCCTACAGAAAGAAATAGGGGCGTGGCAAGAAATAAAGGAATGCCTTGAGAATTTGATGCCCTAAAATGGGCTATTATATCCAACAGATAGAAGATCCTAGAACTATAATTTGAGCAGCATCTCTAGGACTTGAGGCAGACGTATATATAACAACTGTTACATGAGAAAAAGCACCAGTTAATAGGGGTAGAAATAGGAGTAGAATTGGTATTACATTAGAAAAGAAATTATTTAGAACGGTTAACAGTAAGAGCAGAACAGAGAAAAAATTATTTAGAAGAGTTAACAATCTGTAACTACATTAATGATTAACATTAAATCACCATGTAATAAGTTTGTTGGATCTATCAACACAATAGCTACCACTCTCCAATACCTCGGGAGGCAGCTTCTTCCGGTAGTTGAATAATATTGGTCATTAATAAGATTTCAATAACGCAAAAGGAAGCATAGTATATTGACAACTGAAATATGAACTTCCAGAAAGAGACACGAGGTGACTTATAAAATGATTAAGAAATGCAGGAACAGTAGCCTGGGATTAACTAATATTTCATATTACAACATAAATGTAAAAGTTTATAAGAGAACATCAAAGCTAAAAAGTTAGAAAATCTAACATACAATATTTTGTAATGATTGATGGCTAGACGATCCAGAAGACAAAGCAAGAAGTTTTGGAAGCTCCTTTCTTAGTATTGAAGTATACACCTTCTTTTGCAGGCTAATTAATGGAGCCAACCTAAAATAACAAATAAGTAAATAAGCACATTAGCATTTGTAACTTATAAGTTTCTCAAAAATTCAATAGAGAGAACTTACACAGTAATCTCAGTAAGAGAAGGGAGTACTAGATTTCCTGACTCAATAAGTTTGGATTTTGTCCGTCGAAGCATAAAGGCTTGCAATATATATTTTAAACTCTTAAATAGCTCCTTGGACTTGGATGTACTATCTGGTAAAAGGAGGTCAGAGAAGGTGTAAGACATGTGCCATAAATCTCCTTATATCCTTGTAGAAGCCAACAATAAGGTAAGTATGCCGTAATAGGCATTATGTGATTTGCAGGTCCTCAAAAGTCATAAATGCTTGATTTCAAAAAAGAAGCGGATATAAGAATAGGTTTCAGTCCATGAAAACCCAAAGCTTAAAAATGAGGGAAACAAGAGTATCAAACACTAGATTCGAAGGCATATGCCATGCTCTGAAAGGACAAAACACCGATTCAGATGAGGTCTAAAGTTAGATAACCTATAGAGTAAATAACAAACACAACCTGATGAAATATCTCCAGCTTCTTTGAATAAAGAAAGAAACTGGTTTAGGGTCCCAAACACTGAGGGCATACAAAAATGCATCAGAGCCCAGAGTTCAGTGAGATTGTTCTGAACAGGTGTACCGGTCATCAACAGCCGTCTTGGCATAAGAAACCTATCGTTAAGGACATTATACAGAACCTGTCAAGATCTACAAATTAGAATGTCTTGTTTAACCAACTAGATCAGACATGATATGTAGAAGAACGTGAAAGATATATCTTTCTATCTTGACCATACACTGGAAGGATTTTTAAGCCTTTGAGCTTCATCTATTACAGCATAATGCCAGGGTATTTGAGAGAGAAAATTTTGATCCTTCAACGCTATGTCATATGTTGTCAAGAGCACATCAAAGGGTAAGGACAAATCCTACAAATAAAGGGGAAAATTCCTCAAACATGTTGGTAAAGATGTTTCAAACTTTCAATATACTGAGTAACATAATATAACCACTAGTTGGCCAGATTTCAAACATAATGTAAATCACATAGCAAGAAACTCACAGTTGTTGATGGCTTATCTTTCACATGCTTATATATAGTCTTGCGTAGACTTCGCCGGATCTCTTTCTCTCCAACATACCTAAGAACTTCTAATTTAGGAGCGAATTTAACAATCTCTGACACCCAGCCATCTGTTACACTTAATGGGCAAAGCACCACTACAAAATAATTCGACAATAATGAGAAATCAACTTACAAATTAGAACAAAAAGCCCCCAGCCACCCTAAAATTCTTAAAATCAAACCAAAAGCTTGAACTCACAAAATGGACCTGGTGACTTCCGATGGAGCTTCAAATAGCTCAAGAAGGAAATAGCTTGAAGAGTTTTCCCCAATCCCATCTGTCAACCATTTTCAAATTACGGAAATTATTATCTAAGATAGTTTAGCAGGAAAATAACGGTTAAGTTTACACATTTCAATTCAATTTTGAAATAAAGAACACCTCATCTCCTGCAATACAAGTTCAAGAAACAAAAAATGATACATTAGAATCTAAAATTTTGAAAGAAAACGAAAAGAACTAAAAGCACAACAAAGGAGAAAAAAATACTTACCAAGAACGACGTTGACGCCGAGAACATATCTCCTAATAAGCCACGACACTCCCTCGACTTGGTGTGGTTTCAGCGTCGCGGTGACTCCAAAATCTGCACAATCCACCGCCTCGTCCCCGGCGCGTGCATCGCACTCAACAATGATTTTGGCCGCGGCTTTAAGCCTCTGTTCGTAGTTCATGTTCCGCTTTGTAGCAATTTTGTTGCTCTGAAATTATGAGGAGCTTCTGGGTTTAATATTTGGCGGCGGATTTCAAGAATGTTTAAAAGCGTGGGAGGAAAGCGTCGATACACGTGGCAGCGTTCCAGGTTCATTGGGTCTGGAGCATTTTTATATGGGTTAATTATATTAAGGGTAAACTACAGGTTAGTAACCAAACAATCATAGTTGTTTTTTTTGTCACCTAACCTTTTTTTCTTCAAAATCACAACTAACGTTGTCTTTTGATTTTATTTTGATCATCTGTTGTTAAAAAAAATTAACATGATTTTGATATGTCACCATAAGGTAAAGTCATTTCATCATTGAAATTTTCTTAAAAATTGTCACATTAGCATTTTTGTTAATTTCTACAATAGGTGATCAAAATGAAATCAAAACGTAATATTAAGTATGATTTTAAAGAGATAATAGTTAGATGATCAAAACAGAACAAAAGTAATAATTTGATAATAAATATAGCTTAGCCTTATATTAAATGGCTCAAACTTTAAATTGAATTTAAAATTTTAAGATATTTTAATTGATTTTTAAAAATATTGTATCTATAATGTATTCCCTCTTCCTTTAGCAGCAGAGCTGGTTCATGCGAAAGAAGTTATTATATCTCAGTTTGCCAGTATAGAAAGAAAAAAAAAACCATCTTTGCACGTTTAGTTGTTAATGAAAGCAAGCAAGCAATGCTATTTTAATTATGTTCTTTGTCCTTCACCCATATTCTTCACAATCATTTGGAAGGTAGATTCTTTTCTTCACAGTAGAGAGCTTGTCGTGCTGGTTTTTTGCATTCCTTGTACACTTCCTTTAGCATCTGGTTTCCTCGTTGTGATTATCACTGTGGATTCTCATGCCAATGATACCATATATACGTTGTCTTGAATTCAACATAGGCCTTTGTAATTGTAGTAGTGTTTGGTTTTCTGGAAACATGGAGATGGAGCAAGAGCATGTTATTTTGCTTCAGAAAATCTTGGTTGTTCTATTTTCTGTGGCTTTGTTCTGGAAGATAATTAAGCATATGTGTGGCCTGTTGAACATAGAAAAGGAGCCTGTAACGGTACTCGTTACCGGCGCTGCAGGCAAGCTTGAACCAGTTCTTATCTTTTTTTTTCTTTTATCAAATGACTGCATTGCATACAGATACTTACGTCGAATATGCATGGTAGATGATTTTGCAGATAATCATAAATATTAAATTTGTATGTAGCTCAATCGGTAGATTTTCTGCAACAGGGCAAATTGGCTATGCTCTTGTTCCTATGATTGCCAGAGGGTTGATGTTAGGCCCTGAGCAGCCTGTAATTATTCACATGCTTGATATCGAACTAGCAGCTGAAGCCTTGAATGGAGTCAAAATGGAACTGATTGATGCTGCCTTTCCTCTTCTCAAGGGTACATGTCTCATGACTCTCATTTGTTGTTGCGCTTTCTTCGTCTATGTTTTCTTCTGATTTATATTCGAATTGTCTTGAAAAGGTGTTGTTGCGACGACAGACGTTACTGAAGCCTGTCAAGGCGTCAATATAGCCGTCATGCTTGGCGGATTCCCGCGGAAGGAAGGCATGGAAAGGAAGGACGTAATGTCTAAAAACGTAGCGATTTATAAGGCTCAAGCTTCAGCCTTAGATCAGCATGCTGCCCCTGACTGCAAGGCGAGAAAAGAAGTTTAATTACCAATGCAAATTGTCTTGAGATTTATATCAGATTGATGTATGAGTAGTTCTTATCATGCAGGTGTTAGTTGTTGCCAATCCAGCAAACACCAATGCACTTATTTTGAAAGAATTTGCGCCTTCGATCCCGGATAAAAACATCACTTGCCTTACCCGTCTCGATCATAACAGAGCATTAGGCCAAATCTCCGAGAAGCTAAATGTTCATGTTAGTGAGGTGAAGAACGTTATCATATGGGGCAATCACTCATCAACTCAATATCCGGATGTTAATCATGCAACCGTAAAAACCGCCAATGGAGAGAGGCCTGTTAGAGTTGCAATAGCTAATGATAACTGGTATTCTCTTCGTATTAACAATTTTCTGCAATATGTTTATGATTCATTAACGTAAATATTCTTCTCTAGGTTGAACACCGAGTTCATTACCACGGTGCAGCAGCGGGGAGCGGCCATTATCAAAGCTCGCAAGCTATCGAGTGCATTATCTGCTGCAAGTGCTGCTTGTGATCATATACGTGATTGGGTGCTTGGAACTCCCAAGGTGGTTAATCTTTCATTTGCATTGTTGTTGCATCGAGAGCTTCATTATTTACTTTTTGGGTCATTTGTTCAGGGAACATGGGTGTCCATGGGAGTGTGTTCTGAAGGGTCATATGGAATTAAGGCTGGCATTATTTACTCCTTCCCAGTTACATGTGAGAAAGGAGAATGGTCCATTGTTAAGGGTAAGTTCCATTTGCTTTACTTGAGATTCAAGCATGCATTTGCTTTATTTTGAGAATATTTCATTGGAAATGGAAGGGCTGAAGATAGACCAGTTGTCGAGGGAAAAGATGGATGCAACGGCCAGAGAGCTTATGGAGGAGAAAACACTTGCCTATTCTTGCCTTCATTGATTACTCATGTCGAATAACTAAACTCGTGAAAATAATATTTGTAATAATAATAAAGCCACAACTCCTTCAAAAATCTTTATCCAGCCCAACTTCTCTGTGATTATTTGCTTTGGACTTTTTTCTTTATATATTAAACAAAATTTTCATTAAGTTCATATAAGCATTATAATCTATGTCTCATTAAATCTATTCATTATTAATTTTTTTGTTAAATCTTTTAATTTTAACTTATTATTATTTAAAATTTACAATTGATAAAAATATAAAAAAATATATTTTAAAAATCTTAAATCAAGTAGTTTTTAATTATATATTTTATGAAATTTAATTTATAAATTAAATTATAAAATATCATGTTAAGGGAATAAATTTATAAAATTTTAAAGGACGAAAATATATTTTCAATAGAAAATATAAAAACATATCTAAAATATATAAGAATTTAAAATTTTTAAAAGACAAATCCCTCTACCCAATTCTTTAATTTCATCCCTTCTTATAACCACAGTAATTTGTAAAAGACGATCTATATGGGTGAACATTATGTCTAGGATTCTACCATGGAGGGTTATTATTATTCCTAACTCAAGTTTCATAACTTAATAATGTATACTCACTCATTTCGATATATTTGTTTTAATTTTAATATTTTAAAGAACATAATATTTTTATGGTAAAATATACAAATGGTTTTTAGACTATAAAATATTGCTTTTTTGAATCCCAACTATCAAAAGTAACAAAATGGTCATCCGACTATAGGAAGTTGTTTTTATTGAATATCTCAACTATTAAAAGTTACAAAATGGTCACTCGACTATTCATTATGTTTCAAACTAGTCCTTTTCCGTTAAAAGTTTTGATCTGCTTCGTCCTAACTAATCCGAGTCGACCCACTTCGCACACTTAGTTTTGGAGGGTAAGTTTTCCAGTGGAAATTTTTAGCATACACAAGAAGTCGACCTTGAGACTTACTTAAGCGATATCAAGATGCTTACCACTTGAACCAATCCTATTGATTGTAAAATTTAAAATTTTCAATCATATATTTTACTACTAATACCATAAAAATAAATTCAAGGACATTTAATGGTTATACAAATATGGTTATTTTATGTAACCACTATTAACTGCGAAAATGTTTGAATAGTTATGGGAGAAAATTTTATTAAATATCGTCCCTTAATAATTATTCTTGGAGAAGACACATGAAACACTGAACGTCTTCTAAATAGCTCGGAAAGACGCACGATATACTGGCGTCTTCTTCTTCTTCCTCTTGAAGTTAACACTCTGTACATGGCCCTTGTGTCAGCAAGCTGAGCTGTCCTTGCTCCCAAAAACGTCGTGTACTCTCGTCATCTTTCCCAAAGACGTCGTGTAATCTCACCGTCTTCCACAAACACTATAGATATCACCCTAGTTGAAAAAATAAAGTCTTGGATACAATATATGGGAAAAATCTTTTTTTCAGTTGCATTATTTGCGCAATTTTACACACATCAATATAAAATGTCAATACAAAATTTATATATATTTTATTTAATTATTGATATATAATTTATTAATCAACTAATATGAATCGGATATTATAAAGAATTATCTATAGAAACAGTAGTCCTCTCAATCCAATTTTCTTTATTTACAATACCAAAATTGCAACTTAACCTTACCAAAAATCCGTGTGACACAAATCTTAAACTGGTATTGGTTTTTTTTTTTTACTTAACAACCTTTTCCTTCATACCGTATTGGTTTTTGAAACTAAAAGAATGAATGAAAACAAATTATGAAACATGTTTTGAGATAAGCTACATAGCTATAAATATTCGACAGTTGCATGTTAATGTTCAATTCAAAGATCTTAGAATGCAAACGACTTGCAGGGCAATGGAAGGTGGATGAGATAGAGAGAAAGGTAGTGAAAAGCAGCGACCATTTCATGATTGTTTCATTAATGGCGACTTTTCCTTGTTCAAAACACATGAACATAGTCAAACCGAGCTGTGGAAGAGAAAGCAAAAAAAGAAAGAAAATATGGGGGGTTTGGTTTCTCATAACACAGTGGAAGAAACCTTACGTGGCGTTTGGTTGGATGGAATCCATTGGAATTGAAGAGAATTGAAATCCAATTCTACCACTTTTCCATGTTTGGTTCAAGTTTTCCAAGGGAATTGAAATCTCTTATGGCTTCAACTTTCCATCAAATGAGGGAAATGGAATTCAATTCTCTTGTTGGAGGGAATTGAAATTTGACCATACTACCCTCATAAATCTTTTGGTAACTTATTCATATATTGAATAAAAATATTTTTTTTATTATTTCAGGTCGGGAGAAACTTTATTTTGGTTGGATCAGATCGGGTTTTTTAAGTGTGATGTTCGGGTCGGGTCGAGTTCGGGTTTAGGGTGAAAAATACCCTACCCGAAAATATATATAATTTTACCTTATATATTTATGAATAATTACAATAATACCCTCTCTATATATATTTTGTCAATTAAATCATTGTTTTTATTGAATAAAAATAATTTTTTATTATTTCGGGTCGGGTCAGATTTCTAATTCATATATTCGGGTCGGGTGAAACTTTATTTTGTTCGGGTCGGGTTTTTTAAGTGTGATATTCGGGTCGGGTCGGGTTCAGGTTTATGGTAAAAAAACCGGACCGTCCCGAAAAAAAATATAATTTTACCTTATATATTTAGGAATAATTACAATAATACCCCTCTATATATAATTTTTTTCAATCAAGTCAATGTTTTTATTGAATAAAAATATTTTTTTTATTATTTTGTGTCGTGTCGGGTCAAGTTTCTAATTCATATATTGAATAAAAATAGTTTTTGGTATATTTTTTGATAACTAATTAACATACTCCGATTGGAATGTATCGAAATATTGCTCTATCTTTTGGTAACTTATTAACATATTTTAATTGCGATGATTTTAACTTATGATGTTTATTAGCATTATTTTTATAATTTATTAGAATGAATAATCAATCAATAAAATGAAATTTTAATATTTTTTAGTTTTTTATAATATATTACTACATATAAGTTGTAAAACAAACTAAAATAAAGCAAACAAATAAGAAGGGCAATTATATCATTTTACATTACTGAAATCAAATTCATCTGATATGTCTGCGAACCAAACAGAATATGAAATTGGATTCCAATTCAATTTTCTGCCAACCAAACAAAATTAAATTTCAATTCCTGATATATTCTAATTCCTTCACATATTCCAATTATCTCATAAATATTTCCACCAACCAAACCCACCATAGTTTGTTTTGTACTTTGAAATATTTCATGGAACTACGGAATGCAGTACAATACAAATAGTAAGAAATATGAAGAGCAACAAATTGGTAAAATAAACCCACCCTGTCCTTTTCCTGTCACTGCTAGCTAGTCTAGTTGAAGGCCATTTACCATGTGTTTCTCTTCTTCACGGAAGGGAGTTTTCACACTTGTTTTCCTTTTAGACAATAATAATGGAGGGCCTAGCAATTAAAGGCTTTCAATGAATCTGTACAACTCTTGCAGCTTTAGGTACTATGAACTCTTTGGCCAAGAGCCAACCATTTAAGTGCATTCAATTCGACTCAACAAGTTAGTGAAAGGTTCTGCAACTCATCCCTTATTGCCATTAAAACAAACCCTATCTAGAAAAACTCAAGGGATCCAAGAGAAAAGCTTTAAACCCGTGCCAATGATCCAGTAGGGTACATTATTTTATTAACAAAACTTACAGAGAAAAGTGAAAATCCATACTGTCAACTAATAAAACAGGTTCTGCTACTATAAAACACACAAGGGTTTCTTGAGATACACACGTTCTGCTACTATAAAACACACAAGGATTTTAACACATCACGTCCTTGAGAAGCTTGTACCTGCGTGTACTAGGCCTTGGAGAAGGCGTCCCACTGCTCTTTCCTTTGCGATCACCGCCGTCTTGCTTGATTTTCTGATCAGAATACTCGGATCGGTTCAGGATTCCGGCTTCGTTACCCGTTGATGATTTCTTTGAAGTGCTTCCTTGTCTTGAATTTCTTTCTTCACTTCGGCACCAATCACACACTTCAACCGGTTCCGCGAACTCGCTGTAGTAGTTGCTGCAATACCTTCCGGAATCAAGAAATCGTTAAAGTTTCAACCCATAAAATAACAAAAGCAAAAGATGATGTTCAATTCGTGTAATATGAAATCATTTGTGTTTGGTGGTTGTTGTGGTTGGGTGTTGCTTGGTGGAGATGGGTTTTATCTACCTGTTATGATGATGATAAGATGGAGCAAGGGTATCTATCAATCCCCATGATGATGATGATCATGTGAATGATGATGAGATATATGCATACTGATACACACACATTCCTATATATATGGAGATGGATTAGGATGATGATGGTGAAACGAGAAAGATCCATACGAGTGTTGAAAGCGGTGGCGGCATTTGTTGCAGCGGAAGATTTTGTCGGGGAAACCAACGTCGCCGCACATGCAGCATACAGTTTGAAGATCCACCATTATTGAATTCTGCTGAAAACTAAGAGAATGAAGAAGATTTGGTTGAAGAAAGAAAGAGAGGGATAACTAGGAGAGAAGCATATGTATATATATAAAGAAATGAATGATGGATTTATACAATTATTTTATCTTGTATTATATAGAGAAATTAAATTAATATATTCACAGGTAGACCACAAGTTGCTTGCAGTCGTTTTCAGTTGGACAGAGATGTTAACCTTTATGTCTTAAAATCACACTCATGTCCTGGCCTGGCCGTTCACCTTTTCTCTTTCTCCTCACAAAAACATGTGTTATAGAATTACATTCATCCAAATTTTATTTAATCTTAAAAACTTTTATATATTTTGTACAGACTATATATAGAATTATAACCTCTCGACTCAACAAAGACATATCTTTTGTTAATAAATCGAGTTTTATTTCATTAAAATCCTTCCTAAATGGCTCGGGTTTTAGATACAATGTGTAATTGATAAAATTTAAAAAGGTTGTTTCTATTTTATATACTGAGAATATATATAATTATATTATGATATATTATAAAAAAATAAAATTAATTAAATGATTTTATAAGAAATAATGTTATTTTTCTTAAAAGATTCAAATTCAAGTAATTGTATCTGCAAAGTGTGTTGTTAATATATTAAAAATAGTTTGAATAATATTAGTCCTCCAATTTCATCCTCAAACTACGATTCTCATTCTAAATTAATCTTTAAACTTTTGAATATTCCAATTTCATCCCCAATCATCCAAATATGTAACTAGTTTCAACCATTATTTAACCTATTTTTTTAAAAAAACATACAATAATATAACTTGGTCTAACGATTCATTAGCAAAGAGATGTGATTAGTATATATGTATAGTTTGGGATGAAATTGGAATGTACAAAATGTTTGGGGATCAATTTAGAATGAGGGACATAGTTTGGGTATGAAATTGAATTTTTCAAACGTTTAATGACTAATTTAAAATGATAGTCATAGTTTATGAATGAAATTAGAACATTTAAAAGTTTAAGGACCAATTTAAAATGAGAGTCATAGTCTGAGGATATGTAATGCAAATGCAATTAACTCTTTTTTCTTGCATCACGTTAGTTTCATTTTTTTGAATTAATTACTGGTGTCTGATCTATTGACCAACTAATCCAAATCGGAGACTGCGGAAGTAAGGACGACCCTCCTAACCCGGTTTGCTCCATTCACATACGCTAGGATTTGAACATCTGATCTGACTTAAGAAATCTAGTGTCTCATTCCATTAGCCCAATTAATTTCATTTTTTTCTCTTTATCTTTGTTGATTAACTATAACATGCTAGTCACCAAGTGTTGATATTCATTATTTTTTCATTATTTTTATATTATATATTTATTTTTTAAAAATTTTAATAATTATGTCTTTAGGTATGTTTTTCTCTATTTGTATGACACATTTTTTTATCTTTCGGTACGGTTTCAATGTTTTTCTCAGTCTTTTTGGTCGTTATCTTTGTTTAATTTTCTCAAGGTTGGATTTGACGTCATCTCGACTGATCAAGATGACTCTTATTTGTTATCATGGTGATCTTCCCTACTTTAGACCCTTGGATTGTATTTGGATACCCGACTTGTTTTCAGAGTTTGTTTTCTCACGACGCTCGATTCTGATTTGTAATTGTCGGTGGTATTTTACTAGTTTGATCCCCTATTGAGGTTTATTTTGCGATGCAGTTAGATTTCTTCGTATCTATAGTTTTTTTAAAGAATTTTAACATTTTTCCTTATATGGTCCAAGCATTTTCACAAGTGACTAATTTTTTATATTAATGGTTATAAAAAATCCTAATTATGTGTTTAGTTTACACTTATTTGTAAACATTTATTATAATTTGGATATATATTTTTAATAAAACTGAGTCTTTTATTTGGAAAAAAATATAAAAAGATTTAAATCTTTGAAAATAATAAAATTATTTAATAACATTTAAAATAAAAATATATATATTTTTAGTAACTTAATTTATTAATATTTAGTCCGAAATATTATATGGTTGGAAGTCATTATTGAAATGAATTTCAGGGCCTAAAATAATAATGACATACCAAAACTCAAGTTCCATTACAACTTGGGGACTTAGCTTTTAATATTTATTTATATAAATATGAGTTTGAGAAAATGTAGGTTTTATTCTCTATATAAATAGTAAGAACGAAACACATGTATTATAAAATTAATAAAGATTGATAAATATATGTTCACATGGTGACAATTATAGCGTCAGGTCGTAAGTTCTAAGCTTAGCCCTTTAACTACTCATGATTGATGGAGAGTCCAACAAATATTATGGACATCATTAACCGTAGGAGATCATGATTTACTTATTTTTTTGTGACTTAATCATGATCGATCACTATTTGATTTTATTTATTATTTTTGAGTCTTTAATTTCATTTGTAGTTTAGTTATAATAAAACATAACTCATCAAGCGCCTCAATGTTAAAAATACGATAATTCTTTTTAGATATTCTGAGTTCGAGTAGTTGCGTCAGAATGAACCATGATGTGTGTTGTCAATAGTTTAAAAAATTAAGAATAATTGTCAGCATATAAAATTAAGAATGATTGTCAGCATATAAATAATATTATTAATATTTATTTATTTGAATATTTGTTATGATTAGAACATCATGTATTAAATATGAATTTGATGTACTTTATTATTAGGACTTTAATATCTATTAGGATTAGAGTTCCAAATGACATCTACTCTATGTATATACAAATATGAAGGTTGGAGAATATATTATACATAATCTATATTGAGATAATAATACAAATCTCTCTCCTTATCATATATCTATTCTTTTTGTTGCTTTTTTTTATTGATTCGTTCCCTTTATTTCATATCATTTTATCAACACAACTTGCTCACAAGCAATAACTTACTTAAATCAAAGATCAGATTCATCATCCACAACTCTTCGTTCAAAATAATTTGGTGCATTCTATATCTTTGTTTAGATACCAAATTTATATTTAGTTGTGGGATGAGAAACGGTGGAAAAGTTATCTAGGATGGCTCCCGGTAATTTCTCTGGTCTTGTTCCTCGGTTCACCCATGGCTGGTCTCCGGTCAAGGAATCTGCAGGTTACTCTCTGGTCTACATTTCATTGTAACTGGTCTCAACTGGCCCGCCGGTTGCCGTCACCTTTCAAACCCACTTTCTATTGGAAACAAATGCGAACACTTTCTGTTGGTCAGACGAACCCTCGGGTAAGGCAAAGTTTCTCCTGTCGGTGCTTGTCTATAATATATCTTTGATCGCACAGGATCTGGAACAAGCTCTTTTTCTTCGCAAGAAAGACTGGGCCGGAAAGAAGTCAGTGGAGAAATGGTCTCGTGTTTCATTAGAAGGGGAACAGAAACCCCTGAACTCAAGCAACGCTGATAAGGGATCTAAACTGGCAAAGAAGAGGAAGCCCGTCTTTTCACAGAAGGAAGAGACCGTGGTTTTCATCATGGTGGGGGTCGGACACCCTCCGGCACCGGTATAGGAAACGGTGTTTTAACAATGACCTCAGTTGGAGACCCACTTCCCTAAGCCGATCCTGTCAATGGGGGAACCAAGAAACTGTTCAAGGAACAGGCATAATCCATGTTTGATCTGCAGGGTTTTGCATGGATTTAGCTCAAAAGGGAAAATTCTCTTCTGGGTACGAGTTTGGTGGCTCCCATGAAACGGCCAGATGGGATGTTTATAAAAGGAAGAGTCAAACTCTTTCCTCTTTGTCATCGGACAAGGGAACTATACCGCTATCATATAAGTTGCACAAGACTCCAGCTTCGGTAGCAATTAATGGTTTCCTTTCTCTTCACCCGAGGAGCAGGTTTGTAAAAAGCTAAGCGAGTGTGCCAATACGCGCCGGAAGAGACAAATAGAATTTAATGCTTGGATTAAGGTTTGTATGACTACATGCTGCCAGGCTAGATCGATTGACGTGCTAAGGGTTTTTGCATGGGTATCTACAGCTTATGACAGATTTATTATGCAAAAGACTCCCTACAATATTTGTAAGCTCCTAGCCAGCATAGACGCCTCCCAGAAACATGTTTGGAACTGCTTTCCTCCTCAGAACGGTCACTTCTCTCACTCTGTTACCTTATTGCTAACTATGGCGGACGAGCTCCTTCATCTGCTAGGTGACCTTCACTTCACGGAGGATGAGGGAACCCTTGTTGAAAACCTGATCGTGCAGAAGAATGGAAATGAAACGGATCCAAACTCTTGCATAGTATCCAAAATGTTCTCGGCTTCTCCTATTGAGGGTGAGACAGTCATCAAAGTCTTCAAATCCATATGGGGAGCCATGAAACTGGTGGAAGGTCGTGTGCTGCACAAAAAACTGTTCCTTTTCAAGTTTTCTTCTAAAGAGGCAAAGCAGGAGATCATTGAAAGAGCCCCTTGGACTTTTGATGGTGATTAGCTAGCACTACAGGATTATAACGAAGAGTGGAGCTTGGAGGAATATATTTTAACACTATCGATAAATGGGTAAGAGTGTATGGAGTCCCGCTAGGATGCATGAACGAAGATGCAGGGGAAAGAATGTGAAATGCTATTGGCAAAGTGCTTGCTGTTGACCTCAGAGATAAGAATGGAAATATGGGAGCTTACCTCCGAATCCGGGTTGAGCTTAACGCCACAGTTTCGATAAAACGAATCATCAATCTTGGACAGAAGACTGATGAATCACCTCGTGTGGGGCTATTGAAGTACGAAAGGCTCCCAAAAATCTGCTTTCGCTGCGGTCTGATTGGTCATGGGAAAGAGACATGCAATATGAAGTTTAAAGATGAACCCACCACACTACAATATGGAGACTGGCTAAGGGTAAGCCAAAACCAAAACAGGAATCCTGATTCTACTTGCCAAAAACAAGAGATTATCCACTTTAGCCAACCTGATTCAGGAAAGGAAGTTGCTGGTTCGACAAGGAAAGAAGAGAGGATGCCTAATAAAGGGCATGTGGCTCTACTCACAGACTCTGACCACGAAAAGGATGTTCAGGAGAATGAGAAGGAAGGGCCAAGTAAAGTAAAGGAAAACACAGGACAATCTACTCCCACCTCAAATTATGAAGAAACGATGACGGGGAAAGGGAAGATGGCCAAGCGATCTTTGCAGAGGAAGCAAGTAACTGCAAACCAAATTACCATTAAATGGTTTAGGGCAGCGGATAATGGAACAGAGGAAGGTGGATCAAAACAAGTGTTGACAACTACCACTAATAATGTTATAACGGCGGAGGCTGAGCTTCAGCCTCGCCGAGAACCATGATCATCCTAGCATGGAACTGTCGGGGACTGGGGAACCCCTCGATAGTTCATGAACTGAAGCGGCTCGTGATGTCGCATGTTCCCAAACGTAGTGTTCTTAGTAAAACAAGGTTACGAAATAATAAAGCTGATGATATCTGCAGGAAGACAAGTGTGGAAGGAAATTTGATCGTTGAATGGGGTGACAATGTTGGGAAATAAAACGAGTAACAAGTAATTTCCCTATAACCAGATTAGTGAGAATGCGAAATAAAAGCGGAAAAATAATACCCGAAATTGATAACGGAGTTCAACCAATTTTTGCCTACGTCTCTGGACTGCTGCAGATCTTTTACTAAAAAGAGAAAATTTACAGGTGTTTACAAAACACTCACTACTCACAAGAAAGTTCTCTAGTATTGGGAGAAAGAAAATGATTTTGGGATTTGGGATGATTTTGAAGCTAAATGAGCTAGGGTATTTATAGTTGAAACTTAGGGACTAATCTTTGAAAATACCCTAAAGTGCAATGACTAAACTGAATTTACTCATTCATATTTTCAACAAACATCTACCAAACTTTGTAAAACATTTTTCAAAGAAACATTTACTAAACTTTGAAAAATATTTTTCAAAAAAAAAAACATTTACCAAACTTTGAAAAACATTTTTCAAAGTTGGTTGCCAAACTTTGAAACTAACTTTTAACAATCTCCCACTTGAAGACTGATTTTAATCTGTCTTCACACCTCGATCAATGAAGTAGTATTTCTGGTCTTGTTATTCTAGCATGCCAACTGAAGCTGAACACAACTTCAGTTTGTCCGTAGTCACCATCTTTGTCAACATGTCTGCCGGATTTTAAGCTCCACTAATCTTTTCAGGTTTTAAAATCCCATCTTTCAGAAGAGATCAGATAAAATGATATCTCAATTGTATATGCTTCGTCCTGGAATGAAAAGACGGATTCTTTGCTAGATGGATAACACTTTGACTGTCGCAATACAAGACATTGTTTTCTTGTTTCTAGCCTAACTCTTCCAAGAAACTTTAGAGCCAAACCATCTCCTTGCTAGCTTCCGTAACAGCGACATATTCTGCTTCAGTTGTGGATAGAGCAACTATCTTCTGTAGTTGAGAAACCCAACTCACTACAGTTCCTCCTAGAGTATAGACATACCCTGTAGTGCTCCTTCTGATGTCAATATTTCCGGCTAAGTCAGCATCTACATAGCCTGTCAGTATCGTATCTCCACCTTTGAAACAAAGTGTTTTGTTTGTAGTACCCCGCAAATATCTGAGGATCCATTTGACTGCTTCCCAGTGTAATTTGCCCGGATTATTCATGTACCTGCTAACAGCTCCCACTTCTTGAGCAATATCTGGTCTGGTACAAACCATGGCATACATTAAACATCCAATTGTTGAGGCATACGGCACCTTCACCATGTGTGCACGTTCTTCCTCCGTCTTTGGTGACTGTTCTTTGGAGAGTCTAAAATGAACACCTAAAGGTGTACTTACTGGTTTAGCATCTTGCATGTTGAACCTGGAGAGTACTTTGTTGATGTACTCAGCCTGTGATAACATCAAAGTCCCTGACTTTTTGTCTCTCTTGATCCTCATCCCAAGAATCTGCTTTGCAGTGCCCAGATCCTTCATAACAAACTGCTTCGACAATTTTTGCTTAAAGTGTATAATCTCTTGCATGTTTGAGCCTGCAATGAGCATGTCATCAACGTACAACAATAAAATAATGAAGCTATTGTCGAACCTCTTGATGTAGCAACAATGATCTGATTGGCATCTGGTAAAACCACTGCTACTCATGAAGCTATCGAACTTCTTGTACCACTGTCTAGGAGCTTGTTTTAAACCATACAAGCTCTTCTTCAACCTGTATACCAAGTTTTTCTTGCCTGCCTATATGAAGCCTTATGGCTGCCTCATATAGATTTCTTCCTCTAAATCACCATGAAGGAAAGCTGTCTTTACATCTAACTGCTCAAGATGTAAATTCTATGCACCTACAATTTTCAATACCAGTCTGATTGTAGACAGCTTCACGACTGGAGAGAAAATTTCATTGTAGTCAATACCTTCTTTTTGTTGAAAACCTTTGACAACCAATCTCGCTTTGTAGCGTTTGCTCCCATCGTGCTCTTCCTTGATCTTGTAAATCCACTTGTTATAGGGCGCTTTCTTGCCTGGTGGTAATTCAGCTAATTCCCACGTCTGATTTGACATAAGCGAGTCCATCTCATCTTTCATGGAAGACTCCCACTTGACTGAATCCTCCACTTGCATTGCTTCATCATAACACTCTGGTTCACCATTGTCAGTCAACAATAAGTAGTGCAAAGAAAGAGAATATCGTTGGATTGGTTTAGGAATTCTGGATGAGCATCACAGTTCTGGTGTGTCTGTTTCTTCTTGAACTGCTTCAGGATTGATCTGAACATCATTTCTAAAAATCTCCTCGAACTCAGTAAATTCCTTTTTTTCAGCTTCGGTATTGGAGCTACTTGATTCTACAGTTGACATGTCTTTGTACATCACATTCTCATTGAAAATGACATCTCTGTTTCTGATGATCTTTTGATTTTCATAGTCCCAAAACCGGTAACCAAACTCATCACCGCCATAACCAACAAAGGCACAGTTGTTGGACTTAGCATCAAGTTTACTTCTTTCAGTAGAGTCTATGTATACATAAGAAATACAACCAAACACTCTTAAGTGTGAAAGATTTATTTCTTTCTTGCTCCAAACTTCCTCTGGTATTATGCCATCCAAAGGAACTGAGGGCCCACGATTGATCAGGTAAGCTGCAGTGTTGATAGCTTCAGCCCATAGAAATTTGAGCAATCCGACATGTATCCTCATGCTTCTGGCACGTTCATTCAGAGTTCTGTTCATGCGCTCTGCTACGCCATTCTGTTGCGGTGTCATGGGAACTGTTGTCTCCATCTTGATCCCATTATTTGCGCAAAATTCTCTGAATCTATGATTTCTGTACTCTCCTCCATTATCAGACCTCAACCGCTTGACTTTCAGACCAGCCTCATTTTCCACCATGACCTTCCATTTTCTGAAGGTATCAAAGACTTCTGATTATTTCTTCAGAAAATAAACCCACACCTTCCTTGTAGAATCATCGATGAAGGTGACATAATATAATGAGCCTGCAAGAGATGGAACTGGAGATGGTCCCCATACATCAGTATGAACCAACTCTAACTTTTCAGCCTTGGGTGTCTTACCAATCTTTGAAAAACTGACTTTCTTTTGTTTGCCAAAGATGCAATCCAAGCATAGTCCGACATCTATATTCTTTAGATCCGGCAGCTTCCCTTTTGACAAAAGTGGCTTCATCTCTTTCTCGCTCATATGGCTAAGCCTTTGGTGCCATATGTTTGATTTTCCATCAGCATCTGCTACTATAATGATATTCTCTAAGTTTGAGGTTACATAGAGAGTACCAGTATTCTTACCACGAGCAATGATGAGTGATCCTTTTGTAATCTTCCATTCACAGTCTGAAAAGGTTGTACTATAACCTTCTCCATCAAGCTGTCCTACGGAAATCAAATTTCTTTTTAGGCCAGGAATATGTCTCACACCTTTCAGCGTCCAGGTGGTCTGGTTTGGCAGCTTTAGTCGGATGTCTCCTCTTCCGACTATCTTCAAGGTTTCATCATCAGCTAGATGAACCTTCCCAAAATCACCACTGACATAGTTCTCCATGATTTCTTGGCATGGGGTGGAGTGGAAAGATGCCCCTGAATCAAAGATCCATGATTCAATCGGACTGTTGACGCTTAGAATCGTGGCATCACATGTCTCCTCTATCATGTTGGTAGATTCATGTACGCCGGTATTTTTCTTCGGTGCTCGGTAATCTCTTTTAAAGTGACCCTTCTTGCCGCAGTTATAACAGGTAAAATCTTTCTTCCCCATTCTTAATTTTTCCCTTATGTATTTAGATCTGCCACGATTTGAATTTCTTTATGAAGTTCTCCCTCTGGACTCCGTGTGCAAGGCTGAGGAGGTTGATGCATCACCCGATTCTCTCCGTCGAATTTCTTTGCTCAATACCAGATCCCGAACATCGTCGAATTTTAATTTGTTGTTTCCCGACGAGCTGCTGATTGCTGTAACAGTAGCATTCCAACTGTCTGATAGAGATGATAAGAGAATTAAAGCTCGAACTTCATCATCGAATTCAATTTCCACGGAACTCAACTGGGTTGTGATTGTGTTGAGTTCATTTAGGTGTTGAGCCACTGATGCCCTTTCCGTCATCCGCAAATTGAATAATCGCCTCATCAAGTGAACTTTGTTTGAGGCTGATGACTTCTCATACATACTGGGGAGAGCCGCCATAAGACACGTCGTGTTCTTTTCCTTTGCTATGTTGAAAGCAACATTGCGGGACAACATCAATCGGATAACTCCGAGGGCTTGTCTGTCGAGAAGAGCCCAGTCTTTATTCTTCATGCCCTCTTGTTGCTTTCCTGAGAGAGGTTGATATAGATTTTTCTGGTACAGAAAATCTTCAATATGCATATTCCAAAAGCCAAAGTCTGCACCATCGAACTTTTCAATTTTCACATTCCCTTCGTCTACAGTCATCGCTCCTACTCGAATCTAGCTTCGTTTGGATCGTTTCTGACAATTCTTGCGAACCACCGTGTATTAGAACACCTCCGTCGATAAATTCGTATCGCCGACAAATTTTTTACTATTCACGAAATTCACTATTCACGTGAATAGTAATGAATAGTAACCTCACAAAAATTGACAAAATTTACAACCAAAAGCTCTGATTACCAGTTGTTGGGAAATAAAACGAGTAACAAGTAATTTCCCTATAACCATATTAGTGAGAATGCGAAATAAAAGCAGAAAAATAATACCTGAAATTGATAACGGAGTTCAGCCAATTTTTGCCTACGTCTCCGGACTGCTGCAGATCTTTTACTAAAAGAGAAAATTTACAGGTGTTTACAAAACTCTCACTACTCACAAGAAAGCTCTCTAGTATTGGGAGAAAGAAAATGATTTTGGGATTTGGGATGATTTTGAAGCTAAATGAGCTAGGGTATTTATAGTTGAAACTTAGGGACTAATCTTTGAAAATACCCTAAAATGCAATGACTAAAGTGAATTTACCTATTCATATTTTCAACAAACATCTACCAAACTTTACCAAACTTTGAAAAACATTTTTCAAATAAACATTTATCAAACTTTGAAAAATATTTTTCAAAGTTAGTTGTCAAACTTTGAAATTAACTTTTAACAGACAATTGTTCAGGGCTCATGCTTTTGAGGTGTGCTGAAGTTAATATGGAGCTCATTGAGTTCTCTTATAGACACATTGATGTAGAGGTCGAAAAGCTTGGGGAGAAGTTTAGGTTCACTGGCTTCTACGGGGAGTGGGATCGAAGAAGAAGGGATAGTTGGGCTCTTCTGGAATGCATCAAGGATAAATCCCGGCTCCCTTGGCTTGCCGGGGGAGATTTCAATGAGATTCTCACCCATAGCGGGAAAGTTGGAGGCAGACGCCGTGCGGAAGACGATATGGCTCAATTTCGGGCCGCTCTAAGCTGCACCGGTTTGCATGATGTTCGTCCAAATAAGGGCTGGTTTACCTAGTTCTTCGGGAACCATACTCACAAACATCTCAGGGAGCGTATGGATAGGTTTACTGCATCTCGGGATTGGCTTCTGAATTCGCCTCAAGCTTTTGTTTCAACCGTGATGACGACTGAATCTGACCATGCTGCTATTCTTTTAAACTCGAAAGGCGATGATTGTATCAAAGGCTCTCGCGGGCGTCATAAACAGTTCCATTTTGAGAACTGTTAGACAATGGAGAATAAATGTGCTAACATTGTGGAATCCACGTGGAACTTAGAGCAGGGGGGCCACTATTGAAAATCTTACTTGCCTTGGCTTTAAGCTTGATTCCTGGCAGAAGAACCGCAGGCCTGAGGTAAAAGGAAAAAGCAGCTCCAGGAGATTATTGCTGGACTGATGGATGAACCTGTTAGTATTGAGAGTGTGGATCGCCTGACTGGTGCTAGACGTGAGCTTAAAGACCTGTTGAACAAGGAAGAAGTGTTATGGATGCTAAAGTCAAGAATAGCGTGGCTGAAGAATGGAGATAGGAACACCAGATACTTCCATGCGAGAGCTTCTTGCCGCAGGAAAAAGAACTGGATCCGGGGAATTATGAATTCGGAAGGGGTTTGGAAAGATAGCTTGGATGACATTTTTGAAGTAGCCACTGACATCTTTACCGGACTGTTCACATCGACAAGAAATGGAAATTCGAATCGAATTTTGAACTCCATCGAGAAGTGTATTACCCCGGAAGTAAATTCAAAACTGTGCAGTGAGTACACCGTCGAAGAGATCCATGCTGCCTTCCAACAAATCAATCCGCAAAAAGCCCCTAGTATCGATGGTCTTAAGAGTAAATAAGATTAAATTTGTCTTAAGATTATTAGACAAAATCGTTAATTCCAAAAATAATATAGAGAATAAAATAATGATAAATAATAATCAAATCTCATTATAAATAATTAATGAAGAAGAACAAGTTTATCATGTCTTAGGATTGTTAGAAGCTGAGATCATAATCACACCTGAAAAGATAAAACAAACAAGATTAAACTTATTAAGAGAAGAAAAGAAAATAAATAGAAAGAAAAATACATGTATTTGTTCAGTATTTATAAGAGATTTTCAAGAGAGATTTACTCTAACGAGATATCTTTTAATATTTAAATTTAATCATATAATAATATCTTTTAATTTGAAAAAGATAAAATTACTTTTTACTATTTAAACTTAAACATTTAATATTTTAATTTGAAATATTTAAAATGATATAATTTTCTTTGATATTTAAAGTTAAATAAGTAACAAATACCTTTTAATTTGACATATTCAAAGAATAATTATCCTACTAATATTCAAATTAAAAATATCTTTTTAATTTATGATATTTAAAAGAAACATAAATTTAATTTAAATATTAAATCCATCAATACAATTTAATTTTCCCCCAACACATATCTCGTAATTCTCCATATTTTTTTTGAAAACTTTTATCATTATTTGCAGATGGCATTGGCATTAACGCAGTCTCGGATTCAATGATACCATCACATATCCCAATATGTTTGAATGAAAACATATATACTCAAAACAAATATAAAACTCAAAAACATTTCAGAAAATAATGAAGAAAAAACCTCAAATCAACACAGTGACATTTGGTAGATGAATTCTCAAAGCTCATTGAAATATGATTCGCCAAACGAAGACTGCTCGTGGTGTGCTACATATCTCAGCCAATGTCACAGTCATGGCACTGAATCCACTTGACTTTTCAAACTTGTCACATACAATGGGTTAACTGGGTTGTATATTCCACAATAGTTTACTTGAGGAGAATTAAATGAATTTTTCGGGAAAAGCTGAGAATAATGGAATTAGTTGAAAAGTCAAAAAAGTCATCTTCATGTCATGTATGTGGACACAAGTTAATGTTATCTGACCAAAGTACAAACTTGGAGAGCACTGCTTTTTGAAATGTGAAGTACGTGTAGGATTTGGAGATTCCCTAAGGATAAGGAAAGTTAAATTAATATAAGGTTAAAAAAATAAATTTGAAAAGAATCTTAATAAAATTGATTTAGTGCGATTGAAAATATTGATTTATATCTAATATATTAATTACAATGACGTAATCAGTAAACTTATCTAATCGGTTTGGAGTGGTGACTGACCTTGCTTGTGGGCTGTGTGGGACTTGTTTTGGAGTCTAGGAACCATTTATTCTTGGAATGCTCTTACTCGAGAGCAGTCTGGGATTCTGTTTTGCACGTTTGTAGGCTGCAGCATCAAGGATTAAGCTGGGATGATCTTATATGCTGGATGACTAGCAATTGGAAGGGTAAGTCCCTGCTAATTCACGTTCTGAAACTAGCATGGACTGGATTTGTCTATTTCATTTGGGAAGAACACAACTATCGTGTTTTTAGGGGATTGTCGCATTCGACAGATGCTATTGTAAATATTATAAAAGGGTTGTTAGAATTAAGTTGTACAGGCATGATATGAATAGATTGGATAGGGTAAATATATAGCTTTGTAGTGATTGGGGACTCATATAACAATTTGTAATATGTACTTTGTAGCAGCTTGCTGCTTTCTTTTGGATGAATAGATTGAATTATCAAAAAAAAAATCTACAAGTATAGATATTTTCGAATTAAAAAAACATAAAAAATGAGAAAACTACAAAGTATCAACACTTTTCCACAAATATAGATGCTTTCAACTTTTAAAAAACATGAAAAATAATAAGGTTGCAAAGTTTTAATATTTTTTTTAACAAATATCAATATTTTCGAATATAAAAAAACATAGAAAATGAGAAGGTTGTAAAATATCAAACTTTTTTTTAAATAAATATCGATACTACGATCTGATATTTGATGAATGTAAAATATCGATATTTTTCTATTATGTTCGATACTTTAACATTTGAGAAAGTTGATGGAAATTAAAATATCGATTTATTTGAAAAAATTGTTCAAGTAAAGATTTGAAAGTTACTTATTTGAAAATTTTCATTAAAATATCGTTGTAAAAATATCGATAGTGTAATAATAATTATAACTTAACCGATTAAAATAAAATAGACACAACATATTACGTTAAAGTAACTATCAATTTGTTTAAAAGTATAATAATAATGTAAACGGTAAAATAATTACAACTTAACCAATTAAAATAAAATAGGTGCAACCTATTACGTTAAACTAGTTACCGATTTGTTTAAATGTATATTAATAATGTAAACGGTAAAATATTTACAACTTAACCGATTAAAATAAAATAGATGTTACCTATTACGTTAAAATAGCAATCAATTTGTTTAAAAGTCATAATAATAATGTAAACGGTAAAATATTTATAACTTAATGGGTTAAAATAAAATATGTGCATCCTATTAAGTTTAACTAGTTACCGGTTTGTTTAAAGGTATATTAATATTGTAAACGGTAAAATATTTACAACTTAACCGGTTAAAATAAAATAGGCGCTTCCTATTTCGTTAAATTAGCTACGTGTTTGTTTAAAGGTAAAATAATAATTTAAACGGTAAAATATTTACAACTTAAACGATTAAAATAAAATAGGCGCAACTTATTACGTTAAACTAGCCACTGGTTTGTTTAAAAGTATAATAATAATGTAAATGGTAAAATATTTACAACTTAACCAGTTAAAATAAAATAGGTGCAACCTATTACGTTACACTAGCTACCGGTTTATTTAAAGGTATAATAATAATGTAAACGAGTAAAATAATTACAACTTAACCGGTTAAAATAGAATATGTGCAACCTATTATTTTAAACTAGCTACCAGTTTGTTTAAATATTTTTTTATCCATTCACATAATACATTATTTTCAATTTTAATGTATTCAAACATATCTCTATACTATTATAACTGACAAAATTAATGCATCAATTATACTCAAACATTCGATACTTAAATTTCAATTCCAATTTCAATTTCAGACCCACTATTCATCTTTTATTTTCAATTTTAATGTACTCAAACATATCTCCATACTATTACAACCGACCGACAAAATGAATGCATTAGTAGTAATCAAACATTTAATACTTAAATTTTAATTTTAATTTTAATTTGAGTTCCACTATAAATAACAAATTTTGTGTTAAATGGTGAAGAATGTGTCTCCTGCTAAATGGTAACAACACCATTCACCTTCTATCAAATGATACGGAGCAATCAACCAACAACTCATCAAAAAATCTTGATTAATCAACTAACAATTCATCGAAAAAATTCTAGCAATCAACTAACCAATGTTCATCGGTATATTCCTTCAAAGTTACATAATTATTTCTGATTTTCTCTTACTAATTGTGCTTCATTATTATTTTTTAGTTCAAATGTTGTGATATATGCAGAGATGTTGGTTAGAAGGAACTAGTTAATACATTTTGTGTTTGAAACATCAAATGCAATTTGTAAGATTATTTTCTTATAAACTTTTCACAATTATCATGTTAGCCTTGATTAATTCTAACTTCCGTTATTTCTTTCATATATGAAACTAGGTATAGCATGCCCATCATAATTTTGAGGCACAAGCTAGAAGACTGAATATATGGAGAATGCCTTTCTTATAGAATTCATTTCATCCAACTCATAAAAATAGGATAATCGTAAACCGAAATCATTCAAGAGACACACATCTGATATAGACTGGTTATTTGCTTGTTTACCTCTCTAATATTCATTCTCCATCAGGTGTGTGTCTCCTACACAACGGATTATGTAAATGTAATCTATAGTTGTAATAAGCAAGCAAACAATAAATGTATATCAAACATTTTAATGTAAATGTAATCTATATATCGATATGTGTTCGACAGTATACTATGTCACAAATTTTCCCACACAAGTATCGATACCCCTACTTTAAGTATCAATATTTTAAATTTGAGGATTGTTGAAATATCGATCTAGTTATTAAAGTATTGATACACTTACTCCAAGTATTGATATTATTAATTTTGAAGCATAAATTGCATAGTTTCGGTATACATACTTCCTCTAAAAGTATCAATATTGTTTCGGCAATATGATATGTCCAAAGATTGTCCTAAAAATATTCATAATAGATACCGGTTTGTTTAAATGTATAATATTAAAGTAAACGGTAAAATATTTAAAACTTAACCGGTTAAAATAAAATAGGTGATACCTATTACGTTAAACTAGCTACCAGTTTGTTTAAAGGTATAATATCAATGTAAGCGGTAAAATATTTACAACTTAACTGGTTAAAATAAAACATGCGCTACTTATTACGTTAAACTACCTGCCGGTTTGTTTAAATGTATAATATTAATGTAAACAGTAAAATTTTTATAACTTAACTGCTTGAAATATTTTTTTTAATTCGAAAGTATCGATACTTGTAGGTTGATTTAGGGGTGGAATTCATCAACATTTTCAAAAATATTGATACATCATATATCAATTATCGATATTTTAACATTCGTTAACTTTTTCAAATGCTAAATTTCGATAACAGTCATAAAAATCTAAAATTCTAAAGTATCGATATCATGTATTAATAATTTTCCTGAATACGTATCGATACATATACACAAAGTATTGATATTAATAATTTCTATACATCTACACTAAGTATCGATACGGAGTATAAGAGTTTCGATACATCTACACAAAGTATCAATATTTTTACAAATATATTTAAATGAATTTTGTAAATAAGTAACTTTCGATCTTAACATTTCAGTTTTTTTCAAATTAACAAGTTTCTAAAATGCTAAAATATCGAACATCATAGAAAACAATATCGAAATTTGTTAAAGTATCGACCATTAGATCATAGCAGTATCGATATTTATTTTAAAAATAGTTTCCATCCAAAGATACATAATATATTAAATCGCTACCGATTTTATTAAACACAACTTTAATATTTCAGGTCGCAACCTACTTATTTATTCACAATAACATTATTGGGCACAACTTAGTATGCTAATATTTATTTATAACAAAATAAGTATTTAACATATTTTGTTTTCGTGGGATTTCGAAGGCCCCATCAGCTTAAATATTTGTAACATATTAGGGGCAACCAAATATGTTGATAATATTTATAATAAAATAAGTAATTAAACTATTTTGTTATCGTCGGATTTCTAAGATACCATCAGCTTAAACTTTGATAATGTAACATCCTCAATATCGGGTTAGTGACCAAAGCGTGATATTTTAAATTTTAGTGACCAATTTAGATAAATTGAAAAGTTCAATGGCTTAATTGAAATATCTGGTGTATGATGATTTAGTAAATGAAGAAGAAGAAAGGGATAAATGAGTCATTGAACAAGGAAAATAATTAAATAATAATTGTGGGTATTTTAATACCCATGTGGAGCATGTTGGGAAACAAAGTTTCCAGATATTTCTCTCATCTTCTTTTTCTCCACTGTGAAGCACACCATGCCAAGGTGAGTTTGATTTGTTTTGGTTAATCCTTAAGATTCAAGTATGATTTTGGTTAATAAAGACTTAGGAAACATGATGGAGATGAAAAAGGTAATAGAAACTCAAAGATTTGTAAGTTATGGAAGATTAAAGGGAAGAAGTGGATAAGTGAAATTTTGAATAAGAGTATATAAATGGATTTAAAAGCTAAATTTGACTTGTCATAAGTGTAAACAAGAAGTTATAAGTGTTAGAATTGAGTTTGGATTACATTGAAAATTTGGTAAGATTCTTGGTTTTAAGAATTTGGATGAATTATGAGAGATAATAAGGTGTTGGAATGATAGAAGTTAATTAAAATGGTTGTAGATGAGTTTGGTGGTATGATAGGAGATTTTATGATGAAATTTAGTGAAGAGTTGATGAATTTTCGGATAAAAAAAATCTGTTGTGGGTAGAGTGTATCGGTACACTATGAATAAGTATCGATACACTAAGACCAATGTTGAAGGTGTATCGATACATTAAGGGGTGTACCAATACCTGTGAATTTCGAATTGAATTTGGGTACCGATACACCAGGAGTGTGTCGGTTCACACCAGGAGTGTGTCGGTTTACTCCTGAAGGAAAATAGGAATTTTAGCTGATTAAATTAGTTCAAGTTATTAGCATTGAATTATAAGGTTTAAACTTCTGTTAATCGTCTCAAAAATTATGTTTATGTAGATATTGAGCCTAAACAAGTTCTGGAACAATTGACGAGTAGGATTGATCGAGGAAAAGACAAGGAAATATAGGTGAGTGTATATGCATAGCATGATTAGAGTAGTATATTCAGTTCTAGACTTGTGATAAGTCTAGATTTAATACATTGATACATGATTCATTTCATATTATGAAACATGATATGAGTTCATACCATATGCATTATGTGACACGTTGTAAATAAATATGCATGAAAAGTTACATGAGCTATGTGATAAAGGTAATAAATTACATGTCTATGAGATATACTATATGAATTGTGATAAGCCCATGTTATGTAGATGAGAACTATATGTATAGTTGACATGCCAAGAGTAGAGGGTCTACGCGATTCTTCGGGACATATATGTATTCTTTGGAACATGTGTGTGATCTTTTGAGACACATACTTAATCCTTGGCATATGTATATGATTCTTAAGGAATTTCTACGTGGTCCTTATAGACATCTTATATGGAACTTCAGTGCATTTCTACACGGTCATTCAGGACAAATTCTACATACCCCTAGTGGAAATTTATACGAGCTGTGGTGATAGCATAGTGTACAACCTCACAGTACTCACATATCTCAGGTTCTCAGTATTGTATCATGGGCTAGTGAACTTATTATATGGATTCATGATGGTTAATTTGATCAGATTATGGGTAAGATACATGGTTATGCAAGTTGCATGGATTAAATATGTGATTTCATTACATTTCATATCATTATGACATTATCATTATGCCTCACTATGTCTATGACTTAGCATGTAAGCGTTTTACACGTAGGTACCGAAAAACAGAAAGATCCAATATAAGCTCAGCAGAACAACATATCTCCACTTGAAGATCATATCAGAAGTAAATTACACAATATGTCTTGTTATGTGATAAATAGGTTGGCATGTAAACAAAGTCGTTAAATTAAGTATGTACGCTCTGATTGAGTTTTGTAATGTTTTAAACGTATTTATGTAAATGATAACTTTATATTGATGAAAGTTAAATTTTTTATGAGTTTTATATATGTTGGGCTGAAATTACTGTAGCAGTGTATCGATACACTGTAGCAGTATCGATACACATTTTACATTCGATGTTTTTGTTCATCGGTATTATTCATTACTGTTTACACGGTATCGGTACTATTTACACAGTATATGTACTATTCATACAGTATAGTACCTATTCATAAAAACATTTTTATCTTAAATTTGTTATAACGAAACATAATTCAACAGTATATTATCATATTTTCTTAATATAAGTCCAAATGTTCTATTATTTTGTAAGAATATTGTTTTAAAAAGTCAATGTGACATCTCGGACTCGTATCTAGGCCGGGTACGGGTTGAGGTGTTACAGATAACATTTTAGACGCTACCTAATATGCTGATAATAATAATAACAAAATAAGTAATTAACTTATTTTGTTATCGTCGAATTTTTAAGGCCCCGTAAGCTTTAACTTTAGTAACATTTTAGGTGCTACACAATATGTTGATAATATTAATAACAAAATAAGTAATTAACATATTTTGTTATCGTCAAATTTCTAAGCTCATATCGCTTAAACTTTGGTAACATTTTAAGTGCTAAATAATATGTTGATAATATTAATAACAAAATAAGTAATTAACATATTTTGTTATCGTCAGATTTTTAAGGTCTCATCAGCTTGAACTCTCATAATATATTAGGCGCTACCTAATCTGTTGATAATATTAATAACAAAATAAGTAATTTACTTATTTTCTTACAATTTATAATATTTTAGGTGCAACATGTTATGTTATTATGGTTGATATTATCTCTAGTAATTAACCTAAATTATTAAAGTCAATGTTTTTTTGGCCCATTTTACATACAACAATAACATTTCTGGTTATTACCATTATTATTATCAACACAAATAACATTTTCGGTGAAAACATGTAACATTTTTGGTAGCGATTTTAATCGGTCACCTATTTAATCAGTAACGCCATTTTTTAGCCGTATTTTAACCGCCTCACAACAGAACCTCCCTTAAGATTTGGTTACTTAGCCTGTTTCAATTTGTAATCAGCTAATTTTGAGTGCCATTTTTATTGATCCATGTTACTCAATATCATATCTTAGTCACCAGGTTAACATTTAGCTCAGACTGTCGTCAATTTATTAACAAAAAAAGACGAGTTTGGAACATTCTAAATAGTAGACTGACCATTTTGTAACTTTTAATAGTTGGGGGACTCAACCAAATAACACTCTATAGTTGAAAGACCATTTTGTAAATTTTAATAGTCGAGGGACTCAATAAAGTATCACCCTATAATCGGAGGACCATTTGTATACTTTACCCATATATTTACTGAAACAAATGGTGGGTGTGCATCAGTGTCAAGTCGAAGTTGACACCAACACCGTAAGGCTGAGAAGAAAAGAAGTTGACACCAACACCGTAAGGCTGAGAAGAAAAGCAACCCCACACAAAATCCGCCCTCTAATTTGGCACATTCCTTTCTTTTCACACATCAAGATGTGCCCACAACCCCAACACCCACCACTCTTGCTCTATGCATTTCAGGCGATTTACATCCGTACTTGCAACCCCTTTAGGTAAAGAACAAAACACCATTATGGAGGTACCCTTCTGCAATAAAAATTGGGTCTCTGCCCTACCCACCATCTAAATTCACTTGTACCATACCATCTACATCGGGTACCATTACATGTGACTCACAATCATCTGTGAGCCTCATTAGATATGACTTGGTCGTTACTGATTTTTTTTTTTTGAATAATCTGTGATAATTATAAGATAACATCTCTTTAGAATATTTTTAATTTATTGACAACACACGCATATCCTATATGCAGACTCCACATACACTCGCCAAATTGGTACTCTCTATATATAAGCCTACACTGTGCTGAAATGGTTGCATTTTTCTTGTGGGTTTGAAGTTTGAACCGTAAGATTTTAGCGTGGTAGTGATTTGCTCGCCTAAGCAAGCAAAAACGGGGCTTAGAATGAAGTTGGGCAACGGCCCAAACGATGAAAACTATTGATCATAGATCTTGCACTCACCAATCACCATGTGTGCTTCCAAGTGTTTCTGCTAATTTCGGCCTGGATCTATTTACCATTAGGATATCATATATGATTTGTTCAAGTTTAATCTATTCAGAACTCATTAATGGGTTTCAGTAGTAAAAAGTAATATCTTTAAGTTCAAGTAGTTACGTTTACATCGTTTGCGTTGTCACTAGGTTAATAAAAAAATTCTAACATGTGTATATACTTTGACTTGGTAGGAATGAGAGTGGCTTTGTGGCATATGGGGTTATGTGTGAGGTGGTTGCTACACGAGGTTATAGTCGTCGCTAGCTGCGCGGAGAAGGGGGAACCAAGGGGAAGAAATACTAAAGGTTTTTTAACCATAAAATTGTAACTGGAAGTTTTAGGGGTTGGGTTATTTTTAAACGCTTGTTTGAATAAAATAATATTAGATTTGAAAAATAAATTTTGACAGAAAAAAAAATTAAACCCATTTAAAATATGAATCAGACTAAGATCGACATCCAGTTCGATATGTCTTTTTAGGTTTCTAATATATTATAATTTATATCATGAAAAAATTAAATTTATAATAATATAGAGTATTACAATAGAAATATTAAAATATATTAAATTGTTTATATATAAAAAATAATTTCCATTATATAAAAATATATTGAATTATTAAATTTAAAAATAGAATAAATATTTTTTAAAAATTAAAAATTATATAAACGAATGAAAATAATTTTGGGTTAACCATTTACTGAACAAATAAATATTCATAAATGCTTAAACAATATCATAATCAAATAAATATCTCTCAACATAAACCATAAAGATCCAAATATCAATTGAATATAAGTTCAAACCATCCAACATGAAAATCCAAATAAAAAACATCCAAAATACAAATAACCAAATCCAAAGATATCAAAGTATGTGAAAACATCAAGACTAAAATCCATAAATCCATAAAATATAAGCAAAAAAATCCAAATATGCAATCAACAAGGCACAAAGGCGATCAAGCATTCGACAGTGGAGGAGGAGGATCGATGTCCTAAGACGAAGCACGAATGAAGAGAAGTCACGAGAAAGAGTGCCATCGTATCGAAACGAGCGTGAAAATCACATCGAGGGTCGACGTACATCGTATATAGTGCCAACTGGTGGGAAGCCATTTTGGAGACCCGTGTTTATAGCACCGGCTACTGGGAGGAAAGCGTAACAAATTGCATATTGATCGTCTCCATCATCATCGGAAGATGAGGGAGAATCATCTTATCGACATCCTCACCACCATCACGAGAAGGCTCATCAAGAGGAAAACGATTCACTGGATCATAAACTTCTTGCATCATGTCTTCATGTGATGGTGGTGGAGCTGGAGCTGCTTCGAATGTGTTGACACCTTGCCTTTCTTTATCCTTCCGTTGCCAAGTATTTCCGACTTGCTCCCATCCTGATTTACGAAGAGATTTAAGATCTATGAAAGATGTCAAAGGGATAACAAGATAGTAAGACACATCGATATTGACTTTAACAAAGAAGCAACTCCAAAGGCAACCATAGACTAAGGACTCTACTCTCTTTGAGGAATGTTGTTTACAGTCTACTAGCTCACCGAAAACAATCTGAGATTTTATCCTCTTATTGATTTGGAAGCAGTGAAGCCACCAAATATCAACGATACGGAGAGAGGAATATTTACCTCCTGATGGTTGAAACAACCACAAGATAATGAGGTGAAGCAACTGCTCATGATAATCAAGAACATTGACACTTGGGACTTCTAAAATGGTTTCTACATAGTCTTTTTCATTATCAATACCTATAAGGCCGAGACCAAGGTCCTTATCAATGGTGGAAGCGTCTATAGTGATATTTCGTCCCATGAGATAGGAGCAAATACACTCGGTATAGGTTCGGGTTTCGTTTTGGACACACACCGCATTAGAATAGAAAATGCGGACCAATTGGTGATAGACAACTTGATTGATGTTGAAAGTTTAGTCTAGTTTCCAAGTTCTAAGAAGAGGAAGATATTTGAATTTAAGTATGGCCATGGATGAAATAGAGGGCATACACTCACTCCGAAGAGGATAAGCTTCAAAGTCTTCGATGTAACGAGATTAAAGATTTCGACGATCCAGTTCATTATAACAAGAGTTTCAGAAAGTAAGGTCAATGGCTTTTGGATTAGGATTAAGGTCAGGGACCGAATCAGGAGGGGTTGGCTCGGGAAGAAGAGGTACGAGCACGTTTGTTATGAGCCATTTTAGGAAAAGAAATCGGAATAAGAAACCTACAAAAGATACAATTTACATGTATGCCTACAATCAATTTCCAATACCCAAAGATCATCAACCAGTCAAGACAGTAAATTATATATGCATATACATTTGAAAAACTAAGCTCACCATCTAAGAGAGAATGTGTCAACTGAAAGTTTTTAACCACTTACAGTAGAGATTGTTGACATGGAAAATAGCAGTATGTAAGTGTATAGAAACGTCCTACTTCTTACGTGATCCACCCCAAATGGATTGCCAAAACGCAGGCCAGTTCTTCTGAGCCTCATTCCATCCCAGGAGTGACCCTTCTCTCATGGGATCCCAACTAGATGACACAATGCCATAACTTATTCCTAACAGAGCCGTCCCAAAGAAGAAGAAGGAAACAATTAACGGCACCCACGTTGGAACATCAATTTTCAACCCAATCTTAAGATAATAAAAGAATGGGAAAAACAACAGCCCTATAAACAATGGAATCCCAACCGACAATCCCATTCGGCTTATCATCCGGTTCGTTACCACCTCAGGTATCACGCCTGCCTCTGCCTCAGATTCTTCTTCCTCTTCATCTTCCTCATCGCCACTCTTTGTCTTTTTGTTATTCTTGGGTGGCGGTCCAAACCCTTTTGGGCTATTCAAGGTGGCATGTACCAGCAGCAATGACCCAATTTGATTTTTGAGGTTAACTGGGAATTGCCAAGTTTTTATGCCTAAGGATGATGATGGCTTTTTTAAGGCTTGGGTCGATGTCAATGAAGAGGATTTTTCATTGCCACCGTCAATCTGCAAAACCATATGCCAATTGTGTTATCTAAACAAAAACTTGGAATTCACACAACATAAAGATATTTATGAATTCAGTGAAAATGCAATCCAAATATAAACTGAAATAGAGATAAATAAAAGGTAAACGAAAGCTTTTTCATGATAAGAGCAACAGAAAACATGCATACCTTGTAAGGGCAGGATAAAGATAACAGTGCCAAAGCTGCCATTCACTTGAGGTGTAACCACCTGAAAATCGAATTTCTTTATATTAGATGTATATTTTACTGATGGTGCTCATCCTGAAACTTTATTTGTGTTCACCCCATATGAAAATTTTCTATTATTAATATATATATATATATGTTCACCCTAAAAAAAAATATTTTTAGATCCGCCACTGTTTGTTTAAATGAAAATATTCATGAACACTAAACAAACATGATATGATCACGAACGACCACGAACTCAAATAATAATTAAATAAACGAACATAAACACAACTCTAAAATTCTTAACTAACATAAACCAAATAAACGAACATATAACTAAAATATACGAATACGAATATATACGTTCATTTAAGCTTGGTTCATTTACTGTCCTACAAAGAACAAAACAAAAGGTTTCAAAGAACGCTAGATGGGATCAATAAAGAAGGGTTTTTAAGAAGTGACTAAGATACCCAAAGTTCACAATGCTCCATTACAGTCAATAAAATTAAAATTAGCATAAACCGTGTTCATATGAAATCGTATAGGAGATATACAATATATAATCACTTCAAAACAACCAAAATTTGTTCCCTAATCTAATTTAGTTATGCCTAATTGAATCTCCATAAAGGAAAAATCATAGACTTCAACCCACCAAATTTAAGATACGGTCAAAGAAAGAGAGGAGAAGGGAAACTCGCCTGAGTTGACTCGGGATTCGGATGCGCAAGTTCGGAAGCTTTAGGACCGACTGTTTAACATTTCTAAGATTAAAGCTTAGAGGACGGAACAGCTGGGTATTTCCACGCAGCACTGTCTAATCAATTTAAGCCACGCGTCCTCATAATGGAACGTGCCAGATGCGTTAGGCCCAAACAATATGGGCTAAGTTAACCCAAATTTATATACTTAGAAAGACACCAAATTTACAACGAACAAAGAGGGTAGAAACTATGAAACGGACATAAAATTCTAGGAAGTAAATTGATAAAATTTTATGAAGCTAAAGTTATAAAACAAATTAACAATAGAAAATACAAAAAAATAACTAAATTATATGAGAATTTAAAATTTTCAAGAGCACTGCAGTCAACTTCTCTTCGTCCATCCCTAGTGAACTACATTATGAACCCCTATGTTTACATCAACTAACTTGTTACTCAAACTACAAAAATCTAACCTCAATGATACGTAAAATACATTTAACAAAGTAATTCTTGATTGCTGTCGGCGTCCAGGGTTTATACACACAAACTCTGATAAGCTTGGCTTGATGAATCCTCCCCTGTTATCACCAACATGCATGAACATATAAAGTTATGGAATGTATATTGTGATCCGTACAATCCAAGCATTAACTACTTCAGACCCAGAGGCATGGAATTAGGCGGCAAGGTTAATCCTTCCATCTCTTGAAGAATCTATCACCTTTCTTTCCCATTCCGGTCCCGGCAAGATTCAATGATAGCAGAGATCGGGAATCCGGTCTCCATATCAGCTCTTTCAACATGGAAAATAAGGTTGCCAGTTCAGGTGTGATTTCAGTATCCTTGATATTATTACATGACATTACTCTCAATCGCTGAAGCTCTTTCCATGAAAGCACTACCGACTCCAAACCTTTGATAGTTAGCAATGAGCATCCTTCCAGAGAAAGAAGCTTCACTCTCCTAAAAGTGGTGAAATAAAAAAAATATAAATCCACGGTCAGATTTCGAACAGGGGCGAGAGCGAAACGGTTGCAAACTGAAAATCAGTAAAAGAAACTAGACAATTGTGATCACATCATGATTATCTACAAAAATTCCTTTTAAACGTTCGAACGTGGCTATTATATAAGAAAAATGCAGAACTGGGATTTCAAACGGCACCACTAACAGGTCACTGAGACATTTCAACATATTAAGCATCAAGAGGAAGGGAATGCCCACTTGGTCATTTGAAATCAAATTCAAAACTTTCCAGAAATTTATTGCTATATGAGTGCAGATAATGTTAAAGATTAGATCAACTATCAAAGGCCTAAAGTTTCCTCTAGTCACATTCTCTAATAAGATCATCAGTTTACTACAAAAATAAAAATGCATTGAAAGACATACAAAAGTAGTCTCTAGGAATCAAAAGTTGCCAATAATCTAACATGGAATTGGTACCATATAAAAGCTATGGCAGATAGCTTTAGCTAAGTTTAACTCCACGCTCCTATTGATACATATGTAATTTGAACCAAAATATACAGGAAACCCAACAATCCCAAGTAAAAGAAATAATGCTATTGAAGATGGGGTAAAAGAGTCTCGTACCTACAAATGCTTGCAAGACCAAACACATCATCCTCCAAGCCAAAACAATTCTGCAAAACAATGTCCCTAACATTCTCACAAACCAAAAACAAAGCTTTAACACTTTGCGTCTCTCGAATTTGACAGCCCTGCAAATGCAACTCTTCGAGAGTGAAACAACACCCCAAATGCTCATCCGCCCCAGGGAACTCATCAATACTTCTACAAGACTTAAGACTCAGGTCTTCAAGTTCCCGCAAAACGAAAGGCCGGCTAACCACCCACCATCCATTCTATGTTCGGAAAGGGTCAATTCTTCAAGCATTTGGCAACATTGCCCTATGGCCTTAACCCCGTCATAGCTCCCTTCACACCCACAAAGCTCCAGCTTAACTAACCTTCTACACCCTTGAGCCAATAAAGTTAACCCAATGTCCGAAATCGCCGAATTGTAGAACACATCAATGAACCCAATCAGTTTCACTACCTGTAAATTTTTAATCCCGAAAATTGCCTTTAGAGCCAAATCACCGCAACAATGCAGTTCCAATTCTTGCAATGTAGGACACTCCTCGGCTATTTTTAATAACCCTTCTTCGCCGGTCCCAATTGCCACTAATCTCTGTAAATTCGGGTACTTCTCGGCTACCATTGTAAGCCCTTTGTCAACTTCATTCGACGGCAACAACGCCGTTTCTTCCAGAAATCCGTCGAGAATCGAATTAGTATCGACATGAACCGACACAGTTTTGTGGTTCGCTACAATGCCAGAGAACTTGGACATCCCAATACACGAACGGACCAAGTCTAAATCCGTGAGATTGGGGAACCGGTTAAATACCCGACCCGAAGTAACAAACGACCAGTCCGTAACTTTAAGGGACTGCACCAACAGGCCATGGAGGTACAACCAGCGTCTACAGACCAAGGAATCGGAGACATGTTGAGAGATGGGAAGCTTGGAGAATATGTTGAGGAGGAGCTCGTCGGAGAGGAGGGACGCGTAATCCGGTACGGTAGGGTCCAAGGGAAGTGACTGAAAGGAAGTTAAATCAGGCTCCGACGGTGGAGAAGTTGATGGTGTGCTGCTGAGAGGAAGGGGAACATGGTGCTGCATCTTGTCTTGTAAATAGCATGCTTTAGAGATTGGTGTCTGAAACTAAATGTCTTGTAATAACCCTTTTCTGAGCAACTTATTAAGCAACTCAGTGTCCTCTAGGCTTTAAGTTGAAGCTTTTATGGTAATGATAGTGGGAATTAGGGACGAATCTAGGGTTAGGGTTTGTCTTGTTTGGTGAATCTGACATTTTTTGTTTGGTTTGGTTTGGTTTGGTGAATTTTGAAAAACCTAATATACAAACTTTAGGAAAACACCTTGACTTCAACTTTTTATTATTATTTTTTGTGGATTTGCCTTGCCAAACAATTGGCCGTGTACTTTAAAAGCTTTTGTCCCTCGTAACTTGTGATTCATCACTAAATCTGCTTTATTTTGTGGATAAGATTTTGCGTCAATCTCCTCTCTTTGCCACAAGTTTACTCCCAAATATTTGAAAGTTTATAACTTAAATTATTATCAATTATATAACCTTTTAAACTGATAAGTAATAACCAACATTTAATTAGATTAGTAGGATAAGATATTAAATTCTTTAAGTAAGATTAGAGGTTTGAATATTTACAAGTACGAATGAAATAAAGTGGGTTAGAAGAGTCACCCTCAACCTCTGCAAAATCCGATATAGATTCGTCAATTAATAGATTGAATATCAGTAGTTAATTCAAAAAGTAGACAAGTAATATTTTAAAATAAAACTCGTCGTAATTTAACATCCTCAATTATAATCGAAATTTCTATCAATTGTATAACTTTTTAGATTGAACAGAATATATCTTAAATTAAAATATGTCGTAAATTAATCTTAGATTAAACCTTCACACAATAAAACTACTTTAAAATTTTAAATTATAAAAACAAAAAAAAATTATTTATATAGAAAGAAAAAGACTGATATGGCAATGTTGAAAGAAAGAAAAAACATGGATTTAAAAAAAGAAGACTTATGTTAAATTTAACATTTTTCATTAAAATGAAAAATTGGGTCTTTGACCGTTACAAATAGTAATGAAATGATTGCCATATGTGGATTGTGCTTTGAAAGTATTTGTTTACTGAAGTTAGCGTGCGGTTCCATGATAAACTTCTGCATTCAAGTCAATGGCGAGCCAGCAATTGATGGTTGGAATTTCCTTGTCCAATTTATGGGCACAAGTTCATTAAAACCGAAGCAAGCAAATTTAACATCACTGCTTATGCTTTAAACGTAAGTTATATTGTGGCCAAAACCAAATCCATGCAATTACGTTAATGGCTTACCAAAAGGTTGCAGCTTTTACACGTGCCATTAACGTGTCAATCTTTGAGGTGAAAACATAAAAACAAAAACTATTTTGATAGTCACCTAAATATTATAAATGAGCTTCTGATTGAATTATTCAAACTTAAAATGTAACAAATTTATCATTTCCAAAAGTTATAAAATAATCATTAATTATTAAGTTTTAGATGAATAATTAATCTAGCGTTAATGAAATTAGCATAATAAAAATTTAATCTCCAAAGTTAGGTATCATTTTAATTTAATTATAGTTCTAAAAAAATCAACCATCAATAATTAAATATTGTATCAATTAATCTCAAAGTTTAAATATATTGTAACGCTATAAAATTATGAGTCAACACATGTGGGCTGATCCAACAGTTTTACATACCGATACAAGTATGTAATTAAAATCATTGCACAAAAAGTGGGCCTAATCGGATGAGAATTAGGTCGGAATGATCATAGAAAAGGAATTTTTGAATTGAGATCCATATGGATAATTAGAATATTAGAAGAGAAAAATGATGAAAACATATTAATTTGGTTTTTTTCACCGGGCAAAATATTAGGGGAAAAGTTGAAACCTCTTTTTTCTTCTTCTTCCTTAGTTTGAACCCATATTTCTCTCTTTTTCAACCTAACTAGAAGCACCAAAGGAGATAACTTTCCTAAGCTAGTAATCCATCCGAATTTGGTGAAGATAATGGTGTTAATCAACATCTCCTAAGCTTGGAGATAAGCTCATCATCTTCCAGGGAAGATGAAGATAGCAACTTGAGATTTTATAGGGATTTTGGCCCCACGAGTTACTTCAAGCTAATTTAATCTCATTTTGAATCAAAAGTTAATTTTCATACTCCTAAATTCTAGTTCATGTTGGTAATTCATTTTACACTTGTTTGATTAGTTAAGAAGTTGGATAATCATCTAATACAAAAGGGAAAGAGAAGCTTGGTGATGACTGAGTAAAGGAGATTTAATTCGGGTTTTTGACATTAAGGTAGTAAACTTCTAACTTTAAAATGTTTATTGTGCTTCATAACCGTAATGTTTTGCTTGTTGGTGTATGCATGTGGGGGTATCAATGAGATGATTAATTATTATTACCTTGTTAGCTATTGATGTTGAGAGTTCATGGCTAGACTCTTAGTTACGGATTAGGGAGAGCATGAGACTTATATTGCTGAGGTAATGAGCATGTCATGACTTAGATGTACATATAATGTATATACTCACTTCCAATTGTATATTCTACTAGTATACTTATGTTTATAAAATTCATGATGTGTACATTAGATTAGTGATATACTATTGAGCTTGCTCATCGTTCGAATATTTCCGTTAATAGGTTAGTGGATTTGAGTAGTTCGTGGAGCATAATTGTCGCAACATTTCTATCATTCAATTTCATGATACAATATTCTATTACTATAGTGGGCATATGTATCCATAGGATGCTTACCTTGTACTTGGTATATAAGCCTTATTATATTTTAGGATTTATTTTACGAGATATTAGTAAATGGAGCCCCCAATTTATAAACATGTTCAAAATATTTTTGTAAACTTTATAGTTGAAATTTATTATGATTTTGTATTATGATGGAAAATAAAAAAATTAAGTAGTGGTCGCTCTAGTGATTCAATGTGGCACACTAGGCCTGGTACGTTTTTAGGGTGTTATATTAGAGGCTAAATCCAAAAGAACTTGAGGCTTATTTATGTTATAGATTTGTCCTTAGTATTCATGTTATCATTTAGAGTGATTGGAAATCTCTCTCAATTGTGTTGATTGATAAAAGAGAATAGGGATCCCCCTAGAACTAGAGGCAAGGAGAAAGTTTGAGGGAGTTGATTAAGGGCCTCCATTAGTGATTTTGAGCAAGATAGTATATTACTAATCCTTGGTTATATCACGATATTCATAAATGTGATGATTTGTGTGTGGTCTATATCTTTTAGAGCATGTTTGAGGGATATCCATGTTTGATGACTTGATTGGTGAATTTGTTGCTAATAATAGGTTTAAATGATGCTAAATAAACCTATAGGACCCACTTAAACTTTACAAATGATGTTTGACCTTAATGATAGATTGATAGTGTGTAGATGGAATTTACGGGTGATTTTCAAGCCTTAACCCTAAATTCCACAAAAGAATAGGTCATTCACCTCTATCAAATGGACCCAATGCACTCTACCTAAATCTATTTTTAATTCTATTTATCTCTCATACCAATTCGATAGTCATTGTCAGGTTAGCAGTGAGGAAGAGTATATATGAGAGGAGACATCCCAACGTCTTACTAATTGAATTTAATTAATTTATGTAGTTAATCCTAATTTGATTAACTTTTACTTTTAAAAAGAAAATATTAGCTTCGTATATATATGATACTTACCTTTAAAAACCCTTTCCTTTTGGTCAGTGGTGTATGTCTTGAAATATGAATGATGAAATGAAAGATATGTATGGCATATTAATAGAGTTAGTTACCCGATCAATAGTTGGTGCATTCTATTTTAGTTTGAACAGGAAGAGGTTTTCATCTCACCTGTGTTGAGGTTCATTTGGATCCTTCTGAGCAACAATTTCGATTAATGAGTTGAATATCTTTTAGCATAATATTTAAATATTAAGGATTGTTATTTTAAAGAAATTAAATTATAATATAATATAATATTAAAAAAATAAATTTATCATTATATGAATGTATTGTATATGACTTTAAATTTTATGGATATTTTTAACTCTTGAAATAAATAATTTATAATATTTCAAAAAATTTAAATATAATTGGATGATTTTCTTAATTGTTTAAAAAAAAATCATATATCTGGAAACCAACGGCCATTATTTCCCCTCGTATTTACTAATAAGTGGTCTTTTGGGGCGTAATCAATTCATACAATTGTGTTTACGTTGAAGATTGAAGAATAGGTTCGATCAAAGGCTCAACCCAATATCCATTTTAAGTTGAATATATATATAGAAAATATTTGGTGTTGAATTCAAGTATCTGAGTACAAAATTTATTGCTAAATTATTAAAAATCTTTGAACATATATTATCTTCTATTTACACTAAATTTATTAAAAAATATTAAACTATTACGAAAAATAATAATAAAATTGTTTATAATTTTTAATCAATTGAAGCTTTAATAGTAAAATTTAATCAAATGTATCGTTTGACCGACATTGTACGCTAAATCTACTAATGTAATAATTAATGAATGATGACATCAATAACTATTATACATGTCGTAGTTTATATAATTGATTTTGTTGACGTAGATGATTGTTTTATGGATAAATTATATGTTTAGTACTTAAGTTATTACTTTTGTTTTATGGTATCTCAACCGTCATCTAATTAGAGTTAAAGAACCCCGCTCATTTCCAGGCTCACAACAGTCATTTTTTAACTTTCCCTCACCTGGAGGAGGTAATTGTTACCCCCCGCGAACCCATAGTCTCGTGATCTTTACTGGCGGTTGTAGGACTCAAGCGAACCATCACTACCATGCAAATGATCTTTCACTAACCATACGCCACTCACGTGAACGTACCTCGCGAGCAACCAATGACGACCACATGTTGATACACGCATCATCCTAGCCTAACCTATCACCTCCTGAGGCGACCAATCAAGATCAAATGTATGATAACTGTGAACAATCAGTCAGCGCGTATCACGCCACCTCCCAAAACGGTAAATCAGAGCTTATATTGGATGGTCCGTTAGGAATAATGACGTGAAAACTCCTAACCAAGACACTATAAGTAGCTAAACAGGGGAGAACCAAAGGGGTACCAAAAAAAAAACAATTCCTAACTTTCCCTCCAACCATCTCTCCCATAACTCAAACGATCACCCGTCCACCTTTCATGATTGTTGGCTACTTCATCGGTCAAAATTACCATTTTCGATAAAATATTTTATGAACACTCCTCATTACGTCAGAACTCAACCAATAAAATTAAAACATGTCAGTAATTTTTTAATCATCATTATTCTTAGGCTTAATTATTTCTTTCTTCAATCTTTTAACTACCCTTCCCCCTCTCTTTGTTAACCACAATCAGTACTATAGAAAAAGATAGAATTATGTAGATTTATTTTTCCATTAAAACAAAACAAAACCTCGACTGCAATTCGGTATTCACATGTTCTAATCTCTCAAATTTCTCATGAACATGATCTAACACTCTTTAGCTACACTAGTGGGATAAATTAAAGCAGCATCGATACAAAGACCGCCTTTGGTGTGAGTACAATGGATCTGTGTCAATGAAAACTTGATGTTCATTAACGCATTAGGATTTTCCACAACAAAATCTCCTATTTTGTAAAGGACCCAGTTTCTAGGGTTGTCTAAATAATACTGTGATTCATCCCTTTAACCATCTGAATTATAATTTTGAAATATTAACTTAATATGTACTGAGGATAACATGATTTAGATTGGAAGCATGGAAAGAAAGGAAAGCGACAATGACTATGGTGATTGTGGTTAACGAAGGGAAGGGGAAGAGAGTGTTAAAGGTTGAAGAAGAGATGAAGATTTAATGTTGATATGAAGAAAAAAAATTAAGTCTAAATTTAATGATGATTGAAAATAATTGTTGACATACTTTAATTTAATTAAGTAAATTCATATCAAAGATTCATAAAATATTTTCTCTCATTTTTTTTTTCTTTCATGAACCTAAAAACTTCAAATTCATTTCACTCTCAACCGAAATCAATTCCTCAAAAGAAACCACAATTGTCTTGCTATTTCTGGCTTGCCCTTTCATCCATAATCCTTCACCTGCTAGCTTTATCGTTTTCTCATCAATCATCATCGTTTTGCTTCACCATTTAAAGTAATTGTTAATTACCTTTGAAAGTTGAAACTAATCCTCCCATTGTTTTGTTTTTTACTTAGAATTTTTTAATATTTATATTCTTCAAAAGAAAATTGGGATTTAAAATAATAGCATATTAACGATGCTTAAATATTATTGTACGTGATTTGAAATTTTAAGGTTCATGAAAAAAAATCATGCTTTCATGAAAGGTTTTATATTTTATTTTTTAATTGATGATATCTCAATTCTAATTATATATGTTTCATCCAGACAACAAATAACCAAATTATTTATTTGATTGAACTCATTAAGTGGTCCTAGTGATTAAAGAGAGTGTTATTCTCCCTGGAGATCCTGACTTCAAGCAGTTGCGTTGCATCTGTGGGTGTGGATGTGTTGTTAATGATTAAAAAATATCATAAACATATACTACATTATAATCATCATAGATTATTAAAAAAGTGTTTTGTATTTGGTTTATGGGTTAAATGGTCAAGCACGTTACCCTTTAGGCGATGTTCATATGATTTTCTACTCTCCACCGCTGGAAGTACTTAATTTAATACAACAGGATTCATTTGCTTGTAATTTGGCAGTAGCACATTAGGGTGCTAGCCTACATCTTTATTTCATCAAAAAAAAATGACTAAGAGAATTCTAAAGCATATACTACATTTTAATTATCCCAAACTATTAAAAAAAAGTTGAGTTCCTCAAAGTTAGTTGTAATCAATTAAATAAAAATAATAATTTATAATTATTTTAATAATTATTTTTATTGATGTAATGTATATCACATTATTACTTACTCACACATGGATATGTCACGTTAGTATTTTAGTTTGTTTGGATTTGTCTAATGAGCAATAAACATTAATATTTAATCAACTAACAATTTATATTCGACAAACATCATTTTAACTCAAAATGAAATGTTAAATGCTAAAATATTTTAAAAAAAATATGAGTCAAAAAAATTGTTTGAAAAACTTTAAAGGTGAATTTTAATATTATTTTATATATTGTAAAATTTTTTCTATTACTTATGTCTAATTTACTTCAGAATGAAGGTCAAATACGTAATCAAATCCTGTTTTTGCGATTAATGTAGCATGTAATGCATTTCTATTTTCAACCACGCATGTGCGATTCTTCGATAATCTAAAATTATTCAAATATACTTTTGAAAAGACTAAATGAATTGAAATGAAAGTAATATTGTGTATCACCCGCGAATTCTGCATTAAATTCATATTTAATACAAAACCCTAGACTTTAATCTTCTTATTTTCAGCTCAATTTCTATGGTTGGAATAATTAGACCCAAATTTGTGATCATGAAAGTGATGGCCACGTGTAGTCTCAGTCACCTTTGTTTGTTCGTAATTAAGGACTCGCCATGTGAGCTGTATTGGCTAATTACATTAGAGTAAATTACGTATTTAGTCACTCAACTATTATTTTGGTTCTATTTTAGTGACACAACTTTTTTATTTGATAAATCTAGGGTGAGTACAATGTAATATATATACCAATACTTTAATCATTTGATAATGAGCGCTCATAATGGCATGTGCGATGTTCAAATTCGGGACCTCAAGGGTTAATAAAAAATACCTTAACTACCGAGGTTGTTTGGTTCGTGCCACAACTATTATATATTTTTATTAATCTGGAGTAACTACAAGGTAATATCTGTTCAAAAATAACTCTCAACTAGTTAACATTGAACGCTCATACACTTGACATTCATAGTGCTCGAACCCGAAACCTCAATGAATAGCATTAGTTCCTTTACCACTAAGGTCTCTTTGTTCATGCAACTAATGTATTTTTAAATCATATCTAATGTTATATTTTGATTCCATTTAGTCACTTGGTGTTAAAAAATAGTATTGATTTTGACGTGTCACCATAAAATGATGACACATCATCATTGGAAAAAAATTACTCATCGATAGTTCAGTTAATTATTTAACGGTGGACGATCAAATTGTAACATTAAGTATGATTTTAGAAAAATCATAAATTGAGAGACCAAAATGAGACTAAAATGGTAGATATGTTCCTAAAAACGTAGTTTACCCTTAAATTAAACTCTTTTACCACTATTATTAAATTAAATTCCTCATTGGTTAAACATTTGAAAAGAAAAGAAAATGTCATAAGGATGTGAAATCTTAATTTCCGGGTACGACAAAATATTGGATCAAAATCATTCATCGTCAAATCTTATTTTCTCTGTGTTTTTTTCTTCTTATTTTAATAAAACGTTGCATAAAATTACAGAGGCCCAAAATCCACGCCTGGTATTACGTGCCGTGGTGTTTCAAAGGGTATGTAGGTTTGGATTGGAATGATTCAACGCCTCATAAATTTATTTACGAATGCAAAATTTTATATTAGAATATAAACTTTTAAAATTTTAGAATAAAATATTTATAAAATTTTAAATTTTTAATAAAAATATATATAATTTTAAAATATATTTTAATTTTAAATTTTTAAGAAGACGATTATATACTTTACCGGGTCCATTCCTGCTCATAACCACCATCACGGCAAAGTTAACGACCATGCATTTTGGTTGTAGAAGCCGCAAATGTTGTGTTCGTTGGGGATAGTAATTGGCAGTTAATTAAGCGTATCCCCCTTGAATTGAGGGATGTTATACGCAAAATGATAAATTCTTAATTCCACCTGTGCCTAGATCTATACGCCACGTGGGGCCAATGTTACCCGTCCTAGTGGACCCCGAATATTTGAAACATATAACCGCTGTCTGGTCGATCGGGTGGACATTAACGACCTATAAAATTTGAATTTATAAATTAGTTAAATCCTTGAATTTGTTAATTATGTGAGGTTTCGACCCCAATATTTTAATTTTGAATTTGCTGTCTATAAAATTAAAACTTGAGATAATAAAAATAATGGTTTTTAAATCAATATTTATATTTTAATAATTTTAAATTTTAAAATATTTTATATCACTTTTTAAAATATAGTATGTTTTAAATCAATTTTTAAATTGTAAAATATTTATATAATCTTCAAACTATTAGTAATATTATTTTGTTTTGATATTTTTGTTAACTCTACTAGTTAAACAAATGTAATAATAATTTTTTTTAAATATTTTGAGAATTGAACTTGTAATATTAAAAAAACTCACAGCCTTCAAAATAGATAATAACTTTTAAACGTTATTGGTTCAATTCTCGTAATTCCATAAACATGTTGTTCTTTTAAAAGTCCACGAGTTTTTATCTCACGACCAACAAAATTCAATAGAGTTCACGATAAGTTAAGGGAACGATCGAAAATGGAATGATATGGATAGTTTGAGAACTAGTAAAAATGTTTTAAAGTTTAAGGATTAATTTAGAACGAGAATATAGTTTGATGACTAATATAAAATATTTTAAAGTTTATGGATCAATTTAGAATAAGGACTATAGTTTGAAGACCTCTTGTATAATTAACTATTAAAGTTTATTATATGTATTTGTTATTAGGGTAAATTATCATGTTAATAACTATATTTTAGGTTGTGTATTGATTTTGTTAACAATAACAACAACAACAAAATTCTATTCCCATATGTCATGGGGTAAGGGGGAGGTAGGGTAGTAGGTTGCCCCCAACGCCAGGTTGAGAGCAGCTTCCGTAGAAGACCTCCGACAGTCAGAAAATTAAAAATAAATATAAAATACAATGCATGTGTAAATAAATAAATGAATACATAGTTGAACATTATTCATATGCAATATTCAATATTCATATGCGCGTCTGTAATGGGAAGTAATCCCTGCAAATAAATCACTGTGTAAAAATCTCTGCATATAGACAAAAACGTAAGTCCCTGCTAAATTTTAAAAAGAGGAAACATGAAGAGAATGATACACAGAAGTCAGCGATAGCAAGCTACGAGAAGGAATAAAGTCAAATGGTCATTTCTTCTATGTTCTTTTTAAAAAATTGCCAACTCTTCTTAATTTTATTGTCAGTTAATCATTGTCTGTCATCGATCATCATTCATGACAAAATCGATACCTAAACATTCACATCTCATTCCTCTTTATTCTTCATGGATTGCTTATCTTTTAAAAAAACCACTAAAAATGATAAAGCTTCAATGTTCTAAAGCTTTAATCTCCTTTAATGGTTGTCTGATAAGGTTAATTTCAAGTTAAATTATTCATCATCATAGTGGGCGCCGCATATTGAAAGATAATCGCTTCTGGTCGATCAGTTGAATATTTACGACCAATAAAATTTGATTTTATAAATTAGTTAAATCCTTGAAATTGTTTATCATGATCGGTTTATGCCATTATCTTAATTTTGAATTTGCTATCTATAAAATTAAAATTTGAGATAATGTAAGGAATGTTTTTAGATTATTATCAATATTTTAAAAATAATTTTAATTTTTTATATACTTTTTATCAGTTTTCCAAATTCCATTTTAAAATTGATTCTAAACTTTAAAATATTATATATTAGTACTCAAATATTAATATTATTTATCTCGACCCTTTGTTAACTCTACTAGTTAAAAAATCAATACACTTTTAAAGGTATTGGGATTGAACTCATGGCCTACTAAAAAATTGCAAGGAACTTAAAAATAAATTAAATACTTTAAGAATGTCCGGGCTCATTCTCATAACCTACAAAATCAATGGAATTAATGATAAGTTAACATAAAATCAAAATGAAATGATATTGATAGGTGAGGGACTAGTAAAATATTTTAAAGTTTAAGGATTAATTTAGCATGGAGCTATAAATGATGATTATATAAATATTTTAAAGTTTAGGGAGACCCATTTAAAATAAGAGTTAGTTTAGAGACCTCATAAAAATAAACTCTTAAAGTTTATTAGTATTTATCATTAGGGTTAACTAAATTTGAGATTGTTTATTGATTTTGTTACTAAACTTTAAAATATTTCAATTTTAATATCAAAATTTCACATTATATTTTTGTCATTTAACCATTAACTTGTTAATAACTTGATGGTGTGATAATTTCTTCTTAGTTTTTTTATAGAAAATCATCAACTCTTCATTGTCAGTCAACCATCGCTCGTCATTGATTGTTATTTGTGATAAGATCAATATCTAAACATTCATGTTTCAGTCATCATTATTCTTCATAGATTGGTTTTCTACAAAAACTACCAAAAATGATGAAGCCCCAATGTTCTAATTATTATATGTATTTATCATTAGGGTTAACTAAATTTGAGATTGTTTATTGATTTTGTTACTAAACTTTAAAATATTTCAATTTTAATATCAAAATTTCACATTATATTTTTGTCATTTAACCATTAACTTGTTAATAACTTGATGGTGTGATAATTTCTTCTTAGTTTTTTTTTATAGAAAATCATCAACTCTTCATTGTCAGTCAACCATCGCTCGTCATTGATTGTTATTTGTGATAAGATCAATATCTAAACATTCATGTTTCAGCATCATTATTTTCATAGATTGGTTTTCTACAAAAACTACCAAAAATGATGAAGCCCCAATGTTCTAATTATTATATGTATTTATCATTAGGGTTAACTAAATTTGAGATTGTTTATTGATTTTGTTACTAAACTTTAAAATATTTCAATTTTAATATCAAAATTTCACATTATATTTTTGTCATTTACCATTAACTTGTTAATAACTTGATGGTGTGATAATTTCTTCTTAGTTTTTTTTTATAGAAAACATCACTCTTCATTGTCATCACCATCGCTCGTCATTGATTGTTATTGTGATAAGATCAATCTAAACATTCATGTTTCAGTCATCATTATCTTCATAGATGGTTTTCTACAAAAACTACCAAAATGATGAAGCCCCAATGTTCTAAAGCTTCTTCTAAGCTACGATCTCCTTTGATAGTTGTCCAAAGAGGTTAATTCTAAGATATTGTTCATCATCCTAAAAATGCTTCTCACCTTTCAAATTGTCGAACAAACATCCCAGTTCCCTCATGTCCAGAAAAGTCTCAAACACCTAAAAATGATGGGTATTTTGTTTATGATTTCTTGAGCTTTAATGACGTTTTGTACAAATTTAAAATAATAAAGTGGTAGAGGATAATAATACAAGTTCATTGATGTATATGATAACCGTAACAAATTTCAAAGAACGATGATTTTCGGTTCTATTTAAAATGAATGAAAAACCATAATTTTCTTTTATAAAAAAAGAGATGAGGTGGAATAAAAATATTTTTGGCTTCCACCACATATCAATATCAAACTATTAATTCATTTGGGTGTTAATGATTTAACTATTCAATAATAAAAACTAATGTAAAAATAATACTATAATTAATTATTTTATAATTAGTGGTAAAATCATCATATAAACAGAAATTCAGAATAATATGGTTTACCCTTCCATTATTATCTGTAGGAGTAAATTCAAAACGTTTATATATGCTCTAAATAATTTTTTTTTTAATTAGTTTGGACGTACAATGTAATATATTAATTCGAAAAATTCTCAGTCATATTTAATAATAAATGTCAAATACGTACCCTTGTAATGACATGCTCGAATTTAGGATCTTTATGGATAGCAACAATCCATTCAACCACTAAAATCGTTTAGTTCATGTCTCTAAGTAATAATTTTAAATTTAAATTCAGATATTATTTATATTTTCATATCTAAATTTATAAATGAGACAAATACAAACATCCAAATACGATAACACAATCCATTGTCATTCCAAATATATATGCACACCATAGATCATGCAGACAAATACTGTTATAATCAGGTGGTGTTTCTGTCGGCAATCAAGCATATCTAATTGATGTATCCACGTTGGAGGACTATGTTAAAATGCTATTGTGTAAGGTCTCAGTTAAAAAGTTTGAATATGATTCTTCCTAATAATTTTAAATGAGTAAATATTTTTAAAAATTAATGCATGAATTAAATTTTTGGTATATATTTCTTTGACCAATAGTCCAATACCTAATGAAATTGTCAACTTTTGCCGACTTAACTTTATTCTTTTTCCTGAATTATTATGAAATTGTTTCCTTTTATACCTTAAACTGCAAGTATTAAAGAGATTTTATTTGACTAAAAACTTAAATTGGAAATATTCCCGAAACAAAGGAGCATTGCAGCGTGAATTTGAAATACTTGTACATTTATTTACAACTTGTCAACATCATATGCAATTCTTGTCTTTGATAATATAATTGAGTTTATTACATCATGTCTCCAAACTATGATCCACATTTTAAATTGATCATTCAGCTTTTGAATTTTAATTTCATCCCCAACTATGATTTTTAACAAATTATGTGATTAGTATATACGTATAGTTTGGGATGAAATTGAAATGTTTAAAATTTTGGGGACCAATTTAGAAAATGTCATAGTTGAAGATGAAAATGAATATTCAAAAGTTGAAGACTAATTTAGAATGATAGTCATAGTTTAAAGATGAAATTAAAATGTTTAAAAGTTTAGAGACTACTTTAAATAAGAATCTTAATTTAAGGACATGTGATTCAGTTAACTCTTATTAATTATGTCCATTTTAATCATAGCAAGATATTAGATATTTAACCAAATTCTTCTCTGATTCTTTTTCTTTTTCTAATCAAGGAGTATATTTTATACTTGTTCCGAATCTCAGGGATTTTCATTTTCCGACTTTCTCCGGAAGAAGATAATGGATAAATCCCGCCATAGACGTGGACGTGTCATCTACATTAGAGACCATGCACTAGCCTCTCTCTATAAATACCTAGTCCTTTATCTTCTAAATCCATCCCCAAAACCAAAAGCTCAGCTTAATCTGCTCTTCTACCTACTAGTTTCTTCACTTTCTTATCAAATTAATTCTTCTTCATGGCTATCACAACTCTTCAAAACACCTTCTCCCTTTTAACTTTAGCAGCCACATTTTCAGTTTTTTCAACTGTTGCTACGGATTCTACCCTAAGCTCATTAACACCTCATTGGCAGCATAGTATGGTTGGTCTCCTGCCGGAGCAACATGGTATGGAAGCCCCACAGGCGATGGAAGTGAAGGTAATGACCAGCATGGTGAATTATTCTGACTATTTTACCTCAGACTTGTTCTTGAAAGTACCTTCTTCTTTCTTTTTTTGTAACTAGGTGGAGCTTGTGGCTATGGAGGTAGTGTAGCGCAAGCCCCATTTCGTCACTGGTATCAGCTGGAGGTCCTTCTCTGTACAAATCTGGCAAAGGATGTGGAGCCTGTTATGAGGTGCCCTAAGCACTCGTTTTTGCATTATATTCTAGCTATGAATTCTATGTTAGTTACATAAACATCCGTGTAATTAATTTCAGGTAAAATGCACCAGTAATTCAGCCTGTTCGGAAAGCCTGCAACCGTAGTAATCACTGTGAATGCCCAGGCTGTGTTCGGAGTCGGTTCATTCGATTTAAGTGGTACTTCTTTCGGTGCCATGGCGAATCCAGGCAGGCAGAGAAGCTCCGTGACGCAGGTGTCTTGCAAATTCAATATAGAAAGTAAGTAAATGGGAAAAAAGTCTTTATGGAGTTGACGAAATATGTGCATTTCAATTTTATAATTATTCTGTGTTTTGTTGACGAAATGGTTTTGCACTTTGCAGAGTTGAATGTAACTATCCTGGAACAACCATTGCGTTCCACGTTGATTCGGGTTCAAACCCCAACTATTTCGCCACCCTAATTGAGTACGAAAATGGGATGGAGACCTTGCTTCGGTTGACCTGAAACAGGCGCTTGACTCCGACTCATGGCAACCCATGCAACAATCCTGGGGTGCTGTCTGGAAACTTGACGCCGGTTCCCGGTTGCAGGCTCCGTTCTCGATCAAGCTAACGTCTCGGACTCCGGCAACACCATTGTGGCAGCCGGTGTCATTCCGGCGGGATGGGAGCCCGGAAAGACCTATAGATCAGTTGTTACTTTAAAGCCTAATAGGTGACCATATGTAGTCGATAAATTAGTATATGTATGTTAATGTTCTGTTGGCGAGTTTTAAGTCGATATGGTCATAGTCTTCCAAACTTCAAGTGTAATTACTTGATTACATGTGTTTATGGAGAATTATTACTATAAGAAAATTAATCAAATGATTGCTATCATTAATTTCGAATGACTTCGTCTTTTATGTATCTCTTATATGTAGTTAATAGTTATTATTATATTTGACATTTTGTAAGCGATCAATATTTAAAAGATTCAAAAATAAATTAATTCTTTAAAGAAACATGATCATTTAATTTAATACTAATCAAAATATGTTTTAATATAATTTTATAATTAATATGAGGTCACGTACAACTGTGATAAAATAATTTCCAAGGAATATAATTATATGATGATCCCGCACGAATCGAGTGATCTCAATGGTTAAGAGCTTATTGTTATCCCTTGAATGGGTTTGGGCACCGTATATGCATAATTATAAACTTTTATTTGCAAATGATTTAGAATATTTGAACATAATATCTTATATTCACCTCATATTTATCGAAAGAAAATATTATAATGATAATCCTAAACTTTAGATTTTAGATAACATAACATCACATCATTAACTTTTAAAAACATACAAATATTATTTATACAGTCATTTATTTTCAATATCTTATCCAATTTAATTTAATTTTAATTATATTATATTTTCAAAAAAAAATTTACCTCAAATTTGCATTTAACAACTTGGACCACTATGTTAAAATGCATTTAACGAGTTGGTTCCGTAAACGGGTTTACATAGCCCAATACTCAGCACGCCTGATAACAACTTGGACCAGTATGTTAAAGTTAATGGGTGGTTATAACCAGATTAGTTTCAGCTGATTGAATTAGTTTGGGTCTTTCGAGCATTCTTTCTAAACAAGTGGTAGTATTTGTTCTAAAAACTTTCAACAATTTGATAATAAACGCTCAAGAACATTATCTTCGAAATTCATGAACATTCTTTGTTTGATGTTGTAAGAGGACATAGTTCACTTTGAGTTAGTTATTCATAACTCGTTCATGTGTAACGTGAATGTTTAGTTTTCGTAGTACAGGATTAACAACCATGACAAGAATATTACTATTATCACATTAGATTTTTGGATCGTAGTTAAGTTGCACCCCATAACATTCAGAACGACTTTTATCTAAAGCACCTCAAATATTTTATTCATAAGATTACAATATTCAGCTTCTGTTTTTAACATTGAGGTTGATCGTTTCTCGGGGTTCCAAGACAGCAGGTGACGACCGAGATACACAAAATTCCCGGAAAAAGACTATTAATTATCCACGTCACTCCCCAATCGACATATGAAAATGAAACAAGAGTAACATGATTAGTTTGACAAGTGAACCATAGTCCAAAGTCTAACGTCCCTTTAAGATATCTAAGAATTCTTTAATAGCCACTTAGTGAGTGTCTGAGGTTATTGTATAAATTGGGCTACTTTATTAACTGTAAATCATATATCAAGTCTGGTGTGTCAAATATAAAATAGGACACCAACAACATTTCTATGTTGGCTAGCGTGCTCAATCCATCATCTTTGCTTAGTTGGGGGAGACGACGATTTCAGTATCAACAAGATTTACCCCTTTAAATTTGCTTGGGCAATGAGTTCAATAATAAATTTCCCTTTAACATAAAAAAGAAAACCTTCATCATTCTACTTAGCTCTCATTCCTAACAAGTGTTGAATTTGTCCAAGATCTTTCAAGGAAAACTTGTCATCGAAAGCTTGCATGATTCCATTAGTATGATCTTCAAAGGTTCCAATCATTAGCAACAGAAAAATGAACTTGATCATCTCCTTCCGAAATTCATGTACGATTGATGAATCTATAAAGAGAATGTGGAATATTACCTTATTTCGTCCGGAATATTACCTTATTTCGTCCGGAATAATACGTTAAGAAGATACTCGCAAATTTCAATCCACTTGATGCGATGTCGGTCAAGCTACAACGTGAAATGTCTTATACCCTACATTGTTCACCCAATTAAAACAAACATAAAACATAAGATAATATTGAAACTATTTGAGAAAGTATTTTCTTGATTTTGAATAACCATTTGCATCTTATAGTTTCTTATAAAGAGGTCCCAAGTATTGTTTTCCAGCAAAGCGTCATATTCTGCTTGAACACCAGCACTCCAATGAGGGGGCATTTTGAACTATGGTGAAGAAACCCCTATAAAACCATTACCACAAAACATATCAACCCATCAAACTCACGAAAGTAAATAACGACAATAAATTAATTATATGATGGAGATAATTAATGAAACTTGTCTACTATAATTAACTAATTTGAAGCCTTTTTATTTTTCTTTTTTTGCAGTTATTTTCATGATTGAAAATTGTACAATATGCTAAAATAAAAACCTGCAGGGTCCTTGGTGGTCCTGAAATGCTCAAATATTCAACCACTGTTTACTTTCGCCTACGTTGTTTCATATAAGCCACTGCAAATTGCGAACCACCTGTTTTCTTCTCTGGTAATTTCCTTAAAATACCACATTTTTAATTATTTTTTTCTGTTAACAGTCTTTGCACTTGTAAGAAAAGGCAGTTGGAGCAAAGTTTTCGCAGGTTACATGTCGTTGTTTCTCCCTTCATGCATACGCTTTCATTAAATCATTATTTATTAATATTTTACGTTTGAAGATACGCATATATCCTTGGTGTGGATGAATGCTTCTTTCACTCTCTTGCTATGCTTATTTTAGACTCTTTTGCGTCAAGGCAGACTCACTTGCCATTCACCCCATTTGCACATCTTTTTGGTCCCTGGTTCAGGTGCTGACTGAGATTTTGACATGGCATTGGTTGTCGACCCCGAGGCCTACCGTGTGTTGCAACTGATGAGGGGATTCAGACTCGGGGCTGAACTCGACGCACCGGCATGGCATGGGTGATGCACTCTATGAGGGGCCTGGTTTATTGGTGTTACTGCTGGAGCTCGTCCACACCACCAGTCTTCTACAGATGCTTAACGCTAAAAGGCGCTTGAATCAGGTCAAGCTCACATCATTGAATTGATAATATATACAACACATTTCTTACAAAGCTAGTCAGCATAAGTGTAAGAAATGTTATTGACACTGAATAGATTGTATTTTAGGTGTAAAACAATTCCCTGTCAATAACACTGAAACCTCAACTATGTAAGATTGATTCAAATTTCATTGAAGCTACAGAATGTAGTCCTATATTGCACTGCTGATGCTCTTTTTGGTCTTCACATTGGTAGAGATGAGAATATGCAGAAACCATTCCCACAATCCAACAATTTTTGTGCCTCTGGGTCTTCATGTGTAAGAATCTGTAAGTCTTCTATAGGACAATATTTATGACTTGATGCTTATTTTGTAGGATTAATTTTTGCTTATTCTAATTTGGAAGCATTCACATTAATAGTTGGAATATTTTTTTTAATAGTTGGAATATTTTTTTAATAAAGTCGCTAGTCATATTAAAAAGTGAATATCTAAAATTACAATAAGAGTTCACAACTATCACCATATAATAAACACGTAATTTAAACATTTTCTTATAACATTGAACTAGCCCCTTTAGATCATATATGGACATACATGGAAAAAGTTAAAAATCCAACCAAAAGACTCTAACAAAAAATAAATACAAGTAAATCTGACTGCATTGACAAACGAGTCACGAGAGAGAATTAAACAATTGAAAGGTCATTGAGAACTGCAAATCAAAGTCGAGCATCGTAAGAAACTATCAACGATCGCAAAACGTGTATCAAAATTCAATATGAGGGTTCGTAGTAGGGAATATCAATTGAATTACAAATAAGTGTCATCTTTATCAGTTACGGCGGCGTCAAATCTAACTATGAGAAAATATAAAATAAAAAGAACGACCAAACAATCGAAAAAAGACGAAAAACGTGTCACAAAGGCAATTTAAAAAAAAAACTAAAAAAAGAAACAAAAAAAAAGAAGAGAATCGACGGTCGACAATCATCATCAAAACTGATGTCGCCGACGACTATAAAAAATCAAAGAATAAAAAGTTGATTTGATATATAGAAAACAATATAAGCTCTAAAGAAAAAGTTGATTTGATATATAGAAGAAAAAATTATTTTTCTCTGTCTAGTGGAAATTGGCGTATCAGCTTAACATAAGAGTGTTCAATCGACCAGTTCGATTAACTGATCGAATGGAACTGCCTAAAATTTATTAATCGAATTTTTCTCTTTAACTGCTAATCGGATAAAAAATTAATTTAACCAAACAATGTTTAGTTAATTCGGTTTGTTAACTAAATTAACAAAAATTAATAAATAATATACATTATATAATAAATATTTAATATTTAATAAATTTGGGCTAATTATGTTAATATGATTAATTAATCGATTTCAAATCGAATAAATCGATAATTAGAGTTTGAGAAAATTCTTAACCATTAATCGACAGATTAACCAAAATAAACTTCGGTTAAATGTTTTGGAACCCGACCCGAGTTTAGGGTAATTTCACTCAACCCAAAATACGATCTAATTTTTTAGATAAAACCCAACTCCGACCTAAAATAATATAAAATAAAATGGCTGTCCCTTTTTTCCCATATGTATGGGGTAAGGGGGAGGTAAGATAGTAGGCTGCCCCCAACACCAGGTTGAGAGCAGCTTCCGTAGGAGACCTCCAAATTATGAAATGCCCTCCGTGGGACTTGATCCCACGACCTCAAGGTTTAGAACCTTGTGCTCTACCAACTGAGCTGGATGGTCATTTCCTAAAATAATATAAAATAATTAATTTTATTCAATAAAATAAGGACTTAATTGAAAAATAATATAAAGAGGGTGTTATTACAATTATCCCTAAATATGTAAAGTATAATTATATTATTTTTTAGATTGAATTAGATCAGATATTTTTTAATCTAAATCCGAATCCAACCCCACCGAACCCAAACCTAAATTTAAAAAACACCTGATCCGATTGAATTGAATCAGATTTTCTGCCGATCCCTACTTTCAACTTTCATATACTACCAATATCGAAGTCTGAATCATCAACTTCAACATTTAAAATTAGTTGCGATAAACTTTTCACAGAAAACAGTCCCGCTCAGTCATGAATCCACACAATTCTGTTTGAAATTTCCACATTAATCTTGACCCCATGAATATGCGCCTGAGTTCCTCCACCACAGTCATTTCTCGATCCAATCATTCTTTAGAGAAAACAAACATCTTATTGCACCCTTTTTAGTCCCCTTATTAGTTACCAACTCAGCTACAACAACCCTTTTGTTAGCTGCCAACATGTACAGCTTAGTAAACACACCTCATAGGGGTTTATCACCACGCCAAATATCCACTCAAAACAAAATCATCTTGCTATCCATTTATGAATCAAAATGAATCCTCCACTCTTTTGGAGATTGGTTTGAAAAAAAATGGACTCTAAATTACCTTTTCACCCTTGTGTTATGTCTGGGATGACGATAAAGTTTAAGTGATGTAATGGGTGTCAATCCAATTGTCATATATTAATTATTATAATATGCACAATGATTATTCCTTAGTTGAATGAATATTATAAAGTGACTTTCGAGATTGATATGTTTTTGTGAACTGAATTTTTTTTTAATATGATAAAAAATGAAATTACAACGATAATCGGATATTCATTTTATTGGCATAAGATTGAGATTCATATTGTTTAATTCTTATATTTTCTCCTTCTCGTAATTTATATCATATATTGATTATACACATAATTTTAAAAGATATATTTAAATTCAATTAATTAAAATTGAATTATTTTTAAAAAGAAATGCAACGAGATGGCTCCAGTTTCATGGGTGGAACTTATTTGAAATTTTGTCATGAAAACGACAGATGAAAAGAGGTTAGGCAACTTAAGAAACAAATGAAGAATGACATGAGACGTGGCCCTATCCACCAAGTTGCACCGCAGCAATCTGCATGCGGTGTTATATATTCTAACCAACCTTACTCAACCCTAAACCAAACTTACCTCCCAATATTCGCCATACCTTTTCTGATATATTGCTGCTCCCTGTTGTATGATGGGTGGCAGGTGATTTCACATTGCCAGGATGTCTATCACTCACTACTTGTCCATCAATTATGCACGTAATATATGTGCTGTAACTCAAAATCTTCCAAGTGCATGCCCAACAAACAATGGATGAGATTTTAGTGCAACAGCAACCATTGTTGTGGTGATTCAGTACAATCACAGTGAGTTGAAAATATTAATCCATTTGATCACACTTTGGGTATACACGGCAGCCGATGCGAATGCAACCTTACAGGACCCATATTTTAGATTGTTTCCAGGAAAACAAAAGACCTCTCTCTCTTCATTCCTTTTCCTGTCAGCATTCAACTAGCTATGGCATTTACAAGCAATTTGGGGACCATTTTTTATTTGGAGTGAAATAAAAAGGCAGGATTTGCTTGTTTAAATACAAGCAACCCTATTATGGTGAAAATGACAAAATGCCAATACATATACTGATACGTGGCAGTAACCCACAGGAGGGAGAGGATCAATCTTGTCCTTGCTTCGGCTGGCTCCTCTCCACCCCTTCATTTCTCAATAACCTTTAAAATTTTCCACAATGATGATACGTATACTGATACATGAAGGATGGACTTCATCAATACCGACCTAAAAATAAATAGCAATTGACATGATCACATTTAAAACTACTTACTATCGTTATGAGTGCCTATTAATATGACAATGAAGCACCTTAATCTTATTTGTTGATACCGAAATAGCTAAAGCTAGAGAAAATTGGATAATGGAAGTTGGAAAACATTATGGCATTGGAATTTGTAGAAAACATGGCAGCAGGGAACATGCTGGACACCTAACTTACCAATGATTCAATTAAATGAGACCTCAAATAATCAATGTATTTTTCCTGACCCAACACATTAAAATTTTGTTACCTGACATTAATGTAAACCGAAATTTCATTTCAACAACAAAAATCCAGCTGCTGCTAATTGATGATGATTTTGCCAATAATCTAGTTGTGCATCTTCAATGCAAGTGCCTGAAACTAAAACCACTTTCTTTGCTTTCCCTACCTTTTTAGAAGAAAAAAAAGAGGGATTTTTTAATTAAAAAAAGTCGAAATGACCACTGAAGTAAAAAGTATCTAAGGCTAAGCTCGGCTAAATGCACTATTGAACTGTAAAAGGCTAAAATTTTCCTGCGAAAAAGAAACCAACTTTAATTTCGAGATTTCCCCAATAATTAAAAAGGAAAAGAATCAAGTAATAAACTGTGGTGTACACATATCTCAAAGTAGAAAGCCTAATAATTCTATAAATATAAAGGTTAAAAGAAGATATCCCCTAAATATATTTGTCACTAAATTAACGCATATCAAGTTCCAACCAAAATTAGTCAAGCATTGGGGAAGGGAAACGGTAAATAATTGAAAATGCCATTCTTTAATTTTTGCCTTCAATTTTGTCCCTATTATGTCCTGGATTTGTAATTTAATTACATATCACCTTCCACCATTGAACAGGGTTAATATAAACCAGTCGAACTCGAATCAAGCTCATGCATTATTATATTTGGCAGCCGACTTGATTTGAAAATTTAAAGTAGAGTTTGACTCAATTTAAAAATTCATAGTTTAAAATTGCAAGAATAATTTAAATTCGAAATCAAAATTGAAACTCCACGTGACCTCTAAACTTGTGAACTTAACATTATCAAGCTCTCAAACTTAAAACAAAAATTAAAATTCGACTCATACTTGAATTCAAAATATTATCATATTTAATTCAATTAAAATTCAAACGTGAACTTAAATTTGAGTTTAAACCTAAATATTAAATATACAAAAACTTTATATTATATTTTTAAAAAAAAATAAACAACATATAATTATTAATAATATTATTAATTTACCTATAAGGTTGGTTCAAGTGATAAATAACTTGATATAATTTAAGTAAAATTTTGAGTTTGAGTCCTTATGTATACAAAAAATCCCTACTGAAAGACCCACCAAAGTAAGGTATGCGACTGGGTCGGTTCAAATTAGTCAAGACAAGCCTTAAAATTAAAAGGACAATAAAAAAATTAATATTAGTAATTTGATTTAAAAAATTGAAAATTGAAAATTTTGAAATTGTTCACAAATTTTTTAATTCAAGTAGAAAGTAATAGTTTGAGTCAAATTCAAATTCGAATAAAATTTATCTAATTCAAATGTTGATAAATTTTGATAATTTTAACTTAAATAATTCATAATCTGTTCTGATTAGGACCTACAATTAAATAACAATTTCAGCACCATAAGATAAATAATACACCACTCTGTATACATTACTTGCTATAATAATGCAACTGTGAAATGAAAAAAGAATTATTTGGCATAGGAGAGAGGAATTTTACATGAATAAGATTTGGGAGATGGTTTCTTCTTCATCTGTAAAATTAACTTTTAAAAATTAAATTACAAAATACCAATAATCCCAATCCCACTTACCCCTCTATCCATCCATCTTCCAAAAAGAAAAACGAAAAAACAAATTCAATATAACGGAGCACGTTGTGGAGTCTTCTTTCTCCGGTTCATCAAACTTCCCGAAACCTCAGATACTGTCGGAGGGTTGTCGGACGACAAGCTTTTAAGTTACTCCGTTTCTTTCTCACGATCTCTGTGGTGGCAGTGGAATTCAGCGAGACCTCGCCGTAGGCCGCAGACCCGGAAGATGTCTTGATCGAACCGTCTGGTTCGAGGACCGAGTCCGGTGTCACAAACCCATCCTCCGATCCCGCCTCGGGTAAAGGTAAGAAATTGCACTCGAACAGGAACTTGGAAACCCCATCTTCTGTTCCTAACAGATAATTAACCTGCTCCGAATATAATAATGGACAATAATTATGGAGTTTGGGAGAAATGAAATAAGAAATATGAAAAAAAAGATGGAACCTTGCAGGAGAGAGAGCAAAAGATAAGGGTCTTGCAGGCATCTGTCGCAGGTGCTGCAGAAGTTGCCGGAGCCTCTGAACTGTCTCGTTTGTGGCCTTTGGTTTATAATATCACTTTTGCGCTATTCGTTATGTATGACTAAGCACATAAAAGGAGAAGCAGTGAGCATCATTGAACGATAACAAAAGCAGACCCATTTCTTTCATAATTCAATCTTTTTTTTCTGGAAAAAAATAATCTCTTTTTTGTTGAATATCGACACTGTTATTTTATACGTTGGTTAAGTTAAGTAGACAGTAGATGATTGATAATCAAGCTGAAGGAAGAAGAAATGATTGCATAATTTGAATTTTAAAGCAAAGACTTTTCATGCAGAGAGAGAGAGCCATGAAAAGAAAGTTTTTATTTTTGAAAGGGAGATGCTTTTTAATATCAGAATTATGACTTACTTGGACAAAAGCACAGTCCATTAATCTTGTTGCATCATCCAACCTTAAAACATCATGATACACATACCTTCTTATCTGGAAAAAAATGACAAAAGGAGTTGGAAGGAAGAAGAAGAAGAAGAAAAGAAAAAGGAAATAAAAAATGGTAAATTTTTGTTTACCTGTAAAAGCCTGTGAGAACTGTGAGGGGACAAGCAGTTAGGGCAAATACTGATACAACAATCCAAGCAATAGATATTCTTCTCGTTTTCTTTGCATCTTCATGAATTATGCAAGCATTGAAGAACTTCTCACTCAGAAGAACTTGAAGCCAACGAGGTAGATGTGAAGAAAACAACTGTTTTGTTTAAACAAAAAAACCCTAATTCAATTAGCTATTTTAATATGTAACAAATAAAACCAAGAAACAAAATAAAGAAAAGTTACAATTACCATGATTTTCTCGCTTGAATTTGAAGAAGGAGAAAGAGCTTATGAAGAAAATGGACTCACCATTATTGCAGCAAGCAGAGAGAGAGCAAGAAAAGAAACGGCGTCTGGCAACTGCTACTATGTGGGCTGGCCTCATTTAAAGAGCTGCACTGCTTTTCTTTTGTACGTCATTGTATAGTGTAAAGCAAGATTATTTGCAAAGAAAAAAAATGAATATTTTAATTACAGGCGGGCTTCGAAAATGGGACGCCAGGACTAGAATGAATAGGCTGAGATTTTTTAATAAAGAAAACTCAAGATGATTTCTTTTTTGTTATTATATTACTGTTTGCTAAAAGCCCATGTCCCCAAAACCCTAAAAACCAAACTATTTGGTTCTTTGTGGATGGTTGTGCTCCACTCTTTCCTGTGCTAAGTGCAAAATGACAGAGAGCAGAAGCACCAACTTTTCTCAGTTCTCGGTTGGAAAACGGTGGAAAAAAAGGGTCCAAGTGGCATTATGGGGTTTTAGAAAGTGACCCAAATCTTCATTTCATGGCATTTTCCGTTTCTATTATGCACGAATTTTAATCTTATGACCAAAACCCTGTTCATGCAGGTCATGATATGAATAGTGCTTTTGACAAAGATATTGGTGGCATAGCTGAAATAAAAGAGAGAATTTTTGCCTGGGGATATGCTTCCAATCCAGCAATCAAGTAGTTTTCGTTACATAAGTCTCTACTCCTACTGTTCCATGAAAAGCACTGAATTCATTGTCAATATGGACCTAACGACTATCTGAAAACTTAATAAAAGCACATTACTTGCAATTAGGACGGTAAATGAACTAGTCGAGCTCAGTATTATTTTTTAAAATGATTTAAAAGGTGCTTAAAAAGTATTTTAAAAACTATTTTTGAAAAATATAATTTAAAATTTAATTATTTGAGATTATTGTTAAAAATTGATTTTAAATAATTAAAATATTCTTTTTTTGATATTATGTTGTAAATTGAAAATATAGTATTTTTCTACGGCAAAAGCTAAAATTTTGAGCTTAAGTTGAAAATCATTTTCCAACTATAATTTTAAATCTATTTTTAGGTTTTCTTTTTTCGTTAATACAAAAACAAACAGAACTAGCTCATTGAGCTTTGGTCCCTTGCAACTAAGGCAACCACTTCACTTTAAATTTTATGGTGAAGAAACACTCCACCCGGCATCCCCTAGCCATTGCGGCAAGCTTATCCGCCACCATATTAGCTTCTCTTTTAATGTGATAAACAGTCGAATCTCATTCTCTATTCAGTAGCTCGCATATCGGTATGACAATGGTTGCTATTAACCCTTCAGCCGGTCCATTAAGAATGTTCACCGCCATCGCACAATCGGTCTCCACTATTAATTCTAATACCCAACTTCAAAGCATGGACCAAAGTATCATGAATCACACAAAGTTCCGTATTCAACACCGAGCAAATGCCTAAAACTCCTAGAGAAACCAATATCCACTCACCAAATCTTCTATTTTGGGTGTTTAGCATTGCTTATTGGATAAAAAATCACTTTTTCATTACCCGAAGCATTTCCAAATTGGCCGTAAGTATTGTCGAGTCCAATTTGAACTCGAAAAATTTAAATTTTATTTCGATTTGGTTTGAAAATTCACTAGTTTAAAATTGTTGAGTTCAACTTGAATTTGGAATGATAAAATTTGAAGTTTGAATTAATCTAAAAAAAATTGAACTCGAAACATCTCAGACTTAACTAAGAAATCGGTTGAAGTTCGAACTCTACCTTAGTTTAAGCTCAAGCTTGAACTCGAGTCCGAACCTTAAGTATATAAAAATCTTATATTGTATTTAAAAGAAAAACAACATATAGTTATTAATATATTATTAATAATTATTTTAAGATATTAAAAACTTAAAATTATTAACTATTTAATTAAAATTTAAAATGTTAATATCTTATTTTTTTTCTAAGTTGTTTGTGAGCTTGTTAAATTGAGTATCAAATCACTCGTTAAGAAATTGGATCAAATTCGAATTCGGATTGATTCCATTTAAATTGGCTATTGACCGAGTCAAACTCGAATAAATTGTGATCTTTCTAGTCTCATTTTCAACCCCACTTGCGATACTTGATGGAGTCCGCCAAAATGAGAAAAAGCTTTTATGTTGATAATTTTTATTCATTTAAGTAAATTTAATTTCAATTACTACCTGATGAAAAAAAAATCGAATTGATCTAAATCTAATTGAGTTCAACAAATATTTAGTTATATTTTATTATTAAAATATAATTTATCATTGACTTATAAAAAACACATCAAATTTGATCCAATAGTTAGGTCTGGATCAATGGATATTTATAGGAAAAATTATGCATGATTTGAGGAAGGCATTTTTGGTGATTTGAGGAAATAATAAAAGCAAAGCAATAGGCAGCGGCAGAACACAATTGGGGCATGTGGGACATGATCTTTAAAAAAATTTAAAATTTTAATTTTAGACAATTGTTCTTAATTAAACCTCTCTTAATTTTTAAAAATTTTCACTAATTAAGCTTCTCAAAATTTTAAACATTTTTGTTAGACTCTATTTTTTCAAAAAAAATTATAAACTAAATTCTTCAAAAAATTTGAAAATTTTAATTTAAACCTCTTGTTTTTTAAAGTTTTAAATTGATCTCCCTAAATGCTATCATCAAATTCTGCCACTGAACAAAGAAACGTCAAACCCTATATTGTTGTCATCATAAACATCTCCTTCCCTTTTCGATTATTTATTTATTTACATTCAATCTAAACACCTTTTCATGTCTCAGCTCTGCTCAATCTCATCTTCTTCACGTACCTAAACAAATAATGACTCACCAAACCATTATTATTTTTCTTCATTGTTTCAAAAAACCTGATATAAATGCACTTCTTTTATGGAATATCTCCCCCCATTAACTTCACCATATCATGTTTTCCAAATTTTTCTTCTGTTATTTCCGTTGCCAAGACTAAAACAAATTTTGGGATTGAAATTGAATTGATTTTTTTACGGAGGGTTAAATATAATTTACCCCCATATTAGATTCTATTATTATAATTTTTGAATGATCAAATCAAAATTTTATTACTTTTAGAGATCAAAATGTAATTTATCATGTATTAATTTTTTATTTTATAAGTTTTAAAGGACATCTAATAAATTTATAATTTCAAGTTACATCCTCTTTAGCTTGACTTGACGCGTGGAGATACCTCTGTCCTCACCTTGACTATGGAGATTATATCGTGATCTTTTCACCAACTAAATAGAATTGATATACATCCGCTAAGACTATAAGAATTTATCTTTGACCTTTATAAAGCATTGAGAATCCTTCGCATGATGCATCTAAAAGTGAAAAGAACTTGGTTGAAAATTATACTGAATAACACTAATTGGTCATATATTATATGTGGAGCTTATAATCCTAAATAGATTGAAGCCATCAGTTGTTAGCTCAAGCCTAACATTTCTCGTTGCAAATCAATCATTCTCCTTGTTGAAATCTTTCTCAGCATCTCCATCCCTTGGATGCTTTAATGTATCATCATCAGCACATTTTTTTTGTATTTAATGTATCATCATCAACACTTTTTTTTTTTTGCATGCCATCGCATATCTTGTGTTATGCTCTTTTTCATAAACAATCGTTTGAGTCTCGGTTTTAATAAAAAATAACGTAAGACTTTCCATGATATTTTTTCTTAACAACCTTTCAACATGATGTTTCATATGTTGAACACTTTTGTCTATCTTTAAACTTCCCAAAATAGAACATAATCATATTTACATACATGAAGTAGAATGTAGCTAACTCTTATGTCTCCAAGAACATTAACTGTCTTATAATGATGTTGAAATTGTATTGTTGGAAAAAAGACTCTTAATAGTCTTAATATCGTATTTGTTGCTTTATTACTCATTTGGTAATAAATCTTGATATGCAACAATTTAACAATAAAAAACTATTTAGACATATTTAAATATCTTGATAATAATAGGTGTTGTGCATCATTCAACAATTTGTTAAAAATTTTAATTTCTTTACCTTCACTACAATTAAAACCATGATTTATTTATCTTCACCTGGTATGGAGAACAGATATCTTAATAAATCATTTAATCCATCATATAAAACTTCATCATCATGTGCTATCTCCTCGTAAAGAGTATCACTTCCAACAATGAAATCAAAATTGTTCATCGTGATAAATTTAGCTGGTATAGCTTTCTGAAATACATTTTAGAAGTAAATGATCTTTAACTTCTTTTTGAGTTTTAAAACATAGATTTATGCATTCTCGACATGGACATCGAATTTACATTCTGATCCCATATTACTTTTAACAAATTACATGAAAGTTGAAAAACGTACAACATAGTTCTTAAAATATTTGGACTCTATCGTCCAACTTTTATCCATGATACTAATTTATTCGAATACAAAATAGAAAAATATATAAAGAGGAAATAGAAAAATATATAAAAGAGGTTAAAGTACAAGATTAAATAGCTAGATTAGAAAAAAACATATGATCAATTCAGACTTTAGCTCATTCATAATGAATTATTACTGTTCTTAATCAACACTTTCCATTTTATAAAACCATTTGAATATTTGATTTAATTTAGGGTTAATTTGAGGTTGCGAATTCAGCAGAAGGTTGTATTTTAGTAAAATAATATAAAAATAAAACAAAATAAATTTTAAAAAGGAACTAGGTACCGGCTCCGTGATTACCCGGTTAAAAGATTTTTTCAGACCCGGACCCAACCTGAAAACCGGAGAAACCCAACCCACAACTTCGAGTATTTTCATAAAAATATATCCGATATTTTTTAACCGAGTCACCAGATCGGGCAATCCGTGTCGGGTATATTTAAACACCCATAATGTTCACTGTGACATCAACTTTTACGTCACCAAATACAATTAGTGATGTAAATGTAAGTTTTAGTGACGATAACTTAGATGTCATTAATAAGTAAATTTGTTGTAGTGTCTATCTATTGAAGCCTCTAAAGGAACTCCTTCATTGACGGAAGCTTTTAAAGATCCATATCCTCCAACCAGCTATAATCTTTTGACAAGATCACTGACAGGCCAACACATGTATAGTCGTTTTGACCTTAGATCTGACATCAACGTTAAAGATGATGTAAAAGTCAACACATGAACTCTATATCTCCCAATAAAATGTTATGTGTTGTCATGATCTTACCACTCTCCTTAAGACCACCAATTACGAATTTCCGTCAAATTAGAAAAGATAAACGAGCTACAAACGTCACAACTGCCGCAGCCACATTTTTGTCATAAGTAATAGTTAATCTGTTTTTATAATACGTTAAAACTGAGGGAATTTTAAATTTAGTTTTTTCTTTTTTAATCAATAGTTTAATTGAATTCTACTCCACCAATAATATAATCATTACCTTAATAATTATACTATGTGGCTTTGGAAGTTGGAACACTCCTAAATGCTGTAGTGCTTCCTGCTGAAATTCTTGGGTTTTGGCTGCTAGATACAGTGTTTGAAGTTGGACTGAACTGTTTCCAATAAGCCCAAACATCCAATGGCAAATTTAGACCACATATAATCTAAAGTCTTAAAACCCAACATTACGAAAATCCTAATTATGTCCGCTGATCTGTTCCAAAACTCTGCAGGAGGGAAAACAAAAGAATAGCTGGGAACAAACTATTCCCTCATTTTCTAATGGGAACAAATGACTCTAAAACAACACCTTCAAATGCAATAACTTGTACATGATTAGCTGCCATTTTAAACCTTGTAGCAATTTGGTATATATCCAGCAACAACCGGTCAAACTAGTTCCATGTTTTCGACCAGGCTTTAGGGTTTGTCTTTAACTCTAAAACATCTGCACCACTTCCAGATTTAGTGGAACAGCTGAATCTGACAGCACTCATGTCTAATGGGAACAAAGCTGATTAACATGTAAAATAATCATTCCCTTTTTCAATAATGGACATGCTCCCTAATTTGGAGTATGTTTACGTCTTTACTACTAAAGTTTGAAAAATTACATTATCAATTTATCAGGTTATTGTCTTCCATCCGTTAAGGGTCAAATTTCTCACTAATATTTCATGTACCAAACCATAACCTACTTGCTAATTATGGCTCAAACTTTTCACCACACACATTCCTTTGCCTGTAACCAATAGCCTACTTGGAGGAAATCCAAAAAGACTTTGCTGGATGTTTATAATTGCTACCCACTCTCTTGCTCTATGTTTTCACTAATAGTAAGAGTTGTTCAAACTTCTTTTTTTCTCTCCTTCAATCTCATGCCTTCTTAACTAAAATTTATCTTTGGGCTTTTCATGATTTAATTAAAATTTTTGGATTGAACTGTAAAAATGCATAATAAGCTAAGTATGATAATAAAATATGATGCATTATTATATACATTATTAATGTATCAGATATTGACATATCATCATAAATTTTAAAATAAACTCATATATAATACATTTGTTCCACATAAATTTTATTTTCTATGTTCAGGTAAAATGTATTTCAAAAAACATAGACTTTTTTATGTTTCACATAAATCAACAAATGTTCGTGCTCTTACTAACATGTGTTGTAAATATGACAGGACAAGAATAATGTTGGGTTTTGATTGCATTAAGGAGCTTGATCAGTTTAGTAAGATTTTGATTGGTTTGATGAGAAAAGCTGGTTGGGAGCTGGATTTGGTGGCCAATTCTGTTTATCCTGATATCGATTTTTGCTAAGAAAGGACATTATAGATTTGCTTTCTTGTCATATATTTGTTTGGGAATGTTTCGAGGTTTCAATGTTAAAGGCTTTGGTTTGAGTAAGAATGAACCTCTGTGTAATGGGGACAATGCTACTTGTTCGTTGAAGCAATTAATTGAGCATGTATCTAGCAATCCCATGGAGTTGCAGAGTAGGGACCAGAACTGTGAATACTCAGGATTTTGTGAGATAAGTATCAAGAGCTTATCCATCCCACCCTTGAGTCATCAATATTTAGAAATTTGGATAAAAATGAAGCAGTGCTGAATTCATGGCGGTCATTGAGCGTATTCTCTGAGTTATTTGTTAGCATGGCTAGTTCAATATGGATACTTCATAAGCTGGCCTTTTCATTCCATCAAGTGGTTGAGATATTTCCAGTCGAAAGAGGAGTCGATTTCTCAATGGTGTACATGGAAGATGTCACCAAGAAATATAACTTGCCTGTGCAACCCAGGTTGAAAGTGGGGTTCACTGTGATCCCAGGTTTTAAAATTGGTAGGACTGTGATTCAGTCTCTGGTCTATTTAAATGGGTTGAAATGTGCAGAGTAGTGGCTCAAATATTGCACCATGTAAAGAACTAAGTTATAATACATCTTGGTCTTTCTAATGTGGATTTTGTAGCACCTACGACCCGTATACTTATGCTAACACATGTTATAGATGTCACACGAATTTCTTAAAACATTTTTCAAATTAATAGTGATAAAATTTAGTTTTGGAAAAATGTAGTTATTACTATAAAATAGCAAATCACATAAAATTGTCGTATAATATTTAAAACATATAATAATATAAAATACGTCTCTTTATAATAATAATATTGATCATACTATCCATAGTATTACTTAATCCAATAATTATATAATTGCAAACTATCACTAAATAAGTTTACTTAATCCAATAATTACTTAATTAATAAAGATAACTTCATACATAAATTAAACCATACAAATTAACATTTTTACATATGTTATTTTCAATTTTTTTTAGATTTCTCTACAATTCGTTCACTATGTCGGGTTAAGACACATTCATTTTTACACCTTCATGTTTTTTTAGATTTCTCTACAATTCGTTCACTATGTACTTTATTGCCTCCTTTTTTCACTCTCCATCTGAAGAATAACTTGAATCCGAATCGTCGGTTTCCGAGTCGGTGTTGTCAAACCCATAAACACCATTTCGCCAAATTATACCCAAAATTGTCCCACAACCACTTGATAATCTTAATTTTTTCTCATTTCTCATACATCAAAACCTTCACCTTAAACCCCCTATTTATACTAAAACCATTTCCTATGTAGTCGTTGGAACTCGTCACATCGGCGTGAAAAATTCCCCTTGATTTTTAAAAGAAATCGACCGTTGGCTAACGGGCAAAAATTTTTAAAATTTTTCCATTGGAACTCGTCATGCCAGCATGATGACTTCCTCTTCCCATTAAAAAATATTTTATTTTTTTAACAATATTTTTTATTACCACAAAAAATATATATATATTTTTTATTGGGACTCGTCATGCCTTCGTGGCTAGTTCACAATATATATTAAATATATTTAGCCTGCGAGACACACATCCGAGTACCCATTAAAAATAATATCCATTAAGCTCGTTATGCCGGCCTAACAATTTTAGGTCCATTATAACAAATGCTCTAAAATAAAAAAAACAAGTTACCCTATTGAGCTAATTAAACGGCCCGACTGCATTATCCCACTAATTCTGCCGTGTTTGTAACCCGTCCCTTGGAAGCAGCCAAAAGCTTCATCCACAACATACAGGTACACCCTCTGTACGTAAACTTACCAAAAAAAATATGAATTTCTTCCCAGCAACCAAGCTGACTTTACGCATTAGGATTATAATTAACTCCATTAACTGGTAAAATGTAGTTTTCAAACTCACCCATCTATATAAATAAAATATAATAATAAGTGTTTTAATTTTTTTAGCAGCTAAAACTAATTAATTTCAATTGTTTGTCAATGACGGTAACACAGGACCTGTCGTTAGTTATTTTATTTATTTATTTATTCTTTTCATCCTCTTTTTTCTTTCTCCTCACTTTAAATTTTATTTTACACAAATTTTTATTTAATAAATATTATAACTTTTTTTTATATAAAAATACGAATATTTCTATTTGTTCTTGTGGCACATTTAATCGTGCTTTTACAAGTTTTTATTTATAGTATAGATTTATAATTGTCTTTTTGGTTTGTGATTATATAGTTATCTAACTAAATCTATCTTTATTTTGGATATTCAAACTCAAGGATGAGTCATGTGAAAACTGAAAGAGTTCTCTCCATGGATATAAACAAAATTTAATGTCAGTGACAGTAAAATTAGATCATCGATAGAAAATATAAAGAAATCATTTATAGTACGCAGGAATTTAAAATTTTTATGAGACACGACTACATCCTCCCCTAACACTCCTTTGCTGTCTATCCCTGGCATTGGTCTCTCTCAAATATAGTCTAATCATTCTTTAAATCCCTATTAATTTAAATTTAAATCAAACTAAACATTGTCCCCTCTAATTTTAATGAGTGTCTATTATTTTAAACAAGGATTCGATCTACCTAGTATTTGATTCTAGTTTCATCCCATTCAAGTTGATTCTCTCATCCCAATAAGTGCTCACAGTCACCACAAGCATACCACGCTTGAATTGTGTTAAAACAAATTATCAATATATTATAATATTAATTTTTTTACCATCGATAACACTATTTATTTATTTATTAAATTCTGTAATCGTTTTTTTATGAAAGGAATAAATTAAATAAAAACCAATATACTAATAACAAGTGAGGGAGTTTTCCATCTAGGTTTAGCGTGGAAGTTATATATATATATACATATAAAACCAATATGAACAAGAAAAACATGCAAACGCAACATTTGACTAAGCAATACAGTCTTTATAATTGAAATTGGAAGATTACTACAAATATATATATATATATATATAATAAACAAAGATTTCACACCCAATGTTAAGTATTATATATATTTTTTATTGAGATATGAGGTTTTGAAATGGTTTGGTTGTTTGAATGGAGAGAGGACTGTGCATACCAAAACTCTCACGTAACTGAAGATTATTAAGAATTTTGCCTTTTCTTTTTGTTGGCAGAAAGGTGAGCGGTGGGTAGTCGATTTTTTAAAATTTTCAAATTATTATATATTTGATTAAAATTTTTTTTATTTACTCTAAAATTTATAATCATATTTCTTCTTAAAATTTTATGAATTCAGTACCCTTAATATTAAATTTTATAAGCTTATTAAAAATCTGTTTTCTTTTTTTAAAAAATTTTATAATCTTATTTATTTTTAAAATTTTATAAATTCGTTATTATTAATATAAAATTTTTAATCCGTTATTAATTCACAGCAGGACCCATTTCTCTTGAATACGGTAAAGTGCGACCTTTCTGTACGGCAACTTTATCCTACCTACCACCCAAATTTGGACTAATCCTGGATTCCTAGTGGCCTTGTTTGAGAGGACGAAGGGAAATGTGTACCTTTTTTAAAAATATATTATATAATATATTATTGTTCAAATGCAAGTTAGCCTTTTTATTTCAACGACCTGGACGGGTACATCAAAAGTATTGTCCGCACACTGATCAAAATAGTTAGCACAGATCATTGTTAAAGTTGTTTTTCAAAAATCAAAACCATAAAAGCAAATGAAGAAAAAACAATAATTGATTATCTAAAATAAAACAAATAAAAAAATGTTAGTAATACTTTAGAAAATTAAAAAGAAAGTATATATCTCATGTTAAGAAGGATATACCTTTGGAAAGATATTTAAATGGTTATCATTTATTTTCCTAGTAAAATGTGTGTGAGAAGATAATTCTCTCGTGCGTATGTCGTTGCTCGTTCGAATAGTTCTATTTAAATTTAAATACAGTTATTTAGAAGGTTTCGGTATTGAATAGTTCCAGTTTAAATAATTATTTCTAACCATATACGATATACATATTTTTTCCAACTTTTCACGTGTATAAGTTAGATTTATAATATTATTTAATAAATAAAATATCATCTACAATTATATAATTTTATATTTTAAACAATAGATTTTGAGGATGAAGTATCAATGAGAGAAATTTTTTGTAAAGAGCTACATTGAAAGGATTAAATAGAAAAAACATAAAGTTAAAATATTAAATTATAAAGAGAAAATATTATCAAAAAGAGGAACTAAAATTACATAATTGTTTTACGAGTATGTGATTTAAATTTGACTAAAATTAACTTCAGATTAAATAATTACTAAAAATATTAAGGATAGAACTACAAAATAAATAAATTAATTAATTGAAAATTAAAAATATTATTTTAATTTTGATTATTTTAACTCTATAAACACAAATTAAAAATTTAAATTTAATCAATTAATTTAAATAATTTGAAATTTAAAAATGTTTTAAAACCAAATGAGATTTTATTTAGCTTTGATATTTTGATAAATAAAATTCAAACGTCGTGAAAATAATAAATAAAGAATGAAATGTATATTTTGATGAAAAACCTCTCGCCTTGCATATTTACTTATTTAGTCATAACGATTCAAAAACAGCACATGGAGCAGTGAACAACGGTTGCAGGGAACTTTAATATTTGCTATGCTGCACCGAATCAAAACTTCAGGAGACTTGATTTTTTTTCCTGTGTTTACCCCAAAAAATGGGCGTGGAGGCCTTCCTGGAAGGAACCTGGTGGCGTTGATCTTTTGTTTTGAGGAAGCATCCACTTTGTTTTTATCTAACCAAGACTTCAGCCCCTGCCCATAACAATGAAAACAAGTATATTTTTAAAGGTAAAGAACACAAATATTGTTATTTTATTTAATCTTTTAATTATTAAAAATTATAAAACATTCCTTTAATTATAGAGTGTTACTTTGTTGAGATATTTGACTATTATAAGTTACAAAACGGTCATTTGATTATTCATATGTTATAAATTTATATTTTTCTGTTAAAAGTTTGACGGACATCTGAGTTGGACGTTAACATGCTAACTAAGATATAATAATCGTTTAAGATTATGATATTAAATTTTATTATATCTTAATCAACAGGTAAACGTCTAACTTAGATTGTCGTCAATTTTTTTTAAAAAAATAACGAATTTAAAATATGTAAATAATCAAATAACTATTTTATAACTTATAATAATCTAAATACTTAACAAAATAACACAATTAGAGATCATTTTATATTTGTTAATAATAAAAAAGATTCAACAAAAGAGTACTGACCTTTTCTGTACTTTACCCTTTTCTTAATTGTAGAACCTCACTTCTTTTCCTTTTGGCCTCCCACGTCTTATTTAAACCACAAATCCGGTCCTTCCAAGTATCAAGTTCAACAACCAATTGCGCCTTCTCTTTACCCTCCCAATTTATCCTTTCCTTTGCGAACTTGCTGTATTTTCTTTGCTTTATGTTGTACTAGTGCAGGTCATTCACCTACAAAGTACAAACCCTACGAGTCTGAGTTTATTTCTTGAGGCAGCCTAAACAAAAAGAACACAAAACAAGGTATTTCATCTGGAAATTTTGAATGAAAGAGCCGGCTGGTGAGAGGCAAAACCATGTCAAATATACCAATTTCTCTCTCTGATCTCTGCCTTACCCTCTTTCGCCTTGCTATGTCCATCGCCAATCCTTGGCCCTTTTCCTAACCAAATTCTCTTCTACCGCTGCTCCCAAAATAACAGACACAAAGCTCTCCTCTTTGCTGACGCTGTCCCCTTCACCATGAGAAAGATAAGAGGTTTCAAGATCGGTAAACGGCTTGTCCGAATCTCGAGATGGTTCATCCGCAAAGCTCGGAACCCACGTGGGTACTCTCGCCTGACACAGCAAGGATCATTTTGTAATCCAATGCCTTTCACGAAGTTCATCAGTTGGGGTCGCCGCTTGACGAGAGGGGCTAAATCCATATGCTCTGCCAAACCCGGGTCGGGTTACGTTCGTATTGGTCAAGACCCAATCAAGGAGCAGCTGATGGAAGTTCCCAAGGGACACTTGGCAGTCTACGTCGGCCAAGAAGACGGCGACTTTCATAGAGTTTTGGTTCCGGTTATTTACTTCAACCACCCTTTGTTCGGCGAGCTACTGAGAGAAGCCGAAGAGGAGTATGGGTTTAACCACCAAGGTGGGATCACCATCCCCTGCCGGTTCTCGGAGTTCGAGAAGGTCAAGACACGTATCGCTGCCGGAACCGATGGAAGGAAACCGGCGTGGAATCGCCACCACCACCATTGGTGGTAAAAATCGTTGATGACGACGAAAATTAATTATGTTGAGTCAGATTGAGAATGATGTTTCAGGGATTTTTGGTTTAAAGTAGAATTTGTATACGTTTTCTCATTTTACTTTTTAAAATACATTTTTACTGTAACGAGTTAGGGAGGTGTACATTTTGTACAGAATATTTTACTTTTATCTATTCTGTCGTTTTAATAGAGGAATTTATTTAAGGGTAAATTATATGTTTAATATTTAAACTATTATTTTTATTCTATTTTGATACATATTTTTATTTTTTTCAAAATCATACCTAATATTTTATTTTATTTTGATACACTCTTATTAAAAAATTAACATAACTGTTAACATAATATTTTTTATTTTTCAATGATAATTTGACATTACCTTATAAAATGACACGACAACATCACCGTTAAGTTTTTAACAGTGAAGTATCAAAATGAAATATAAACTAAATATTAGATATGATTTAAAAAAATTAGATAAAAATAATAATTTATATACTAAATATGTAGTTTACCCTTTATTTAAATTAGATTTATAAATAATTATGATTGTGATCATAATTATGCGATTCTAATTTTCTTCAAGACTTGTCTTCCCGTCATAACAATTGAGTAATCATCATAAATAAGAAACAAGCTTCCTAACATATACAGTCCATGGCATTGACAAGTAATCATCATAAAAATCTTACATTATGGTTCTCATACCACAAGTTTTCAAATACTATAATTAAATAAATTTTCTTAACCACATAAAAAAATGACTTTATGTTTATGTCAAATCCTTAATTTCGAACAAAAATCCTCGATCCCACTTTGTTCACCATCAGTAGGGGAATTCCTCCATTCTCCATTCTCCATTGGTCTAATTGTATTATACTATTGTACTATGGCGCATATACTTATGTACAGCCCAAGTACTAGAAATTTGAAGGTAACCTCAACTCTTTTCTGTCGTCAGCCCAAGTACTCGATTTAAATAATTTTGGTTGAGTCGAGTCGAAAAAATTAATTTTTTGAGTCGAATTTTGCTCACCAAACTCAAAAATAGATCCTTATAGAATGAAAATATGTTCTATTACTTTAAACAATTTATTTAATTTTACATTAATAAATCATAGAGAAATGATTAAATTTTGTTAAGCATATTATTTTCATTGTTTTGTTAAGAAAACTCTTTAAATACAACTAAGAGATAACAAGTAAAAAAAATGAATGCGAGTATAATAAGGAGTTTGATTTTGAAAAATAAATAAAAAATGAAGAATGATGTATTATTTTATCGTTATATTGAGATTAAAAATTAAATAAATTAAAAAATAAAATATAGAAGAAAAATGATTAAATTTAGTTTAAAATTAAATGAACTAAACAAGAGATGAAATAAAATTTCGAAAATTAAAAATTTCATGGAATTAAAAAAATAAGGCCTTAATTATAAATATATAAATTAGGGCCTTAATTATAAATATAAAAATTGAGGGACTGAGCAATAACTCAATATGCTCCCCTAATAGCCAATCCTGTTTAATATATTAGCCCTCCAAAATGTTAAAAATTTAATTTAAGCTTTGCAACCTTTTAGTTAAATGAAATTTTCTATTTGTGGTCCTCCAAAAAACAAATTATCTAATTAGATTTTTTACATTAAATTTTATAATTACCCCTTAAAAAATTTGTAATTTTAATTTTAGCCAATCAGCCGAGCCCTCTGATTGATTGGCCAAGCTGGTTTACGCTATCATCTATTGGCAGCAAAAATCTCTCACCACTTCATACTCCTTGGCTTTTGTCCCCCGAGCGCTTTAGCCACCTTCACTAGGTACAACCTCGTGTAACAAGGCACACCGTCAAAGCAACACTAGCCAGGTCCTGTGCGTTTGGAGTACTAGAGTTGGCGTGGCGACCAAGACCTTTAATGCATGGAGGCATGGGGCCGGATAGCAGGTTGTCCAATACGAGGCCTCATGGTTCGGGAACGATGAAACTGCCTCGCGCTATCCACTAACGGCTCAACCATGCCAATGCTAATGCAAACTTTGAAGAAAAATGTGAGCACTGGGGAGAGGCTGAGTTTAGCAATTGGTCTATATGGCTATAACTGAAGAATTGAATTAAGATTTTAATGTCGTATAAATTTATACATAAAATCTTATGTCCATCCAGTTATAGCCGCAATAAAATTCATATGAATATTCAAATTGAATGATCCAGATCTACAATCTCCATATTTTATAATAGACTGACAACATTTCCAGTTTTTATTCTTTCGATTTACCTATCGTGTATCACATCATTGATCTTGCTCTGCTATATGGTAACTTGAAAATTACATGCAAAAAAAGGGATTTTCCTAAAATTTTAGGAACAATAGACAACTCAAGATTTTGTTATTGCACGGTGCCTTGGACCAACAGGCACGGGTTTTAGTTATCAAACATCCTACGGTACGGAAACACATTATGTTATATCATGAATATTGAAAGATAGTTCCCGAGCATACTTGAAAAGATGGGGAGCCATCTTCAAGACATATCCAACAACGCAAACTTATGGAATTTAGGGATGAAAATATATTATTTATTAAAAATAAAAAATAAATTATAAAAATTTGAAATAAAAAAAACATCATGTCAGTCTTCTTTAATCTATCCTTACTAATTACTATAACAACATTTAAAATCGGAAAGAAATAGCAATAAATATATTAAATTGTTTTCGGAAAGATGGTAAGATAACGATAGTTGCAATCAGTTAAAATTATTGGTCTAGTTGGAGAAAATACTAGATCGTTAAGTAAAATCAGATATTTGAATTTTTACACTTGTGAATAGAGTAAATTGGGTTGAGATATTTAATATATCACTTCTGAGTTGAATAATAGACTGGCTACCTGGAAGACTGTTTTGAAAGAAAAAAGGTCTAAGGATCAATATTGAAAAAACAAAGTATTTATGTTCAAACTTCAATGGGGACCAAAACGATGAAGATGTAGAAGTATGCATAGAAGGACACGTTCTCCCCTCAAAGGATTGTTTCAAGTACCTAGGGTTTGTGATACATAAATATGAGGGTGTAGATGATGACGTTACACACCGTATAAAGGCGGGATGGCTAAAGTGGAGGGTTGCTACTGGAGTTTTGTGTGACAAGGTGCCTCTAAAACTTAAGGGAAAATTTTATAGAATGACAATAAGACCATCGCTGTTGTATGGATCAGAATGTTGGGCAATCAAGAAGGATCACGTAAGGAGGATAGAGGCCGCAGAAATGAGAATGCTTCGATGGACATGTGGTAGGACTATGAGGGATATGACAACAAACTCTGCTATTAGGATGTCCTTGGGGGTGGTGACTGTTTCCGAAAAATTGAGGGAATGAATACTACGGTGGTTTGGGCATGTCCTTAGGCGACTATCGTTGGATGCGGTCAGGAGGGTAGAGTCGATTACAGTAGACGGTGCTAGAAGGAAAAGACGATCAAGGCCGAAGTGGGAAGACTGCTTGAGATCTTATTTGATGGATTTAGCCCTTACCGAGGACATGACCTCTGATAGGAAAATATGGAGACTTAAGACTAAGGTAGTCGAGTAGTGTGGGTCACATCTATAGGGTGTATCATCTCTGTCTATATGCAGAGATTTTTTCGCAGGGATTTATTTACAGAGATTACTTCCCATTACAGACAAGCATATGATATTAATGATTGCATATGAATACTGTTCAACTATGTATTTATGTATTTATTTATACATGCATTGCATGTTATCTATATTTTTAATTTTCTGACTGCCGGAGGTCTTCCACGGAAGCTACTTTCAACCTGGCGTTGGGGGCAGCCTACTACCCTACCTCCCCCTTATCCTATTGCATATGGAATTGTGTTTTGTTGTTGTTGTATTTAATATATATACCGATGATTATAAAAAAAATAGTTTAAATCATCTTGCAGCAAATATAGTTCCCTCATTCATCAGTTAAATCCAATTCATAAGCACAAACCTCTATTAGACAAAGCAAATTTCCATTATCGAGCTCAAAAAAAAAATCAGTTCAAATAATCGAAGATGTTACAATCCTCCTCCTCATCAAGTTGGTCGGCTCCGAATGCAGCAAGTGCAGGCGCAGGGGCACACTGCCGAAGGCAATCGGATAAATAGCACCCATTAAAGAGAAAATATAACATATATATTCGAATCTTCATCAATTTTGTGTTCGATTTTAAACATTTAATTTAATTTAAATTATAAATTATAATTATTTTATTGAAAATTTATATAAAATAATAACACAAACAAAACATCATTATAATATTTATTAAATTTTAAAAAAAATTAAATTTATTTTAATTGAGTTAATATCTAATTAATTTGTGCGAAGAGTTTTGTCTTATGGAAAACGGAGTTGAGGCCCAATGGGCTTTATTTTCAGTAAAGATCTGGGTCAACATGTATAAGGAACGGTGTCGTTTTATGTGCACAAAGACGACGACTTGCTCGTTGCATCACTCATTCATAATCTCTTCTCTACTGACTAAACACTAGTCTTTCTGTTTTCCCTCTTCAAATCTTCATACCTCTTGGCCTCTTCCGCTCTGAAATGGTGTCTTCGTCTTCACTGCTAACGCTTCCTTCAACATTTTCCCGCCTAAATTTATTCCCAAAATCCTCAATATTATCCTCCTTCACTTTCAAAGCCCTTAATTTACTAAAATTCCACAAGCAACAGCGTTTAAGACCCCTCAATTATCCTCTCCTTTATTTTCCTCATTCATTCAGTTCTTCAGCAACTCATTTCTCTACTTCAACAATTTCTGTTTCGTCCAAATCATTTGATGATGATTTGGTTGTTCTTGGCATCGAAACCAGTTGCGATGACACAGCAGCCGCTATCGTAAGTACCCTTCACTTTTCCGCTTTCCTGTCTCGTTTTCCTTTATGGGTATTCTTCATTTTTAATGGGAATTTATGTTCTTTTGAAAAAAAATGTGAATGTTAGGTGAGAGGAAATGGCGAAATTCTCAGCCAAGTTGTGTCTTCTCAGGTATGTATTTTTTTTTCCATTTTCAGTACTTTTTATTTTCTCCTGACAGTGAAGTGAATGTCTTTTTTTCTTTTCACTTTAACTATTGATCCCATGAAGGCAGATTTGCTAGCTCGATATGGAGGCGTTGCTCCTAAAATGGCTGAAGAAGCACATTCACAGGTCATTGACCAGGTATTATATACCCTTGTTCTATTTATTAACAAATCATATTAATCTGTTTTTTTGTTTTTTATGTAATGTGTAAATGTAAATGCAAAAATAAATCACAAATTGATTATCATATGCAGGTTGTGCAAGATACACTTGATAAAGCTGGTTTGACTGAAAAGGAATTATCTGCAGTTGCTGTCACTATTGGACCTGGTTTAAGTCTATGCCTTCGTGGTAATTACTCTTTTAATTGAATTCTATTGTTCATCATTGCTTCGAATTGTGGCTTGAGTTGCCTTTCCCTTTTTGACATTTTTTATGTAATTTCTGCACAGTTGGTGTGCAGAAAGCTAGGAGAGTTGCTGGCAGCTTCAATCTACCGATCATCAGTGTGCATCACATGGAGGCTCATGCTCTAGTAGCCAGGTATTGAAACAATGACCATATATAGACATGAGAAGATAAGCCATATGTTGTTGCTCTTCAAGAAAATGGTGTGCTTTTTAAGTACCATTTGTTTATCAGTACCTGACATTGTTAATTCTTGATCTAGGCTGGTAGAAAAGGAGTTGCAGTTTCCATTCCTTACACTACTTATATCAGGTTTGGGTTTCTGACTTTTTGGTTTTATGTTGCTTACACTCATTGCATACACATTTTTGCTTGTTAGCAAGCTAGTTAGTGAGCCAGGGATATGTTTGTGCCCTTGTCTTTACATGATAGGATACACATTTATGACTTTAACACCATCATGGACTACAAAATATTATTCTGAAATCCTTTGTCATTCGGGGTTATTAAAGTTATCGTCTACAATTTTCCAATTCACATACATTAGGGAATTCTGTAATTGCTGTTTTTATCTGATTAAGAAATTTGATGATTATACCATGACATTGCAAAATCATAAATTTTTAGTTTTGCCACCAACTAGTCTTGTTTGTGGGTTACAGTCATTGCTCACTTGCTTCCTGTAGGTGGACACAATCTGTTAGTTCTTGCTCATGATCTTGGTCATTACACTCAACTTGGGACCACAATAGACGATGCAATTGGTGAGGCTTTTGACAAGACTGCAAAATGGCTGGGCCTTGATATGAGGAAGAGTGGTGGGCCAGCTGTTGAGCAACTTGCTCAGGAGGGTGACGCAGAATCAGTTAGATTTTCTGTAGGTCTTTTCTTTTAGAGTGTATATTTGATGATTTGGTTGTTTTTCATGTATGGTGTTGACCTGTTCGTTGAGCAGTTGTTCTGAATTTCACTAATGCATTTCTTCCCTTTTCAGATTCCAATGAAACAGCATAAAGATTGTAATTTCTCTTATGCTGGTCTAAAGACCCAAGTGAAACTAGCAATTGCATCCAGAAATATGTTTGTAGACCACACTGATATTTATCATACTTGATGATTGACACTTTCCCTTTTTATCTATCATGTTAATTCTGCTTGACCCCATTTGTTGTAGTGATGCCAAGGTTCCCCTTTCATGTGCAAGTAGCCAAGATAGATGCTCCCGAGCTGATATTGCTGCCTCTTTTCAGGTTACATCCTTTTCCTTTTGTCTTTGTATCAGTCTTAATTCTAGATTTTTTCATTAATTCGATAATTTTAGAACATATTTATTGATAAGCGAGCCCTTAAAATCTATACTCCAGCGGGTTGCAGTGTTGCATCTAGAAGAACGGTGTGAACGAGCAGTTGAATGGGCATTGAAGATTGAACCTTCCATAAAGCATCTGGTGGTGTAAATTATATCATCTCTGTGTGTGTTAATCATATTTACTCCTGTTAGTACCGGATGCTTTTATAGTTAATCTGCTGCGTAACGGTTTATGCTGATCTTGTTCCTATTTTTCTTCTTGCAGGTAGTATCCGGAGGTGTAGCATCAAATCTATACATAAGGGCTCAATTGGATAAGGTTGTTAACAAGTACAGTCTGCAGCTTGTATGCCCCCCTCCCAACCTTTGCACTGACAATGGTAAGTTACATTTGTCACAAGTTTTTTTCAACCCTATACAAGTACTTTTAAAAACCAGGCAATAGTTTATGTTTCTGTCTGTATTGTTCAATTTATGTATAGAAAGATAAACATATAGAATGTTCAAATGCTCTAGAGTATTAAGTAAACGCCTAAACCTAATATTTAAACCTTGGGATATTAACTGGATGTTCTAAATAAAAGTAGGCAACTAATGCTATAATTTTCATAAACAATAGGCGTGATGGTTGCTTGGACTGGCATCGAGAACTTCCGTGTTGGAAGATACGATCCTCCTCCACCTGCCAATGATCCAGAAGATTTCATGGTATGCAGGAAATATATTATTAATTGTATGACTGTATTTGCTCTATAAGTTGTGTTGTTATGGGCAGAAATAAGTCGAAATAGCATGAATTTTGACATGTTTGTGTTGCACCAGTATGATTTGCGGCCAAGGTGGCCATTAGGGGAGGAATATGCTGAAGGCAGGAGTGAGTCTCCCTATTTGAGAAGGGCTCGGGTTCATCCGTCACTTACATCTCTTGTGCGCGCTTCACATCAACAACAACGATGAAAGAGTATGCATATACAGAGCTCTTGGAGGGTTCTAAATTCAGCGTCGCAATGATCCTTCGCATAACTATGAGATGGGTAATTGAGATTACTTGTTGCAGTGGCATCAAGTCTGAATACGAAGATGGGCATCAAACATATTCATCAATAGTCTCTATAAAACCTTTACTTTCGTCAATTAAGATGTAGTATACAGACGAGATGGAAAAGGTAAATTTATATTTTCTTTTCGTTAGTGAAGAAACATTGCTCTTTTCAAGGGTCTAAACAAAAACCAAGTAGCCAATCCAAAATTAATCCGATCGAAGATGTATTAAAATCTTCACTAAAATCTCTATTAAAAAGTTTTTTTCTTGTGAATTGTTGTAGTTATCCGAGTTCGAAGAAATTTGATATATTTCTTGTGTCGAGCTTAAACATGTGAAATGTCAAAGTAAATAAATTTTGGGTTGAGTTTGGATTATATAACGGTCTGTTCGCCTTGGTTTTTGGTAAATGATTAGTGACTTCTTACGATAAGATTAGGTTGGATTTTTGAGTTTGATTTACTTTTTTTTTATATATTTTGATGGGAATGAATCGGTAAAATTTGAATAATATGTTGAAATTTTATCTATTATAGTACTCAATGGAAGTTGTTCGTACCACATAACAATTTCGGAAGTCATTTCTGTTATTATGCATCCATGAAACCTTGAGAAGACGTCTGAATTAACAAAATTATCGAACGACTCAAATGCCTTCTTGAAAATAAATAAAAATTTGAACGTTTTCCCAAATATTTTAATTGAAATAATTTTTCTTACACCCTATAAAATTAAAAAGAAAATCAACACATTGTTGAAGTAATTTTGCGGGAACGAATCCTATATAAATCCACATAGATCAGGATGAATAGTTTAGAGAAGAAAGCTACGCCCAAGTAAAGTTAGGGATGGAAGTATTGAGGCTACCAATCTCAGCATCGCAAAGAGGGAAGCTAATCTCAGCTGGCTATACTTCCCTCTCTTCCATCTCTTCCATCTCTTCATCTGACCTCGCTCGAGGTTATGCAGCTCTTTCTTTCTCCTACTTCGCTATGCAAACCTACCAACTGTTTGTTTTTAATACCCAACGAACTTGAATTACTTCCAGAACACCAAGGGCTCTTACATTTCACCCACTTCCCGATTTATCTTCCATTTCAACACTTGAACCTGGCAAAAGGCTGTTTTCTGTGTGAATTACGGTCTTCCGCTGCTGCAGATTTTCATGTTTCTATCTCTGTTTTTCTTTTTATACAGATTTAAAAGTTTCCGAAACCGAAGCTATGGAGATTCTGAAGGTTGCATCACAAAGTAGGGGAGCGGAAACCTCTAATGCAAGTTCTTCAGTTGTTGAGGGTTCGTCGAAACTTCTTTATTAGTATTTCTTCATTTCTACAATCCCCATTGTTGGAAAGGAGAAAATATCATTAGTTTGTGCCCATATTGCCAGTTCAAGTTCTTATGGTTTCAGACACATTCCTGTGGTTTGCAGGTGCACAGAGTGCCTGGGATATGCTCCACGATGAGGAATCACTAGTGCATATTACTACATCCTCTGCAGATCTCGATAACATCTTGGGTGGTGGAATACATTGCAAAGAAGTCACTGAAATCGGTTAGTCTCACTCTTTCTTCTTATGCAGGCTAGTTTGTTCATTCTATAATCTTCACTGTTGATAATTGTTAATTCTGTTTCCAAGTATAAATTGACAAATTCTTTGGTAGTGAAAATATTATCTTTATCTTGATTCTTATAGGTGGAGTCCCAGGCATCGGTAAAACACAGCTGGGGTAAGGGTTGTTGCTTGTTAACAAGGTTTTGCTAGCATGTTACATCGGATTTATTTTTTCTGTAATTTCCGTCTATATTGACAGGATTCAAATAGCTGTTAATGTTCAAATTCCGCATGATTTTGGTGGCCTGGGTGGGAAGGCAATATATATTGGTAACTTTCATAAAACTACTGCAAGTTTTTTTTGTACTGTTTGCCATTGGATTTTTGTTGCTGATTCTGACAATGTGATTATATGATACATAGACACGGAAGGTAGTTTTATGGTGGAGCGTGCTTTTCAAATTGCTGAGGCTTGCGTAGAAGATATGTCAGAATATAACCGATTCTTAAGGAAGGATTTCCAAGAGTGCAAAAACAAATTGCAACCGAAGGATATCCTGGAAAACATATTTTATTTCCGGATTTGCAGTTATACGGAGCAAATTGCCCTGATCAATTACTTAGACAAGTTCATTTATGAACATAAAGATGTAGGTATAATAGTATCATGCGGGGTCGTTTCCCTTTTTGTTGAGGCCATTTCTATGAGTTGTTGGGTAAACACTGCTGCTAATTAACTGCTCAGATCTGTAAATAGATATATCAATATTGTCACAGGTGAAGGTGGTGGTTGTGGATAGTGTTACCTTCCATTTCCGCCAAGATTTTGATGACATGGCTCTTAGGACTCGAGTTCTTAGTGGACTGGCTTTGAAGTTGATGAATCTGGCCAAGAAGTTCAGCTTGGCGGTGAGAATAGTTTTTCTTTCATTTTCAAATTATTAATTTTCTTTGAATTGTTGTTTGAGATATCTAATCATGATGCAAATTTTATCATTCATACTGTTTCAGTTTTTGAAGCTTACTAGACGGTGCATGACGTTTCACCATAGGTTGTATGCTTATTATTATTTTTAAACTTTCCTACTTTTTCCAGGTTGTTTTATTGAATCAGGTGACTACTAAGCATACAGAAGGCTCCTTTCAATTAGCTCTTGCACTAGGTAATATAAAGCCGAATCATCTATTTTCTCTCGCATAAACTTTTGTAGTTTCTTTGCTGTTATAGATACATGGTCACACAAGTATTTGTGGTATGGTTGACAATTGCCGTAGTTACATGCTCAACTGAAGTAGTGTAATCATGCTGAGTAGGTGATAGCTGGTCCCATTCTTGCACGAATCGGATCGTTCTATATTGGAATGGGAATGAAAGGTTTGCGTATATCGACAAGTCACCTTCTCTTCGATCAGCATCAGCAGCATATTCTGTTACAGGTAGGGGGATTAGGAATTCGTCCTCAAGCTGTAAACGGATCAAAATGATGTAAGATATAGATGGAACCAGAGAAAGGCCGTAAACCGAGGAGGGCCTTTGCTTGAAAAAAATTAGAAATGTGCTTCATAGTGAAATATTCCACCAATGTCCTGTTTTGGACACTATTTTGTTATTTCAAACTTTTGAATTAAAAGAATGAATAAATTCTCTAATGCTTGTATAATTCTTATTGTTTTACTGAACTCAACCTTTAGGTTCAATCCATTAAAATCAAAAACGGAAAATAGTACTCGTTTACTAAATTTTGAGCTGTAAAAATCAAATAATTCTCTAGTCTTTAAGATTTGAATATATATTTTTCTAAAAAAAATACACACAAAGGAAAGAAGAAAAAAAGACCGTCCATTGTGGTGACGCAATCTATTGTCAATCGGGACAACGAGGGACCTTCGCCGTTGTAGCGATGAGCTTGAAGTGGACTGAAAACGGCGGGAAATCGGTCATGGAGACTGTTTGAGCAAAGTTGATGGGAATAAATGGATTCTAACCTTTGATGATTCAGATAGAGAGCCGTGAACAATGATGAAGAAATAAAAAAAAAGACAACTACTTTAAATACTATCAAATTTTAAGTGTTGACTCGTTTATATGATCAAATTTTTAATTTTAGCACTAACATATACTTTTACATTTAATTATGTCACTCAATCATTAATGACTTAACGAGATGATGATATGACAATTACTAAAATGACAACATTTTAATACAACTATTTTAATTCTCAAAAGACCTAAAATGATATCATTTTATTTAAGAAAAAAATATTACAAATTTTGTTGGGGTTTAAACTCAAGTAGCTAACAAATCTTAACAAAGGTCAAACTTTATTTTTTGTTATTTTATAATAAATATTTTAAAAATCTAAAATTTCAGTTAAGATAAATCTAAAATTTTAAATAATCTAGGGACTAAATCTGAATTTTTCAATTATATTTTTCTCTTTTCTTTCTTTTCATCTTTATCAGCATACCTGTTTTTTTTATTCATTTGTCACCATTAGACCAAATCAGTTGAAACTTGGTCATTTGATCTTTAATACTTATATATTCTATCAATTTAATAATGATTTTAATTTAATTCAATAAATTTAATCCTCCTAATCAGATATTGACATGTGTCACTGTTTGATTAAATATTATTTTTTATAATTTAATATATTTTATTCAATTATTTTTTTCTTCCAACCAGATTGTGATATGTTGATTCACTCCTCTCTCCATTTCGCACCGTCGTTTCATCCTCCCTCGTCTCGCCGCCATTCATGTTAAACCAAGGTCGTCGATGTTGTCGTTCGACTGTGGTCTTTGTTGTTTGTAGTTTCTTCATCGCCACACAACCTTGGTAAGGCACGATCCATCGCCGTTTTCAGCACCCACGACTGCCTAAGTTGTTTGCATCGTCTGATAATTTTACTACTGAAAGCTTCCATTGTTTTCTTAGTATCTCTGGCGAGGTTATGGCTATATTGGGAAAATTGTCTTAAGTTTCTATCATTGTTGTTGAACATTGCCTCGTTTCTTCCTTTCCATAGGCCCCATATGGTTGACCGGAAAACATATATATTAAACTCTTGCCTAAGTTTCTATCATGGTAGAAAACATATATATTTAGTGTATTATTATTATTATTATTATATATTTAATTACTTTAACTTAATTATTATTTTTGATCATGGAAATATATTCAGATTAGATAGAGTTTCCGATTGAAATTAGATGAGTGCATGCTATCCAGATTAGTGATTTAAAAAAGATGACACACGACAAAATGATTTTTTATATGTATTAAACTCTTGGGGGGAGACAGCCAGGGTATATGTGGAATAGAAAAAGTAGACATAACGTTATTGCAAATTATTTTATAATTTTTTATGCGTTCGTCTTCGCCTATAGTTTTTAGGGCTTATTCTTTTCTTGTTTGTGCAGCACTTGTACATTTACTTTTTTGTGTGATTAAATGAGTTTAAACTCTTTAGATGTATCTGGCGTAAGCAAAACTACCTAAAAAAATAAAGCAACCATACTCTATATAAGAAAGAAGAAAACTTTGATACTGGACACTTCAAAAAAATTATTGATTTTGGAGAATGCTTTACGAAGTGCACTTAGACTTTTGAATGTTTGAATAGATGGATGCTGTGGCAAATGACCAAGTATTCTTTGTATAATCTTCCACCATTTCGATGAACGGTGGAGATTAATTTAATCCTAAAATCTACATTTTATATCTAGAATAATCCTGGAAATACTAAACAAGAAAAATATAGAGGGAGAAGTTTAATTTGTGACACATATCTCTTGTTGATTAATGATGAGTAAATTATTTAAATATTGGGTTATAAAGATTCAGGATGATCTTATGTTATTGTTTTGAAAAAGCGTTCAAGATGAAAAATGTTATATAATTTTTTAATTTAATATCATATTATATAATTGAAAAATTACTTATAATTGAAGTTAAATATTATCATTCTTTCCCGTTTTTTCATTTATAAAAAATAATAATTATGTTACCAAAATTTATTGTTTATGTGATAATGTGTTTATTTACATGTCATATTAATTAATTTGCCTTTTTTTATATTTACATAGGCATATCATTAAGAATTATAATCATTGTCAGTGATAGAAAATTTAAATTATTATCATGATAGTTATTGAGCATGGACAGGAGAGGTCTCTGCCCAGGAACCGGTATACAAGAATTAATTTTTTTTTTTTTTACTTTTATAAATAAGTTATTAGGTTGTAAATATTGAAATTTGACACATATAATTATGTTTGGATTTTAGCATATGATTTTTTATATATAAAAGATTAAAATTTAAATTTAAAATATAAATCAATCGAATGAAACTAGAACTTTAAAATATCCAACGTATTTAATGAAAAAATTTATTCCCATCCCCTAATGGAACCAAAACTTAACCAAGAGAATTACAGCCCCATTGATAAGTTTGTGTGCCTATGCGTATCTTGTTTTACAGGCTGATGAGGCCTTATTCAACATGGATTCCGACATCACTGAGCAGCATATTCTTTCTCAAGCTTCACCCTTTGTTTGTTTGGCGGTGATAGCTCTATCTGTAACACAAATATTTTCAATGCTTTATTATTAATTAATTTAGTCACAAGCAATTTACAAGAGACCGCTGAACTGCATCAACAATGCCTTGTTGCTTACCTTCCCATCGAAGTAGACTTCAATCCTCATTTTCACATCTTTCTATCACATTTTGATTGGAATTCTCTAATTCTGATATTTGTATCCAATAAGATCCATATTCAATATTTGGAATTATATTTTTTGTGTGTGATCAATCTGGGGTAAGTACAAAATAATATATGTTCAAAAATAACTCTCAACCATTTAACATTAAATGCTCAGACCCCTTACATTTATAGTGTTTAAACTCGAGACTTTAATAAATAATATCAATCATTCATTTACTTTTGAGTTACAAATCAATTATAAGTTATTAATTGGATGTCTTAAGTTGATGTTTAGCATCATTGCATTGATGAGTGAGATGGAGGAAGTTGAAATTCTCAAATCCCTACCTACAAATCTCCCACTATTTTAAACTTTTGGGTAAACTACACTCATCTCACTTGGAGTTACTATCTTGAACTTGAGTCCTTTGAGGAAAAAAAAAGTGTAATGTCTAATCACCCATGTCACATGAAAAATTTATTATATTTTGATTAAAAAAACATTATTTAGCTTGAATGTGATATGTAAATTTATTTTATAAATATATATTAATTATAATATAAATTATAAAGTATATTTTTAATATCATTTAAAATATATTATTTATAATATAAATTATAAAAGTTCAATGACCATTAATGTAACACCCTAACCCGTATACATCTGGTTATACGAGTCAAAGATATCACATCAACTTAAAAATATTTACTTAACTGAAATTACTAAAAAAATTCATTTGAAAACACTTTTATTCTAACTTTTAAAATCTATTTTAAAATATATCTCAACTATAATTTGTTTCTTTGTCACATAAAAATAAATTCATTTGTTAATCAGTAATTTTGCTAAACCATTTCTTTTCGTGATAACTTTTAAAAGCATAATAACATAATATATTCTTTTAATGCATATACTGCTAAAACTAAACTAAGTAAAAATAAACTAAAATAGTTTTAGTTTACTATTACAGAATATTAGAAATAAATACGATAAATAGAAATCACTGACATAATTATACATGCCACTATAAGTCAAAGGAAACATCATAGATGTCTTACTGATACTGATGATATTTTTGTCTTTCCAAAAGATGCTCCGATAGCTCCTTACTGATCGTGATTATCCTTTCTAAAACCTACGCATGAAAATTATCACGCGCTAAGTATAACTTAGTGAGGCAATAATAGTTAAGGTGAGAACAAATAAATAAATTATCGAAATATATAAAATCATTAAAATAAAACAGACTAAATTTTTCAGAATGTTCAAACCAGCTATCTCATGTTGAACTTTATCATAAACCTGAAAAGAATCATATGATAATTTTCACAAGATCATAATAAATCAGATTAGACAGAATAATCATTTCATAATCCTTTGTAGTCAGACACTTTTCATAACTTTCTTATTTCATTTTTATAGCCCAAAGTATATTTTAAGAGAATATAAGATACGTGAGTCAGACGAGTGTGCGCAATACAGATCTCAAATCATCAAAGTCGGAACAGATAAGCGCACAGTGCTATCACATCGGAAATAACAATATACACACCAAGTGCATTCAGATCAGAATATATATACTAGTGTACACTCTGGTACACCACAGTATATCGGAATCAGAACAGATAATCACTCCACCTCATGGCATGCCAATTGTACCTATGACTCTCCATATAACATACAGTGGGCTTTTTAGTTCATCTTGTAATCATTTGATAAAATCATATCAGAACCATAAATATATTTAATTTACCTTCATAAAATGTGACATGGGCAGTTCATACCCAAAATCATTCATAAAACTTATTAAAAATATTATGGATATAATTCCATAAGCAAAACATAATTCATATATTTGAAATAAATAAGGTGAGGTTGATTTATCGCAAGTATTCATCGATCAAAATAATTTAATAAATAAATTGCACTCACATTTGCCTCACTACAGAACTTGTATATAATAATCCTAGTCACGAGCTTTGTCCTTTCCTTTCGAATCGCTCGAATTGCTAGATTTAACGTAGTCTGACAATACCAAATTATAACACAAAAATTGTTCGAACTACATATTAGTATCGTACCAATATAAACTCATTTAATATTTGAAAATCTATAAAATAAAATCGATAACTAAATCGATATCAACCAAACTCATAACTCCATTATAACTTCAAATTTATCGAAACACTTATTCAATTCCATAAATAATTATTCCCAATATGATTCTTCAACTTTTACCAATTATAAAATCAAACCACATATTTTAAATTCTTTCTAGAATTCAACTCAACTTTTCCTTTAATTCATAATGGTCCTTCACCATTATAATAATTGTACATTAATTACTAAAATTCCAGCACTTGAATAAAATACCCAAATCAATTCTTCAATATTCAAAACATTATAAATTTCAACCCAAACTTTCCTAAACTTTCGGTTTTCAACACTTAACTTTATAAATTTATAATTCAACCTCAACTCAACATTTAATTCAAAATTCAACATACTAATAAATTTTCCAGCATTCAATAATTTACTCAAATAATACTTCTTCATTTAAGAACTTGCAAACAAGTCCCCAAAGTTTTGGAACCTTTCGGAATTCCACCATCTAACCATTAAAATGAATTCTTTTAGAATTATTCTCAACATTTCCAATTTATTCAAAATGGTCTCTTGCCATTTAACTTAAATTCTAAGCACCCAAAAATATGCTCAACATTTAAACACTACTCTTCATCTTCTAATCCATTTCAACTTAAATTCTAAAATTTTCATATTCAGACAACTTGCACTACCTTTAAAGAATCAATATTATGTATTGATATACACACTGGAATTTAATTTCGTTTCTTCCGTTGAAAACTATACTCTAATAAGAATCTATCCATATAAAGAAATCCTTCTAACTCATTATGTACAATTTATGGTGAATTTTCAAAGTTGACCAATAAAATCTGTTTTGTGCAAACTTGCTGCCCGTTTTCCTGACATTTCCTCAGTTAAAAATTCATATTTTTTTGTATACACCTTGAAATTGACCCCGTTTGTTTTAAACAAAACTAGATTGATATAAGAAGAAATATATAAAAAATACCTCCAAATAATTTTTATAGAATTTATGGTAAATTTTCAAACTCACTGCCAGATTCAAAAATCTAATTGTCTTCATTAATTTGCATCCTTAGGTTCTTCATCAATTCTTACAACACTTCTAATATCAAGAATTGATCTTTAATCATAAAAATACACTTTCGTTCAATATCTTACCAACTTGAGCATGAAACATGAAGATTTTTATGCCAAATGAAAGAGAATTCATGTAGTTTATTTTTCGTTAATAACCTAACTTAAAATTACAGTAAAAATAGACCAAAATTAAAAACAAAGCTTCTCACCTTTTAGAATATGAACTCTCGTCCCTGGAGGAGAAGAAGCTGAAAGTGCCAATCTTTCTTGATAATTCTCATAATAGTATTATTAACACATTGTAACATCCCAAACTACGGTTAGTGACTTTATTGTAAAGATTTAGAATTTGTTGATTTAAATAGGAATATTTCATTGGATTAAGTGGTGAATATGAAAGAATTAAAAGGATAGTATGGTAATTTAGCTTAAAAGATATTGTCATCTCTCTATTTAGAGAGATACACGTCGAAGAGGAGATAATTCTCCAGAGTTATCTTCTGCTCTTTGTTCTTCATACGTAAGGCTTGAAGCATGAGGTGAGTTTTCTGATTTTTTGGTTATTTGTTAAATTAAAAGTTAGGTTTTGATCATTAGAAGATAACTAAGCTTAAGGAAAGCTTAAGTTGTCTTATAATCAAAAGATGAAGAAGTTATAAGAAATTAAAGAAAACTGGTTTTTATATGAAATTATGGAAAATAGTTGATAAGTTGAATTTGAAGTTAAGTTTGATTTGTCATCATGCTAATTAAGGAATATGAAGTGTTAGAATTATATTTAGAACATATTGAAATTTGAGTATGATTCTTGATTTACATATGAGGGATAGATTTTGAGGTTATGGATGGTTTTCATGGATATAAATTGGTTTAAGTAATGGTGGTTAGGTTTAATGACATGGTAGGGGTTTAAAATAGAAGAATTGAATGAAGAATTGATGATTTTCGGGCTTAAAATACAATTTCTGGGTAGAGGGAACTGATACCCTATGAATGGGTATCGATTCCCCCCTCTTGAACGAAAAATTCCAGTATGTTCAGGGGGTATCGATTCCCCCCTAAATGAAAAATGGAATTTGGTTCTTTAATTTGGTTTAAGTTGTTAACATCAAGTTTAAGGTTTAGGCTTCTGATAGTTGTTTTGAAATGTTATATTTATGTAGATATTGAGTCTAAACAAGTTCCGGAATAATCAAAGGATTAAGATCGAATCAAACAATAAGGCTAAGGTGAGTGCAATTTTAATTGTACTTATATTATTGAACGAACATTGACTTGCGATGAGCTAGTGATGGAGTTACTATGGTAAGAAGTGACTCCTAAAATGTTATTTGATTTGTGATTCTTATATGTGCATGAATACATGAAATGGGTATAGTTATTATATATGTTATATGATATGCATAGACATAAGAGCATAAACATAAGATATATGATATGATATACATGATTATATGCATATGTGATATATGCTATGAGACATGACCAATGTGAAATGAGATAAGCTATGTGATATGATATGAAATACATGGTTACACATACATGTGGTATGTGACAGAAAAGAAAGAACAAGTGATGAGAAATGTATTCATCGTAAATGCCCATAGTATATGATACGAGAGCTATATGTATAGTTGGCATGCCAAGAGTCGAGGGTGTTGTAGTCCTTCGGGACGTAGTGGTCCTACGGGACATATATAACAGTCCTTAGGGACTAATACTGAACAAATGTTCGGTGCCCATGAGGGAATTTATACGAGCTGTGGTGACAGCATTAGTGCACAACCTTAATGTACTCACATACCTTTGTTCTCAACAATAATATACATGGGCAATTGAAATATAAATTAAAGTGAAAGTGATGCAAAAAGGTAAGTTTCATGTGTGCATGACTTGGTTATATATGTCATATGAAATATATACATGCATATTGAAATATCATGATCAAATGGTAAGAATGCATATTCATGAATCTACTGTTACATGTTTATTTATTGTCTCACTAAGTCTATGACTTAGCGTGTAAGTGATTTACACGTATGTACCAAGAAACGAGAAGAGCAAGAATAGAAGTAGCAAGGACATATTATTACTAGAAGATCAGATCAGAAGTAATCGACAAAGTAGGTATTTTGTTGTGTATAGAGTGTTGGCATGTAATAAGTCGTTAATTATGAGCACTCTGATCAAGTTTGTATTTTGGGTCTCTTTTATGTAAATTAACGTATTTTGTTTTAAACAAAGTTTTAAATTCCCGGGGTTTTTCTTTAAGAGTCAAAGTGACACATCAGACTCGTATTCGATTCGGGTACGGGTTAGGGTGTTACACACATGGCATAATTTATAATAAAATTGAATTTTTTATTCAAATTAATTAGAAATCCATTTTTGCCATTAATAAAACTTCATAATTACAAATTTGTCACTCTATGACATCATCCCTTACCTCATCATATCCAGAAAATATCTTAATTATGATTTTTCATGTTTGTCCTTGCAATTTTTGAAAATTACAATTTAGTCACCAAATTCCAAAGTTTTGGCTTAACATGAAAAATCGACCTTAATTCCATTGATCCATGTTAAATTTCACTTTTCTAAAATATAGAAATAATATTTTCAACCTTTATCTAGCATCCCTCACAATTTCGTGAAATTCCGATTATCCGATTTCAATACCGAAATTTACCTCGTTATAGCTTTTAACACAAATCTCGTACCGAAAATCTGATTCTCACTAAAATATTTGTTTTAATTCAAACTATTCATTTACAGGCTAAAATATATAACTTTTAAAAATTACAAATTTTGGTTCTTAAACTTTTCAAAGTTTATACTTTAGCCACTAAACTTTCAAAACTTATATTTTAGTCACTAGCCAAAATTTGGGGTATTACAATTAATATAATTTACTCTAAGCTTTTAATGGTAGAAAAAAGTAAGCCCCCAAATTAATTATTTTATCTTCACAAATTATCTATTTATATTCACTTTAAAATATCACATTAATAGATGAAATATAATAATTTTAACAGTACTACCAATTAAATTTAAAATTTTAAATCTAAAAATAAAGAAATTAAATTACTAAAAATAATAGTAAGAGAACTAAATACCAAATATATAAAGAATACAAGAACTCAAAACATACATTAACCAAATAATAATTTAAGTTATAAAAATCATTTCCTCCCAAGTCCTCTCTTCCAACTAATAAATTTCTTACCTCGGCGAAGAGGTTTAATTTCCCTTAAATTCCTATATTCTTTGCATTTTTTAAATTTTAATCATTCTGTTTTTATTTTTGGAAATCTAAACTCTCTAGTTGTTTCATTAGGAAATTAAAGTTGAATTAATAATACTATTAACGGATTTTTTTATTAATCTTAAATATATTTTTATATTAAAAAACGCGAATTAAAAATTGAAATTCAAGTAATAATGCATATTTTAAATTTAAACTAAGATTAATTAATAATATTATTAATTAAATTTTAATTTTCAAATCATAATTAAAGAGACTAAAGCCACATTTAATAACCTATTGAAAAATTTAATCAACTAATTATTTAAACGTATTTCTTTAGGGTTTCTTAGGGTTATCTAGTTTTCTCTTCTTCTTTTTTTATCATCGTCGTTTTATTCTCTCTCTTTTAATGATGACAACATCAATCTCAGTATTTGTCTTGATAGTTTGTATTCATTGTTTTTACTTTGTTTTATTAAATTGTATCTTTGTTTATTTTCCTTGTTTTTAAATTTTTTGGTACAAATGTAAATGATGCCTTTGTACTTTTTAGAAAAATTCAATGTGATCCTCGAACTTAGAAAAAAATTCATTCACTTTGATTGTTACAATGCTGACGTGAAACTTCACGGTACTGACGTGACAGTTCATGGTGATTGGTGAAGTGGTTTTTTTTTGTCGAGTTCGAGAGTCAAATTAATTTTTTGAAAAAAATTTAAGGGCTTATTTGATTTGTGAAAAAATATTAAAAATTTAAAATATATGAACAATTAAATATAAAAATACTAAAAAAATTACAAAAAATTACAAAAAAATTAAAATATACAAATATTAACTAAAGTGATTAAAAATGTTGAATTTAGAGGTAAATTTTAATGTAGGTTTTATTTTATTTAGTAATATAATTATATTGTTATGTTCAATCAATTTGAACATTAATAAATAATTATATATATGTATTAATTTAAAAATTAATTAAAATTGAATAATTAAGAATAAAAATATAATTTCACTTAAAAATGATTTTTCATAATAAAAATTAAAAATTGAAACTTTTGAGGTAGGTAACAAATTACCTTTTTAAATAATAATTTTAATTTAATTTTTAGATACTAACATTATTTATGGGATGAAAAATGACTTTCTAGAAGAATTCCCAATCTTATGAATCAAATGAAACCATTTCATCAAATTCAGTAGTTCGACTCTTCTTCAGAAAGAAGTATTATTCTGCTCATCTTCTTCATCGTCTCTCTTCAAGTTCTCTATTTTTTTCAACACGAAAATCAAATCTTGACCTCTTTTCTTTCATTCTGGAAGCCATTGAAAGAGCTCTAGAGTATAAACCCCAATCGAAGAAACCACCGACAAGACAAAACCCATCCATTGAAGGAACCAGAAGATTCCCATTTTCCATTTAATCTAAAGGGAAACTGAAATAATCTTCAAATCGAAACTTCCCATTTCTCCAGAACCCTATAATTTCAAAAGAAACCTAGGTTCTGAATCTTGGAAAGAACAGCCCCATTTGATGTTAAAGCACATATCTTATCTTGACAACATTCCATCGACTCCGGGGAAATTCAAGATGGAAAAATCGCCTTACGTTCACAATAAATTGAGGTGGCACTCCTCTCTTATGAAGCTCTCAGTTTGGTCCTTTATCTTCTTGGCCTTGATCTTCATCTTCTTCTATCGATCCCCTTCCTCTAACCCCCTCCCTCAAGATCCATCTCGCCGCTCTCTCCGTGCCCACAACTGGGGTGGACCCGCTTGGGAAAAACGGGCCCGTTCCTCTGCCCGCATCCGTTCCCACGACGGCATCTCCGTCTTGGTCACCGGAGCCGCCGGTTTCGTCGGCATCCATGTGTCGACTGCTTTGAAAAGGCGTGGGGATGGTGTTCTTGGACTAGATAATTTCAACGAGTATTATGACCCTTCATTGAAAAGAGCTCGCCAAGCACTTCTGGACCGAAGTGGGGTATTCATTGTGGAAGGAGATGTCAATGATTCGACCCTTTTAAGGAAACTTTTCGAGGTCGTCGCATTTACCCACGTTATGCATTTGGCTGCTCAAGCTGGGGTCAGGTACGCTATGGAAAATCCTAGCTCTTATGTTCATAGCAATATTGCCGGTCTTGTTAGTTTACTTGAAGCTTGTAAATCTGCTAATCCACAACCTGCAATTGTGTGGGCTTCTTCGAGTTCGGTTTACGGGCTTAATAGCAAAGTTCCATTTTCTGAGAAAGATAGGACTGATCAACCTGCTAGTTTATATGCTGCTACTAAGAAAGCTGGTGAAGAGATTGCACATACTTATAATCATATATACGGACTTTCTTTAACTGCCTTGAGGTTTTTCACAGTTTATGGCCCTTGGGGAAGGCCAGATATGGCTTATTTCTTCTTCACTAGGGATATCTTGAAAGGGAAGACCATATCAATATTTGAAGCAGCTAATCATGGTACAGTAGCTAGAGATTTTACCTACATTGATGATATTGTGAAAGGGTGTTTAGCAGCTTTGGATACCGCTGAGAAGAGTACAGGTAGTGGAGGGAAGAAGAAGGGTCCGGCTCAATTCAGGATATATAATTTGGGGAACACTTTGCCCGTTCCAGTTTCGGATCTTGTGAACATCCTGGAGAGGCTTTTGAAGGTTAATGCAAAGAAGAAAATTATCAAGTTACCGCAAAACGGGGATGTTCAGTTCACTCATGCTAATATTAGCTTGGCTCAGAGGGAGCTCGGATATAAGCCCTCAACTGATTTGCAAACTGGGTTGAAGAAATTTGTCAGATGGTATCTCGGTTACTATTCCGGTGGGAAGAAGGCTGCTGGATAATCCATTCTTTATGTTATGGTAGGATCATCATCTGAATTCTTGTTCATTATCATTCTTAACATTGTTTTTCGACATTTCTCTGTTCTTTGCCCAATTATTTGTTGTTTCATATTATCTTTAATGATGACATATAAGGAGGGATGTCATGTCCTAGTTTGAAGCAATTTTGTGATCAATGAACATTGCTTGCTGTTGGGGGCTTGGGGCACTCCAAAAATCTTTTTTTTTTGTCATTTTCCGTGGACTGTAATTGTTATTAGTTTTGGCATTGTGGAATTCACGACTGGTAATAGCATGTGCTGTGATTGGTGAATGCTAGATCTTTGTGTCGTAACAAATTTTTTAAGGGTTGAACATACTTAATATAGCCCAAATAAAATTACTTGGTTGGTTCATTAAAAGTAATATATATTTGGGCAAACTAAGTATTTAGTCATTCAACTATTTATGCGGTTCTATTTTAGCTATTCAACTATTTTTTCTTTCCAAAATCATACCTAAACTTAGATTTTGATCACTCATCGTTAAAAAATTGTTGACGTGATAATTTTTTTATTTTTTTAACGATGATATGATATTTTTTATGGTGATACATTAGTGTCACCATTCAAATTTTAACGGTGGGTGACAAAAAATGAAATTAAAACGTAAACTTAATATGATTTAAAAAACTAATTGGGTGACCAAGATAAAATTGCAAGAATAATTGGGTGACTAGATACATAATTTACCCTATATATTAAGTACTGTTTAGACACAGCTAAATTATGCACTTGCAAAATGAAAAATACGGTCAAACATGTTGGGTCCCTCAGGTTCACATCTGATATTTGTTTGCATATTTGTACTGCATTTGTTCATCAAATGAAATTTAAGAAGAAAAATTGCAAATTGTACATTTCCACGATCTTGAGTGTAAGCTCTCTTCCAAATGTATTCATGTACCAGATTCGACCAAAACATGGGGACTGTAGGCCACATGATATAAAACTTTCCAAATCCCAGGCATTCATTCCCCTTCATCAATGTATCATAACTCATAAGATGCAGTATCCACTATAAAACCAAATGAAATCACTCAAAAATCATACTTTGTTCTCCCACTCTTCAAGATGAGGCACAACATATCTGAAATCTCAGTAGTAGAACTGTAATGGTTCCAAGCCTCAAGCATTAGGCGTTTCCTCGATCCTTTAAAATGAACAACCTACATCCAGTAAGATGGAAATTATAAGAAATTCATGCATGAAACAACTTCAGCATAAAATACAGTCAGATTTCGGATTCAGCTACCAACCAAAATGATCGTGAAAGACTTGCATACCTTGACATCCAGAGGCATGCCATGAAACTGACCAGCACCTTCCGGCGGTGTCCAATTATATTTAGCACATGGTAAAAACAGCACTGATGCACCACCAATCTGCTTGGTAAAAGCCTGTGCTTTACTAAATCTTTTTGCATCAAATGAAGCATCGGACTTTACAACCCAAAAAAGGGCCAGCTGATCTCCAAGCATTCGGGAAGCCTTCATGTATCTGGAGCTATATACTTCCAATACTTTTTCTAGAAAATATTTTGCCCTGCAGCAGTTTCACATATTCAGTTTCTTTAGAGAATTTTGGCTGCATATTGTCAAAATATCAAGAGGAAAGAAAATGTTTCTTCTAGATTCACTGCAGATATGGTAAGAGTAAAAAGGGGTCTCAAGTCTCAACCTTAAAATACCATCATGGGTACCCCTCACAGCAATAAATCCAGAATTCAGAGGCTGGTCTTTGTTGTTCCTGAAAGTAAGAGCCAAATGAAAATCTTGGTACTGTTCAAATATCTGACCCAGGTCATCAATTACAGCGATATCTGAGTCCGTAAAGATGAAATGAGTTATGTGCCCCTGCTCCTGAGATAGCTTCTCAAGCTTGATTTTGAGAAAGGTCTGTATGGGAAAATGGCAGTTTGGCAGCTGAATTAGGATAATGTTTTTCATAATTAAACTATATATTTTGGACTTATACCCATATGATATAAATTAACGGCAAAACTTTTCTACCTATATATCAATATGATGTGCTCTTACAATGTAAGACCTGATTCTTTGAAGCATCAACTTGTCTCTGGAATATTCACCCCGAATGGGAAGTACAGTAACTCCGTTTTGGTGCAATGAGAGATCTGATTCTGGATCAGTCAGAATAATAACATTGCTCTGAGGCATTCTCATCTGAAAGATTTAATTCAAAACCCTGATTATAGCAATTGACTCTAGGTGTAGAACAAATCCTCCAGAATAACTATACTCAATATTTATCAATATCGAAGTGGTTCAAAAATCAACACTGAACCTACAAACATAATAAAAACGACTTATATAAACTGCATAAAAGGCCACAGGAAAGTAAATCCCACTTAAAATAAATCCAAAAAATTCGCTAATGAATTCAATCCTACATCCTAAATTAGGTCTAGAATAGACATTATTCCAAAACTTAGAAGAATGATCTCTAGCACTATGTTTTCCTTTATGATACCAAAATACAAAATAAAAATTAGAACGATTCAATACATTACAATAATGCCATAAAACATTAGAAGACAAGATAATAACTTTAAATAAGAACTCGTATATAACAGAGACAGTTATTTATGAAACTACAAACAGCTCTCTCTAGCAGACACAATATTGTGTTTAACTGATTTACCTGAATGAAGTTAATGAAGACGTTCAAAATGGCCATCGATCTCTCTGGCTTGCTATAAGAAGCATTCCCAACAGTAACTGAGTTTGACAATCTACTATTCACAGGAGTTTCAGGTGAGCTGTTGTATATGGTAAAAACAGTGACAAATGCAATACCATCTCCAACACCAGAGGCATGAGATGGGTTTGAAAAATGGGTCTTGTTGAGAGCTTTAACTCCTGCAACATATTGAAAACATAATTTTCTATAAGAAAACATATATACATATATACATGTAGAACATCCAAGCGACGAATTTGGGAACTGGAAGCCCAATAAAGTACTTTCTTTCCAATAAGAATATCATATATTAATGAGCAAGCAGAGACAAAAAAAGAAAAGCGAATGTCATATCACATTTGTCAAGACAGCAGACTCCTAATCTCGTACCCATTTATTTCAGTACCATAGTTTTTAGAAGTGAATGCAAGTCTGGGGTTCCTTCTATCAAATTATTGTACTAGAAACATGGAAATTAGCAAGAACCTTGGCATTGCAAACGGTTGGGCAAGCCTTCTCCAGAAGCGGGTCCAAGAACAAGATGATCAAATTTCTTGGTTATTTTCTTGGGGGCTTCATCCCTTGCCGATGAATTCTGAACATCAAATTTCTTCGTGTTTTCCTTGGGGGCGTCTGTGACTGCTTGGTTCTGGTGCAATTCCAGAACTGAAAACATTAAAAAAGAATCAGTTAAAAGTCTTCAATAACAAAACAGAAAAAGACATTAGAAAAAACCCACAACTGAATAGATTAGTAGCAAAGAGGAACAACCACCAGAGAACAAGTGAGGAAGGATGAAAATAAGTGGGAAGCAAAGGAGGAAACGACGCCATCCAGCACAAGCTTTCATGCCTAATCAATCTTTCAATGAGGAGGAATTTTTTTCAATGGCAGTACAGAAATAGCCCAAAACCCGACTCTGCAAAAAAATAAAAAATTTAAAAATAAGTGGGAAGCAACCGCTTTCCAGAAATGAGTTATTATTGATTGATTCAAGCTAAATTTTCAAACCCCATCAACTTGCACATTCGGGAATCCAACATTAATACAAATCATAACGAGATATTCCAATTAGAGCTATAGTTTAGAACTCTCAAGAGCTAAAAGTATATGAATCTCAGATCAGGCAGAAAAAAAACATAACTATGGAAATTTTTACAAAATCAGAAAAAGACAAAAAAAAAACTAAACGATGAGATGCAGTACGAAGATAGAGAGAAGAAATTGAAGATATCCAAGCCTTAAGGGGTTGGGTTGTCGACGGAGCTATACAGAATAAATCTTTGATGAGAGTTCAATACAGAGATCTCAACGTTCTTTGAGAGTTCACCCGTCTTTTAATTTTGGGTAAAGTTCAGTTGAACCATGTTTAAAAGTTTAATAATTGTTAAATTTTAAATTTCAGGGTAAACTATACCTATAATCACTTGATTATTATTTCTTTTCACTTTGATCATCGATTTTTAATTTTTATTTCTTTTCACTTTGATCGTCGATTTTTTAATTTTATCAATCAGACCAAGTGTTGCAATCAAACTACTAGCCATTAAGATTTAACTGATGTATCTGTTAAAAAACTTAGTATAATTATAAATTTAATCTTCAATATTTACATATTTTATCAATTTAATCATAATTTTAACTTAATTTAATAATTTTTTAAATAAACAATTGATGACCAGGGGAGAATATTTTCCTACTTTTTATTTATAATTGGTATAACACTATTTTTCCATTCAAATTAATTTTCTATATAAAATCATATTTCTTGTATGGAGTTATTTTTCCATACAATGAACCATCTATTATAAAATAAATAATAATAACAAAATAGTAATAAACGTGATGGAAAGTTGTAGAGAAATGGATGCCGATGATGTAAATAAAACAAACTGAAACCATCTTTTATCAGATCAAAAAAAAAAAAAAAATCCCACGTGTTAAAAAATGTACAAAAGTGATAATTCAATTTTTGACATTTGACAAAGGTATAGGTCGTCTATCCGGCCATGATTCTATCTTCTCAAGTACTTGACGGGCACCACCCCATCGAACCCCTCGGTCAATATCACTTTGTTGTCTGAAATGTACAGCTTCATTCCTTCTACACTCATCAAACAAGACAACATAAGGACCTTTGTTTAACAAGGGAAGATGACATGACTCGAAACAAAAGTGACAAAGGCATGATTTGCAGATATTCCTTCAGTTTATAGAATCATCACTGCCCTAAAACTCGAAAGAAGTACACTTACCTTCCAAAGCTTTTCTAACATCGAGATAGATCAAAATGTTAACATCTCGTCTCATACCTGAAGAAAACGAAAAGTACCTAATCATCAGAAGCAAGTCAGCAACATTTAGCTTCCCCATGACTTGATTTATCCTGATTAGTGTTCTCCATTTACTATAATCGATTAAAGTTGGAATCATAAATCGAATCTTACTAATCCCATTTCATATTCTTTAGCATGAATCCTGTGGCGATCACCAAAGCAGTTTTTCATGTATGCTTAATTTGAATATTAAAAACCAAGAGTAAAATGAACGAGTACTGTATGTCATTGCTAAGAACATATGTTAAAGTTCAACGGACCAGAATACCCTATTGGATCTGTTAAAGAAGAATCATAAGAGATGAATAAGAGATATCATATCACTACAATCATCAGGTAAAGAGATTTTTCATGATATCTCACCACTTATCACTTCGCCATCAGTTGGCAAGCCACTTGAGAAGTGGACATGCAATCGTTTCATGCGCTTCAAACCTGACTCTAAAATTGATTCTAAATTCCTCTTATAGGTTCCATGTACGCAAACTGTCATTTCAGGGAAAATCAAGCCAATGAAGCAAAATAAAAGACTTAACACGAGCATCAATATAAGAGAAATGATGTTCTTACCTTGCACTTCATCAGCTGAAAGGATTTCTTTTAATAAGCTTTCGGACTCGATTGCCTGCAATGTGACATATCCTATCTTCATTAGATAGTGCACACACATCAACAAAGATGCTCAAAACAACAGATAAGCATAAAGGAAACTTCAGATAAAGAATGAATGAATTCATCACCGTTACAGTGTGACCTTGGTTTGCACGTATCAAAAGCTCCCCATTTTCTACCAGAAGGCTAAATCGTTGCTTATTATCCTTTCTGACGGCCTACAATAAAGAAATATTTGACCATGAATCATTAGAATTTCGAAAGAAAATCATAAAGCAAGACTATAAACATTTCATTTTTCCCCTTTGGGCGCCGTATAAACATTTTCCTTTCACTAACATCACTTTACACCAATATTTTAGAGACCAAGAATCTAAACTACGGCTGGTGATAGCTAAAATGTATCTAAAGAAGCTATTTTCATCTTTCACTACAAAAAAATTCATGTTTTAAGGATAGCAATTGGGATATTTTCAATCAAAACAAGAAACGATCCTCAAGTTTCAACAGTAAACAGAGACAATAAAATGCTTTCACAAATCCTACCTCCTTGATATCATCAACAGTGTGTGACCTTAAAGAAATATTTGCAAAAGTTTTCAAGTTCAGCTTCAACAAATCTTCAACTTTGACATAACCATCGTTTCTCATATTCAAATTCAGTTCGGTAGCCATATGCCGCAGAATACGAGTCCTTAAGATAATAAAACCAAAACAAAATACTAATTAAAAAATCACTTCAATCGAGTACACCCCATGGTTTTAAGCAAAAACAGTGGAGAAAAAAGAACTGTCAGAATGTTCTAAACTGCAACGTCGCTTACAATAGTCGACCAAGAGCATCAATTTTGTCCTTTCCCCCGCCACGGCCTCTGGATCTTTCTCGATCATTTTTCATCTCTTGGCCTCTTCCTCTGCCTCCACTGCCAAATCCCCCCAAAAAATAGACATCAAAATTGCTACCAAATGATCAAATCGATTATCAATAATTCGTGCCCAAATTTGAAAATACCTTCTATTTGAATGAGCGAAAGAAGAAAACGAAGACGACGACGACGACATATTGTTGTTAAGAATCGTCTTCTCCAAGAGGGTTAGGGCACGGAACCTGGAAACTAGAGAGGGGACAGGTGGACGCTGAGTAAAGCAACAGTATAAAATTCGAATGCTACTGTTAGCCAGATTAGCCCACATACGGGTGGTTTGATTGAATGCGAAGTTCTGAAGAAGATGGTAACAATGGCGGCAGGAAAGGATACGATTCGTTTGCTCCTCGTGGCTCTTTGCAAAATCTTTTGGGCTACGCATTAGATAGGTCCATTAGAATTTAATTAAATTGATTTTTCAGTGATTGTTTATTTTTATTTTTTCTCTCAATTTTATAAGACAAGAGATGAGTGAAATGAAATTTGAGGTTCAAACTATGACAATGACAAAAGGTTCTAAATCAAAAATCTCTTAATTGACAGTTATAACTAACAGATAAACTCACCTTTTACAACAGACATAAAATCACGGCAATACTTTTATTTTTCTATTTTCCCTCTTTAAATTCAAACATAAAAAAAATGTTTAGAACTAAAGATATATAGTACTATTATTTTTGCAATGTTTCGTAATTACACGACATTTTTTTTTACTAGGTTTCATAATTTGAGTGTTAATTTAAGCCACCTCAGTGTTAGAATACATATGTTAATCAAAAGAACCGAAGTATTTTATGACGGAATGAACTTTAAATATCTATTTACTATTTTATAAGTTTCAATGTGACATAAGTGGTATATAGGGGAATGAATATTTAAGTTGCCGGAGCTTAACTCAACAATGACTGAGCATGAACGTCTCATTTACACACCAATGGTAGACTCATAGAATGATTCTTTTAAGTACATGTAGAATATGTATGGTGGGTGATAGAGTAGATACTGGTTTATTATTTGGACAAAATGGTAGCTGCAAAACTCTGCTAGTCCTTTCAGGTTTGTTGCAGTATCTTGTTCAGCTAAAAACAGAGACAAGCAAGTAGATTTTCAGCTAAAAACTGGGCAACCTTCAGCTTGTATTCCGGGAGAAATGGGGCAACTTGCTAGGGGGCAGTGATCATCTAACTGGGCACCCCACCATTTAGGTATGTCGTAACCGCGAATTTTTTACTTGGCGGGAAAAGTGATGTGAATAAATGGTTTTTTTTAAATAATTTGGGAGTCGCCATCGGCCTTTTGGATCAGGTAGGTCGAATACCTAAAAATCATCATTTAAAAGAGTTTTTAAGAAAACATCGATTAAAAGATAAACTGATCTGCGTTTTAACCAAAAATTCGTTCTTTTTAATAATAAAAAGGGATTCGTGATCGGTTACGTTTAGGGAAGGATTAACACCCCTACAACGCCCAAAATTGGTACTTTTTAATTATAAATTGTCTCTATTATTTGAAATTTAGAAATTCAAAGATATATTTAATTCATAATTATGTTATTTCAAATAATTTAAAGAAAATATATTAATATGTATAAATAAAATATTTATTTATTTAGAAATATCAGAAAAATGACTTCTAAGTGTTTTAAGACAGCTCTTTTCTTCGATATTAAAAAATAAAATAAATAATTAAAAACATTTTCTTAAAAATAATTTATTTTAATATAATAATAATGAAAATAATAATAATTTAAACATATAAAATTAAAATATAAATAATGAGTAAGATAAATAAATTTAAAAATAAGTATATAAAAAAAGCAATAAGACTTATAATTAACATTAGTGACTAAAACATATAAAATTAAAATAATATAAAATATTAAAATTTATAGCCCTTATTTATAGTATTATAAAAATATAATTACTAATGATGTAATTAAACCTAAGTATTAATAAGTGATTAAAATTATAATTATTAAAATTAAAGACTCTAACTCGAATAAAAAATCTAAGTGCTAATAATGTAATTTATCCTTATTTAATTAATTTGTGTTAAAATGATAATTACTAAACTATAAGGGACTAAATTAGGTATTTATCCTAAATATATATATTATATTATGTAAAGAACTAAAATAAAATGAAATAAAATTACTAGATCGAATTATAATATATAGAAACATGCTATAAGGATCAAATTGAAACTTTTTAAAGTTATAGTGGCTGCGGAAATAGTTTATCCGAAAGCAAAATTATAGATATACCCCTCCCCAAAACGGCGTCGTTTGGGAAGGGGTATATAATCCCCTTCCAGCTGGCCCGAAGGGCCAGCGTTTCATTTCTCTTCTTTCTCTAACTGAGAGAGAAGAGAATTCTCTCTCGCTTCTCTCTAATTGAGGGAAGCCGGTCATCGGCCGGCAGCCGTCTGCCGCCGTAATCCCCACCGCCGGCCACCGCATTCGGTGGCCGGAAAATATCATTTTTACACCAAAATGTAGATCGGACCGTCCTAATGACGGTTCCGGTGTCTTTATTCCTTAAATGGCTCCTGATCGAAGCAAATCTAAGAAAATACCTTCGGTTTTCGAAGGTTTTCAGTGACTCGTGGAGGTTCGTATGAATTCCGGTGATGGCGTGGCTTTCTCGATAAATATCTCTCCGTCTTTTCTTGATTATTTTAGTGTTTTGTGGTTGCTGGGTTGCTTTTGATTCTCCTGTTGTTCTCCCTGTCTTTCGGTTCTCCTCCCTTTTTTCATTTTTGCAGGTACGATGGCTTTATAGCCATCTCGGTCGCTTGCTCGGACCGGTCTGAAGGATGAAAAGTTCGGTGAGTCACCAAAGCTAGGCTGGTGACTCACTGTAGGGAAGGCTGTTGGTTGCCATCTGGCGTTCTAGAGTGTTCCTTGAGGCGGCGGCGTGGTAGTAAGGCGTCGGCAGCAGCTGGTTGGACCATCTGGCTTGGGAAGTGTCGGCAGAGGCGGCTGTTGGGAGTTCTTGGAGGCGGCGAAGACGGCAACAATGCTAGGGTTTAGAAACCCTAGCTGAAACCCTAAATATTTAGGGTTTTATTTTGGTCTGGGCCGGTTTTGGTTATTTGTAACTGGACCGGTCCAGTTTTCATTGGGCCTGTAATTATTTTTTAATAATAATAATATATAATATAATAATAATAATAATAATAATAATAATAATAATAATAAATAATAAATAAAAAAATGGGTAAAAAAAATTAGTATCTTCAACTGCCCCTCTTTGCTCATTCTTGTGTTAACAAGAATAGGGCAAAGACGAAAAGATAATAATTTTTTTTATCCATTTGACTTCACTTGATTATAATGGTAATGTTGAATAATTTCTTCTTTGGGATTAGTTCTTCTAATTATGAACTTTTCTACTGGGGATGACAATTTATCTCCTTCTGTGATGTAATCTAGCAAAGGTTGAACAAGCTCTTTTCATTGTGAACTTCTTCTTCTTCAGATGAGTTCTTCTCATTGTGAACTTCTTCTGGAAATGCTGATGATGATATATCTCCTTCTGTGATAGAGTCATGCAAAAGGTCGAACAAGCTCTTCTCATTATGAACTTCTTCTTCTTTCTTCAGATGAGTTCTTCTCATTATGAACTCTCTCTGGAAAAGTTGATCCATCGAGTGATGAATTTGAGCGAAAAGTTGAACAAGTTCATCTCATTATGAACTTCTTCTTCTTTCTTCAGATGAGTTCTTCTCATTATGAACTCTTTCACTGGGGATGCTGATCCATCAAATGATGAATTCAAACAAAAGGTTGAACAAATTCTTCTCATTATGAACTTCTTCTTCCTTCTTCAGATGAGTTCTTCTCATTATGAACTCTTTCACTGGGGATGCTGATCCATCAAATAATGAATTCAAACAAAAGGTTGAACAAATTCTTCTCATTATGAACTTCTTATTCCTTCTTCAGATGAGTTCTTCTCATTATGAACTTTTTCTGGAAAAGCTGATCTATCAAGTGACGAATTCAAACAAAAGGTTGAACAATTTCTTCTCATTATGAATTTCTTTTTCCTTCTTCAGATGAGTTCTTCTCATTATGAACTTTTTCTGGAAAAACTGATCCATCAAATGATGGATTTGAGCAAAAGGTTGAACAAATTCTTTTCATTATGAATTTCTTCTTCCTTCTTCAGATGAGTTCTTCTCATTATAAACTTTTTCTGGAAAAGCTGATCCATCAAATGATGGATTTGAGCAAAAGGTTGAACAAATTCTTCTCATTATGAATTTTTTTCCTTCTTTAGATGAGTTCTTCTTATTATGAACTTTTTCTGAAAAAGCTGATCCATCAAGTGATGATTTGAATCTTTGAAATTCCTTCAAAATTCAACATGGATAAAATGAATGAAAATGCACCTATTTTTGCAAATATCTAAATATGATCCATGAATATTGATGCAATCTTCATTTGACTTCAAAATGGTGAACTCGGTTTTCCTCCACTTTATCATTTATTGCCAGGGTCACCTCTGGATATCAGTGTAGCAACTTATGCTATCAAGCTTGAATTTCTGAAGAACCATCTGATCAACTTGTATCTTTATGTCTTCTTTGCTTTATGAAAGTCTCAGAAGAATTGTTTCATTTGTGGAACTCTTGTCGTAGTCAGAACTATGACCTTGATGCCCCATTTTGTCTTGGATAAAACCAACTTTATTTGCTTGGATTTGTGTATAAATCCCATAAAGCTTTCATCTTTGAAAAGAGAGAATCTATCATCTTTAAAAAGAGAATCTATCATCTTTGAAGAGTGTAGATGTAGATATGCCTGACTCAGCAGGGATTAATTAGGAGAGTAGAGTCTGTTCTGATTTGACTCTTGAAACACATCATAAGGAGAAATTATCTCAACTCCTTTCATGTCTCCACATTTAATTCAATCTCGAATACAACAACTTGGACCATATCATGTCGAGATGTTTAACCACAACCTGTCGTTCAACTAGTTTCTTGTGGTTAAAATTTTAGCTCTCCTTCTGTGGAAAGAAATCTTCATCATATCTCATCTTATAATCTTGAAGTTGAAGAATACAAACTTCATCTTGGATCAAAAATGGAAAACATATGATCACAACATTGGTTCAACATCAGAATAACTGGTTCGTAAAACATTTGACAACACATTCTTCATCTCATGTGGTTTTAGTTCAGACATTCGTAAAGCGTTTGACAACACATTCATCCTTTTCTGTGGCTTCTGCCAAGATTTCTCAATCATTGAAGCTCTTTGCCTAGTGTTCAAAGATTTTGAATGATGTCACAAGATCATTTGAGAACAAAACTCAGTGGGGATTCAAGTGTAATGTTGGTATGACCAAAAAGTTGGTCAAATTCACAAAATGTGCTGGTATCGAATTGAATAGGAGATACCAACAAATCTTGATATCATCTCTGGAAAAGGCAAATGTGATATTGATCATGCTTTCTTTCATAATGAGCATTGTAGAAAGTAGAAACACTTCAGCTATAGAATCAATGTACAGAAAGATATCCGTGGAATTCTTACAGCTGGGGATGAAACACACATGATAAACCAAATAGATGAAAACTCGATTCAGTCTAGCTGGCAATGATAAACCCAGTAACATCGGGAAAGAGCAATATACATGAGCTTCTCTCTTCAATGTCATCAAGTAAAAAAAACTGATGTGAAAAAACAGCTTCGTAACCTCAACAGTATGGTTGAAACTAACTGACAAGAATCTTAAAGAAATATTTTCAATTATCACTGACACACAAAAGGCCAAATTCAGAGTTCGAGGTCTAGAGGAACTGATCCTTGGATCAAATGGTCTAAAAAGGGATCATCTTCTTTATTCATGCAACCATGATGTAGCTTAACAAAGAACACACTGTCATGTGACACATGGTTCAAGAAGATTGGGTATTTGAAACCATACTTGCTGAATAGATATTTGTTCAATAACAAGACCCTGATGTAACTGCCTGATGAACGAAGTAATTATGTATAGATAGCTTGACTGTCACTGTTTTACCCTTTTCATTCTTTATATCTTTCTGTATCATTGGAAATATTTTCTCAAATCAATGATCTTTAACACATGATGATATGGGCCTTCAGCATGTCCCAACATTGCTGATACGAAACGTTCAAAAAATGCATCAACAGTCCTAATTCATATTGAAATGGGCTTTCAGCATGCCCCAATATTTGCTTCTTGTTAATCTGAGCCTTCAAAATGCCCCACATGGATCTGTCTGAATGAACCTTTAAAATGCCCAAATATTTGCTGATACAGATGTTAAAAGTGTGCTCAACATTACTTCTTGTTGAGATGAGCCTCCAAGAATGCCCAAATATTCATATTGTTGTGAGCCTTCAAAATGCCACAATATTCTATTTCTGGTTGAAATGGGCCCTCAATATGTCCATCTATATCTGTCTGATTCACTCTCAATGTCTGTTTGACTGAAATGTCATGATCCCCACGAGGTTCAATTTTGACAATGAACTGTTGTAGGTACTTGTAGCTTTATTCGTGCCCCAAATATGTTTATCTTGAATACTCTCATTCTGGTGTCACTAAACAATAGTATTGTCAAGTAACTGAAATTCTCTTTATGTTGTCACAAACTTAAGAAGTATTTAATCATTCTGACAGAAACGTCTAAAATATGTGTCTTCTGAATGAGGTGACCATTTTCTGTATCTGGAGGGATTTAGTCAGACAGTGAAGTAAAAATAGCTTGGTAATCCGTTCCAGGTTGACACAGTGGCTTATCATCTTTCAGTGAAGGCCATCTCTGAAATATACTTTTCTGTGGGAAAGAAACCAATTTCTGCAAACAGTAATCTGATGCAATAGCAAGACTACATATACAGTGGTACATGCTCTTCAAAAATCCACACCCATGCAACATGTTGATTCTGATAACAACTCATCTGATTATGAAGCGATCTTTCAGGATGATTTCACAGATATTGATAGTTCTTCTGATAGCGAGGAAATCATGAATTCTGATTCTGATGAGGAGAATAAACTGTTATACTTGACAAAAATAGGGTATTCAGAGGTTGAGGCTTCAATAGCCATGGAGATGTGGTCTGAATTCATCAATTGCAGAGTTGACAGATTTTATATGTGCTGATCAACTGGCTAAGGCTACTGACACACTTCTTCCGGTAGAAGATAGGAAGCCATTATGCAATGATCCCAATTACAGGAAAAGGCGAAACTTGGGATATGATTTTCTTAAAAAAGAAGAAGCAGGGGAAGCTTGAAAAGAAGCTTCTTAATGAAGACGATCATGCAGTTCATCTTTCAATTCTAATGATTGGTTCTGTGGTTCCTACCGAACCAGATCAGATAACTCAAAGAACATTTCCAGAAGATGCTATTGGGTCTCCTTATTTCTACTATGAGCAAATTAATCTTTCAAATCCAATGATTGGTTTTGAGGTTCATATCAAACCAGATCAGATAACTCAAAGAACACTTCCAGAAGATGCTATTGGGTCTTCTTATTTCTACTATGAGCACATGGCACTTGCTCCAGTTAATGTTTGGACTGGAATATCATAGTACTTATTCGATATAGAGCCAGAATTTGTAGATTCGAAGCATTTTCATGCTACTACACTGAAAATGGGCTATGTTCATAATCTTCCAATTGAGAACAGATTTATTCTTATTCTGCTTCCTCCATGTACCATACATGATGCTTTTCCATTGAAAAAGTTGAACAATTTATAAACATGTACAGGAAGTGCCAAATTGACAGAGAGGATCTGTAAGGCTCTTGAAGCTTATGACGATGAGTCACCTTCGAGTATCCAGAAGTATTTTCTTGATGAGTACTGAAAATGGAATCTGGTATGGGTTGGAAGGAATAAAGTTAATCCACTTGAACCTGATGAGGTGGAAATGCTTCTAGGTTTCCCTAAAAACTATACATGAGGAGCTGCTAGAGACAAGTTCCCCAGTGATATCAATGTCCTGTCTCTTTTCTCTGGAATCAGTGATGCAGAGATTGATTTCTATTGTCTTGGCATACCTTTGAAAACAGATGTACAAGAACTGAATGATGATCGGTTGGAGCAATTGATGAGTAGATTTGTCGAATTCGACCTTGTTGTCGATGGCATCCAGTGTAACAACCTTACTGGAAGAGATAAACATCATCAGGATGAAATAGAAGATTTTTGTTGGTGCATTTTCTTGCAATGATTGCCACAGTGACTGTCTCTTCTGCTGTTTCAATATATCCCACTCTTTTCGAAGCATGGAACAGTTTAGTTAACAATAAAACTAGTCATCTTCAACTTTTGGAATCCTGTAACCAATGTTACCCTATATAAAAGGCCTATAAGGGTATATTTTGTTCCAATGTCTTGTTCTGTGCCATAAGTCCTCAAATTCAAATTAAGCAATCTTCTGAAGGACATAATGGATATCATCTTGACAAAGAAAATGATCGACATAGAAGAAGTAGCAATGATGTATCAGGACTTGAGCCAACACCAGAGTGCAGGTAGTGACTTGTTCATGGTTTTATGATGTAATCTTCTAGAGAACATGAATTGATGGTTGGGGAAAATAATCTGTCTGGTGATGCTTATCGCCCTCAGCATGAGATAAACGATAATATTTCTTGATGAGCTGCTAATAATGTCATAGGGGAGTGTCACAAGTTCAATTCTCCATACTTTCTGGCTTCTTGGACCACTTGCCTTCAAAAATGTGAAGTGCTTCATTATTCTGGCCTCGTTCATTCTTTTTCTATAACAGAGGTAGAATAAGCAACAATTGCTTCAAGGACCTTCCTCATTTGAGACTGTCCTGTTTGAAAATGTTTTTTTCTCCTTTCTTTATTTAAGAATGAAAGAATTTTGAAAAGTAATGCCCTTCTCAGGTTCACAATAGAATCAAATCATAAACAATGAGTTTAATGAATATCAAATAAATCAACTACACTTTTAAATCATTCAAAAATCATAGTCCTATGGCAAGTGTCAAAATTATTGACTGATTTAAGGTGTAGGTGGATTCTGGTAAAGTAGGTTCTTTCAAGTTGGTTCAGTATGTCGCTTCGAGCTTCCACTAACTTGAAGAAATGGATCTTATGCTCATCTTTGTAGAAATACTTCTTGATTCCAAAATTTCAGGAACATCTTTTGGGATGTGCGGTGCTTCATTTAAGAGCTTAAGATCATCTCTTATGTCGTTTGTTGCACCATTCAATATTCGAGCTGCCTTTTTAGGTTTTCAACTCAAATTCTCCTTTGGTTTCAAGATGTTATTTAAAAATTTACATCTTGAACCCCCCTTTATCATTTTTCATATCATACATTAAAGATTTTAAAAACCAATTTTTGCAAATAAAAATCAATCTTGAGAGGCGGAATGAATTCTGAAGATATTCTCTTTAGATGCCTTCAATCTTGCTTTGCTTGACTTGGATATGCCTTGCTGGGATTTTTCCATCATCTGGATCCCTCTAGACTGCCAAATTTTGGATTCATTTCCATTTTTTCATATCTTCATCATTTATTGCTCTTCTTGTTGAATATGAATATCTGAATTAATTGTACTTGATCCATCTTGTAACTTGAGGCTCCCTGGAGTCACCCATCTTGATTCAATTTCTCCCCTTTTTTTTTTTTTTTTTTCTTTTTTCTCATTTTTCATTTTTCATTTTTCATTTTTTTTCTTTTTTGCTTTCTTTATTTGTTGGATGAGTATAAGAATTCAATTGCTTTGAATACATCTTTTTCCTTTTTGTCCTTTTTTCTTCTTCAAGTATAATATTTCTTGACAGAATCTAAGTTTATTTGGTTTCTCAGAACTTTCCCATCCATTTTTGCCAAGATTAACGCTTCTCAGGAAAAGGCCTTTTTTACAATATTTGACCCGCCTCAATTAGACATCTATTTCTCACGGAAATCTTTATGTATAGGCAAGATATTTTTAAACACTAGATCACATCTAAATCACCCTCTTGGACCTCTCTAGAATGTGATATTTCATCATTTGTTTCTAATGCATTTGCTCATGGTAAATAGCTTTCAATTGATTCTCATCAGTAAGGTTTAATTGATCAAATCGAGATTGGATACATTCATTCTTCTCCAATTTGTCCTCCTTTAGAATACAAAATGATGGGATCTTAACTTCAATTGGTAATACTGCTTCCATCCCATGGACTAAACAATAAGGTGTGGCCCCAATAAATGTTCACACAGTAATTCAATATGCATATAAGGCAAAAGGTAGATTCTCGTGCCAATCCTTGTAAGCTTCAGTGGTCTTTGTAATGATCCTCTTAAGGTTCTTATTTGCTCCTTCAAATGCCCCTTTCAGCTTTGGGCGATATGACACTGAGTTGGCGTGCTTGATCTGTGCGCGAAGTTTAGTCATCTCATACATAGAAGTCCTTGTAAAAAGATGTATCTCCAGGGGGATGAATATTCAAGATTAACTTTACTTACATGAAAAATATAATCAATGCATGATATATTTATTTCAATCAATCACTTTCCCCTTCTTCTTTGAGTATGCCCTAATCACTCGAAATTATCTTCAATGAGTTGGTCCATGATGCCTCATCTCGTCTCTTCTTGTAGTAAGATTCACGGATAATTGAAAGTTTGGTTCTTTTGAGGTCTTTTGGTTTATGATGGTTTTGTGTTTGGAAGGATAAATGTGTGACTTTTGAAGTCGTATATATGGTGGAATATAGTATCATCAATCAACTCTACCCGAAAAGGTAAACATTTGGAGTAGGTGTCTCAAAAACAGGTGGAGACATTTCTTCGGAATCTTTGTAGTGTCAGGATTTGGTTGTAATTGGCATTGGATGGGATATTGAAGACATAATTTTACCACTTGCCAATAGATCTATAACTCTTGAAAAATTAAAAGAATATTTAATCTACTTGATACTCAATAATCTCAAGATTAAAATTTGACTCCTTGCTCATAACCATAAAAAAAACACATATTTATTTATTGCAAAAAGGCGGAGAAAGGAACAAAAAACAAGTTCAAACAAGATGCTGAAAATAGAAAGTACTACAGTGGTAGATAACACTTCCACTTGTTTATGCATCATTACTCCTCTAATGTTGGGTGTGTACTTGGCCCAGGATTTTTATCCTTATTTTCCCCCCATTTCTTGATCATTTCTTGTGTCAAGACTCCCTTGTCGACGAGCGTCTCTATTTCCTTTAACAGTGACCAACAATTCCTTGTTGAATGTCCAGATACCCCCAAGTGAAAATTATAGAAGCTATTTTGATCATAGCAATGGGCATAAGACTTTGGTGACACCTTCACCAATCTTGGTGTAATGTATTGACCTTTAACCAAATGAGGGTACAGGTCTGAGATAGATTCTTGAAACCCTTCAAGTTTTTCTCGCTCGCGAGGCTATCACTTTCTTTGATTGTTCTGAACGAATGAATGCTCTCATGTTATCGAGGGGGTTCTGAATGCTCATTTCAGCTATAACTGGGGTAATATTAACCAGATTTCTTAAGTTATCCTTTGCCTTACTGGTTTTGGCAAATCTGATACATGTATCTGAGGTGTCTTCTGGGTTATATCTGCCTCATTATTTCTTAGACCTATAGGCCAATCTCGAATTACATCCATGGGAGCCTTTTGATTTCTTTTCCCATTTTCTTGTGCCCGATATTCTTCGTAGGATTTGGTTACATTAGTTTCTGTTGCAACAACAGTTTCTGAACATTAAACCTTAACCCCTTCTTTTATCTTGCATTTTTGAATTGCTTGCTCTAAAGGGTCTTGGAAATTTCCCTTAAGGTTACCAGGAACCTTAACTGAACAATTTGGAATTCCAGTCTGATTTATCCAAGGAACTTCCTTATAGGTCCAATTCTCATTTGGAGGCCACTGTGATTAATCAAGTTGTGGAGTAATTGATCTGGCTGAGAGCATTTTTAGATGAAATTTTTCACTCGAACAGTGGAAGGGAGGAAATTGAAATCCCTGCACATTCTTTTTCTTCTTGATCACTCTATAAGGTTTGGTACCATGTTTAACTGAATAAGACCTCACTGTATTAACCCCGGCTTCTTTTTTTACTTTAGTATTGTCAGAGCCTCTTATCTTGCCATTCTTGATAGCCATTTCGATGATTTCTCCACTTATGATAATGTCAGAGAAATTATTAGGGACAACCCCTATCATGTGATTAACATAAGGAAATTTTAATGTGCTGATGAACAAAGTAGTGAACTCTTTTTCAGTCAATGGTGGATGTACTTGAGAAGCAACGTCTTTCCATCGTTGTGAATATTGTCGAAAGCTTTCATTGCACTTCATATTCATGCTTTACAACATTGTTCGTTCAGGGGCCATATCAGTCATGTGCTTGTATTGACCCAAAAAAGCTTGAGCTAAATCCCTCCAAGAACGTATTTGAGTACGTTTTAGATGATTATACCATCTGGATGCAGACCCATATAAACTGTCTTGGAAACAGTGGATCAACAACTTTTCATTCTCTACATAGCCAGTCATACGACGACAATACATAGTGATATGATATGAAGGGCATGTGGTCCCATTATACTTCTCAAAATCTGGAACCTTGAACTTTGGTGGAATAACCAGGCCAGGGACCAAACTTAGTTCTTTGGCATCAAACCCATAAAATGACTCAACTGTCTCTTTAGATTTTATCACCTCTTCTATATTTTCCAGTCGTTGAGTAAATTTTTCCTTCTCAACTAATTTGTTTAGGTCAAGGACCTCATTACTAATACAAAATTCACCAGGCTTCAACTCAGAAGTAATAGGACAATCAGTGGGGAACGATGCTCCAACTTGATATGGTGAGTTCTTAACAGCGAAGTAAATCGGTGATTGAATTTCCTGGGGTACAGAGGTGAACTCAAGAATATGAACAGGTGTAACATCCAAAGCATTTATGGGGTTTTCAACAAGACTCTTTCCAGCGGTCTGATGCTTCTCAATCATTTCTTTCATATTGTTCAGTAGATCGATATGAGAATTTGTGATATTAGCTTCAATTTGTGCCAACTTGCTCCTTAATTCCTCTTGTATTTCTTTCTGCTCTATCTCAAATTTTGCTAGCCTATCCTCAGTTTCTTTAGACATTTTTCTTGTGTCGTGCTGAGCGTTCTTGCTTCAAGGAAAAACCAAGATCACTTCGTTTGAAATCCTTATTTTATGAATGAATGTTTTAATGTATTATGACATAAAAAATGCAAAGATGCCAAAGGCAAATGTAAATATGTGAATGTAACAATAAAAATGCAAATTGTGCAATATAAAAGCAAACATAAAAATACAAATGCAAAGATGCCAAATGTAAATATGCAATTGTAAAAATGTAAATGTAAATTATTTAAAATACCAGAATATGACATCTAGTTATATTAAGACTGCCCTTTTCTTTGATATTGAAAATAAATAAACATTATTATTTAATTAAATATGTTTTAATGCATGATGTAAATTTAAAAATGTAAATGTAAATACAAACGTAAAAATGTACAAATGCAAAGCACAAATGCATGTATGAAAAGGTGTTACTCAAGAGTGATCATCTTAGAACAGATTTCATTGAATGCAAAAGTTTGGGTACATCAAACAAAACTTTACATATAGGGATATATTTCATTCCTAACTTCTCCAAAGCCCAGTTAGTTTCCATTGAGTCTTCAATCTGCTTCATCTCCTTGTAAAGTCAGCTAAATCTATCATTTAAGGACCATATTGCTTGTCTGGACTGTAACTTCTTCCATGACATTTTCTTTCATCTTCTGTGTCATTTCTCGGAGTTGCTCATTTTCCCTTGTAAGAGAAACTTTCTGTCCAAGAAGTTCTTGAACAAGATCCTCATATATGTTGCAGCTCTTTTTCAGCTTGGTGACCCCTGTTATCCATTCTTCTGGGGTATTTCCTAGGCCAGCATTTTGAAAGGTTTGACTGATCTTCTGAAAATCTTCATGCATGGTTTTCATTTCTGTGCTCAATTTCTTGTTTTGGTTGTTCAAGTCCTTCAAATAACATGCTTGAGCTTCATAAAAACCTTCTCCACTCTGAATGCCTTGACTGATGCTATTACCATAGACTGCTTTTGGTATCAATCTGGTAGGATCTTTGTGTAATACTTTTGGTATTAATATAACCGGTTCTCTATGTACAGAACTTCCCTTGATCCTCGTAGTTTCTTCAGGATGTCTTTCCTTGGCCGCATCATATTTTGTTTGATCATAAAACTTTTTGTCCATTTACGATTTCTTTCTAGTTTGATGAACAGTCTTTCAAGTCAACACCTTTTGGTTATGCCATGATCATGTAATGCAGGCACAAAACAAAAGAAATCAATATAAACAAGTTAAAACAAAACACAATGTATGAAAAATAAAAGTGAGAAAGGAAATAAATAAATTGGTAAGTACCAATTAATGAAAAGAAAATATTCTACCTATCATGGTATATAATATATTCTAACCTCATGTTTTCTAGTTCCATGCTTTGTTTGGAAAAATTAACCGAACAACATGATTACTAGTTCGCAAGCATTTATTCAAAGAGAAAAATAATAAATAAATTAAATAAATTAAAAGTTAGAACTTATTTCTCCTTTGTGTACACCTATGAACAGAGGTTCAGTACTGTCTTAGATCAGGTGAATTTCTAGGGTTTATTATATGCGGAGTTTCATTTCTAGGAGTAAAGGTACTCGAACTGTTCTTGTTGATGCCCTCTTGGGCTGTCAAACCCTCAATTCTAGTCAATTACAGACTTAAGCGGATCGAGTTCAATTCGAGGGGACACATTTCTCTATGACTGACACGGAGAATAAATTCTCACGAAGACATAGAGCATATGAACCCCGAAAGTTACTTGCTAGGTCTGTCACGGAGAATAAATTCTCACGAAGACGTCGCTTTCACTCCCACTTAAAAGGGACAAACTCAATTATAGAGCTTTATGTTATGCAATGCAAGTGTTGTGTGTGAGGAGAAATGTTCAAACCTCTAACAAATAAATAATAAAATTTAATATTTGAAAATAAAGCATTAAATAACATATAAATATTATGAAAATAATAAGTATATATATAAAAATTTTGAAAAGAAAGAATTAAAAATTAAATATATGAATTTTTAATTTTCTAATTGATAGGGACAATTAATAATTGGTTTTAAAGTTTGACCAATCCCCAGTGGAGTCGCTAAGCTGTTGTAACCGATTTTCGTCCGGGCACGAATTTTTTACTTGGCGGGAAAAGTGATGTGAATAAATGGTTTTTTTTAAATAATTTGGGAGTCGCCATCGGCCATTTGGATTAGGTAGGTCGAATACCTAAAAATCATCCTTTAAAAGAGTTTTTAAGAAAACATCGATTAAAAGATAAATTGATCTGCGTTTTAACCAAAAAATCGTTCTTTTTAATAATAAAAAGGGATTCGTGGTTGGTTATGTTTAGGGAAGGATTAGCACCCTTACAACGCCCAAAATTGGTACTTTTTAATTATAAATTGTCTCTATTATTTGAAATTTAGAAATTCAAAGATATATTTAATTCATAATTATGTTATTTCAAATAATTTAAAGAAAATATATTAATATGTATAAATAAAATATTTATTTATTTAGAAATATCAGAAAAAGACTTCTAGGTGTTTTAAGACAGCTCTTTTCTTCGATATTAAAAAATAAAATAATAATTAAAAACATTTTTTTAAAAATAATTTATTTTAATATAATAATAATGAAAATAATAATTTAAACATATAAAATTAAAATATAAATAATGAGTAAGATAAATAAATTTAAAAATAAGTATATAAAAAAAAGCAATAAGACTTATAATTAACATTAGTGACTAAAACATATAAAATTAAAATAATATAAAATATTAAAATTTATAGCCCTTATTTATAGTATTATAAAAATATAATTACTAATGATGTAATTAAACCTAATTATTAATAAGTGATTAAAATTATAATTATTAAAATTAAATACTCTAACTCGAATAAAAAGATCTAAGTGCTAATAATGTAATTTATCCTTATTAATTAATTTGTGTTAAAATGATAATTACTAAACTATAAGGGACTAAATTAGGTATTTATCCTAAATATATATATTATATTATGTAAAGGACTAAAATAAAATGAAATAAAATTACTAGATCGAATTATAATATATAGAAACATACTATAAGGATCAAATTGAAACTTTTTAAAGTTACAGTGGCTGCGGAAATAGTTTATCCGAAAGCAAAATTACATATACCCCTCCCCAAAACGACGTCGTTTGGGAAGGGGTATATAATCCCCTTCCAGCTAGCCCGAAGGGCCAGCGTTTCATTTCTCTTCTTTCTCTTCTCTCTCTAACTGAGAGAGAAGAGAATTCTCTCTCGCTTCTCTCTAGCTGAGGGAAGCCAGTCATCGGCTGGCAGCCGTCTGCCGCCGTAATCCCCACCGCCAGCCACCGCATTCGGTGGCCGAAAAATATCATTTTTACACCAAAATGTAGATCGGACCGTCCTAATGACGGTTCTGGTGTCTTTATTCCTTAAATGGCTCCTGATCGAAGCAAATCTAAGAAAATACCTTCGGTTTTCGAAGGTTTTCAGTGACTCGTGGAGGTTCGTATGAATTTCGGTGATGGCGTGGCTTCCTCGGTAAATATCTCTCCGTCTTTTCCTGATTATTTTAGTGTTTTATGGTTGCTGGGTTGCTTTTGATTCTCCTGTTCTCCCTGTCTTTCGGTTCTCCTCCCTTTTTTCATTTTTGCAGGTACGATGGCTTTATAGCCATCTCGGTCGCTTGCTCGGACCGGTCTGAAGGATGAAAAGTTCGGTGAGTCACCAAAGCTAGGCTGGTGACTCATTGTGGGGAAGGTTGTTGGTTGCCATATGGCGTTCTAGAGTGTTCCTTTAGGCGGCGGCGTGGCAGCAGCTGGTTGGACCATCTGGCTTGGGAAGTGTCGGCAGAGGCGGCTGTTGGGAGTTCTTGGAGGCGGCGACGACGGCAACAGTGCTAGGGTTTAGAAACCCTAGCTGAAACCCTAAATATTTAGGATTTTATTATGGTCTGGGCCGGTTCTGTTTGTAACTGGGCCGGTCCAGTTTTCATTGGGCCTGTAATTATTTTTTAATAATAATAATAATAATATTATTATAATAATAATAATAAATAAATAAAATGGGTAAAAAAAAAATTAGTATCTTCAAGGTCCATTAATATCCCACATCTGTAATGTGAAGTAGCAAAGGATGGCCATGAAAGCTACCCCAACATCAAACCCGGCTGATAGAATGCAGTTGTGGCGAGCCCACCAGCCCTTGTACCTCATATACACAAAAAGGTTGAACACCAAGCCTACGGTACCCCAACACCAGTAGTTCACAACCCTGGCAGCTGGCAAATACCCGGAACCTCCAACGATTGAAGGCATGTTAATGAGTTTAATCCACTTTTGGTACGGAAACATACGAGACAGTACCCATATAGGAAATGGTGCGAGGATGCCGATAAGAAAGAAGTAGTTCATCTTAGAGTACAATCCGATACGACCAAATATTCTCAATGGTCCGACTACTCCCCAAATGATGGAGGCATTGAAGAATATGTCATCTCCAGGGCATGTCCAGGGGCTTCCTTGTGGCAGTTTAGATGGATCACAGATATTCTCCACTGTTGTGAGCAGCCACCAAGAAGTCCCGAAATAGACACAAGACTCCACCACTGTTCCGACCAGCTTCAATAATCCGCGCATTTCAAGTCATAAAGCTAGCTAACTATATATCGTTACAAGTAATGAATCTGTGTAGTTCAGAAATTACCTGCACAACAAACATCGACTTTGGAGGAATTTTCATATAGTGGCCTGCAGAAACATTATTGCCTGCGCCGCGCTTATATAGCCGTAGGTCTTGAAAACAACATTTGCCAGTGGTTTTCCGGGATAAATGTAACCGATAATCAGCTCAGTAATGACATTTCGTCCCGGTTGCTGCATATATAGATATGGTGAGCTGAATATAACAAATTAGCAGATGAACATGGTGTGGTTCAGAAATATACCTGGTTCGTGGTAGCCATAATCACGCCAACCGGGAGAGTGAAGAACATAGCCGAGACAATCGCCAAAAGGAATCCCAGTACGGGAGTTGGAATTGTCTGCCAAAGCCTTCGGAAATAAGCACGGTGAGTCCGATTACAATAATCAACAGCATGTAAAACCACCATTGTGGGACTGATTTGTAGTTTTTCTTCATCAATCTACAATGAACATCACTTAACTTATCCCCCAATGCTGATCTTGTTTGTTCCCAGATTGTGCTGCAAATACAAAGTATTTTTTATTTTTATCGAAAACGCTTCGGCTACCGAATTTTAAATCTCAGCATATAAGTACCTTACCGTCCATGAAAAAATACAACATGAGACACTGTAGCGGCCAGTGTGGCAAAACTAATACCATAAGAATATACAAAGAAGACAAGTTAATTTTACTGTAGCCATCATATCCTTGCTGATCGAATTCGTAGGTTGTGAAATTCAAAACTCTTGAAACATTGTATTTTCCGCCATCGTCGGCGAACACGTGTGACGAGATGATTGGAAATCGCATAGCATCATACGAGTTACTCCAGTAAGCTATAGGGATTAATATAAACAACTATGATAAATCCCAGCATTAGGTTAATTATAGCAAATGCAGGGGTAGCTAATGGAGATTGTAAAAAGCTAGCCACTGTCAACCAATCCAAGGAAAACGATCCGACCCCAAGTCCACCTCGAAGCTCCTATTATTTGGGCTGTCACCGAGTCCTTCCATAACCAACAAACGAAAGATAAAGCAGTGATTGATGGAAAAAGATAGTTCGGAACAATATAGTATGCGAAGCTTGATATGAACACCACGAGGAAGAACTGCAGCCTCGTTAGGCCACCTTTAGACCGAACCTCGTCATCATGCAATGCCCTATGATTACAATTACGAGTTGGAAATTGCAAACAGTTCTAGGGTAATAGGAGATAATAAAAAGAATCCAAAGAGAAAGAACCTAAATAGGGAGACCTGCACCAGGTTGTTAGGCCACCACATAAATGGCAAATCAACAAGGAACTTTCGGAACATTCCAGCCCATCCATATCCAAGCATGTAAATATTCCAAAAGAAATAATGATGGTGAGCAACAGATAAGACCACAATAGCATCCGTTACGTCCGTAATAAAAGAAAAACCGACCTGCGTAGTTTGAGCTAACAACAAAGCAGCCAAAGGGTGTATCTGACCGTGATAAAAGGCCTTAACAATGGTAATAATGTTCACTGCATAAACATAGGTAGAACCAGAATTTGCAAATATAGTAATCAGGACAAGCTCTTTCATGTTAAAAGGGCCTGGATTTAATGAGAACGACCATTTTGTCCAAGGAATCTTCAGCAATTTGCGAGGTAGATATGCTGCCATAAGCTTTCCAAGTGGAAGAACAACGATTTGTGCCGAGACCAAAGATATTTGCAATGAATTTTGGCGATACTGGAAGAACTGGTTCAAGAATGACAGAACAGCATACGAGGTTATCCCTAAAGCCCATGTTCGAAACGTCAAACATGGCAATGTCGTATCATCATTAATCAGGACAGTGAGTCGAACTTGCTCTATGGGAGAATCATTTACCTCATCATCTGCATAACATGTTAAACCTGTTCGTTATTCGAAACTATATACTGGACTACATATCTAGTTATATATCGATAAACAATCCGACATCTATCAAACACTAAAAACATACATGCTTGGGTAGATTTTAGCCCACATTTGCAAGTTAGAAGGCATATCAATCTAGAAGGGATGTTTTCGTTCATCATATATTCTATTCATGGAAAGAAGCTCGAGACTAAGATGGAAGTTTACAGGAGCTTTCCGGGATGTTGACGTTATCGATCTCCTTGGTCCGGTGAGACGGAGTAATCACTTTAGAATCTTGATGCTCCATGCCCTCTAAACAGTTTGAATTTAGCAACATAAATGGCAAATATAAGGATACATAAGCTAAGCTTTATATGCATGTACATATTCGCAATAACTAATGTCTGTGGCCTCTGCTTTCGCCAGAGTGAAGCATAGATATCCAAAAAGTTGGTGTTGGAATAATTCTTGGAACCACATGTGGTGATGGGGGTGGGGCGTTGAATCTCTATACAAGATATTTTACTTTTGGCACAATTCTTGTTTTGGATCCTTGATGTAGTTAAATTATTATTTTGGTACCAAGTAGAAATTCTTTTATCAGTTTGACTTGAGGTGTTCATGAGCTAGATCAAAATTGGGTCGATGAGATTTAATACATTCTATGTTTATCTAATTCTAATTTAAAGTTTAAAACTCAATTCAAGTTCAAATTTAAAATTTCGAGTTATTCGAGTTGTATTTTACAACTCAATTTGAACTTGAAATTTTTTCGAGTCGAGTCAAGTTTATGAAATTACAACTCGAAGTCAATTCGAGTCGAATCAAGTAAAAAAATCAGTTTTTCGAGTCAAGTCGAGTTTTGCTCACCCTATTGAACGAGACTAATTTATCTTTTGCACTATACTTTCTCTGTAATTTTAATCTCTCGTCATTCTTTTGTTAAATATGATATGATTTAATGAGATGTTGTAAGTGTTAAAACAATTAAAAATTTAAAATTAAAAAAATTAAAAAAAATCATGAAAGCAAAAAAAATATCTTACAAAATTATAAAATTTAGAATTTGTTTTTGAAATTTATGTTTTCAAAATATAAAATAATGTTTAATTTCTTTATAAAATTATAAAGAATTTAAAATCATTTAAAAGATTCATTGAAATTAAAAAATATATAAAATTATATATATATATATTTATATTTTAAAATTATTTTAAAATTTTAATAAGCAAAATTACATTTTTCAAAAGATCCGATAATATTAGTGCTAATTATGAATTTTTAAGGTTTTTTGTGATATTTTAGAATTATTTGTTTTGTTTTTTTAAGAAATTACTATATTTTTAGAATTATTTCGACATTCGATTGTGTTTGGTTAGTCTAATCAACTTTATTAATAGATTAAAACGATGAACGGAATGATAATACAAAAGTCAATTTAAATAAAATAAAATTTAAAATAAAATTTGATAATTTAACAATAGTGTAGGGGTTAAAACATATATTAAACCTTTATTTTATATATATATTATTTCCGCAGAAGAAACAAAGGTAGACGGTCGGTTGATGATTGGGTTACTGAAAACAATTATATGGCCACAAGCATGCATGTCAAATGCAATAGGATGGTCATTGCCGCCTGTCTTGTACTCTCTAAGGCTTGTTCAGGGGTATAGATTTAAAGGGCTGTTGTAACTGATCTCTTTATGATTACATTCTGAGATATTAATACAGATTCCAATTAGCAATTCAAATTCAAAGCTGTTATCATCGTCATCATCATTATATTTTTGACAGATGGAGAGAAAGTTTGTATCTTTAGTTGTGTTGTTTTAACATTGTTTATTCGCACTACAATTTGATTTTTTTATAATGGATTTGTTTGTTGATTGTATGGTTTGATCACTTTGCTGGCTGCTAACGTAGTTGATTTGCATCAAGTTTGGAACTTTAGAATGGAAAGATTTGAACCAGAACTTAAGCAGCATACTTTGAAAAAACAGATGAAACAGAAGGTTTTTTTCTTAATCTCCAAAATATGTGTTTGTTTACAGATGTAACTTAATTTTCTATGTTTTCTTTCTTTTACTAATATATCTACTCTATTCTTTGTTTTCCCTTCCTTATGCAATGCGCTTTAAGAGAAAGTTTACCGGATGATGTTCTGGTTCTCATTATTTCCTGTTTGCCGACGAAAGTAGCAGCAAAAACTAGCCTTCTTTCACGACGATGGAGATCCGTATGGACCTTACTCCCACGTTTGGAGTTTGATGCTTCAAACACATCGAGTAAAATCAAAAACCGAACTTTTGGTTCTACGAGTATCAGTGAGTTTGTAGCTTCAGAAAAGGTTAGGTTCGTGAGCGTGGTGAATCAGGTCGTGGAATCATACCCTCTACCTGCTATTGATGAATTCAAGGTTTGCTTTGATCACGACATACTTCATAAGCATGACATTGATAAATGGGTCAAGTTTGTTTTTGAAAAGAAAGCTAAAAGAATAGAATTGGATTTCTCACGTGCAAAGTACATGTACACTTAGTGTCCATTGAAGCTTGGTTTACCGAGTTTTATTCCCCTCACAGCTCTTGTACTGAAATACGTAGGAGTAAATGAGAAAGTTCTTGTCAACTTTATATCCAATAGTCCGTTTCTAGAATGCCTATGCGTTAAATTTCATTCTCAATTGTTCATCTGAGAGTCGCTGGTCCATCTCTCCGCTTGAAATACTTGGAGATATATGGTTGTTCAAGGTTGAAGAGTTTGGAAGTTGTTGCCACCAACCTTTTAACTCTCAAATATTGTGGACCATATATAAATATTCCCTTTGAGAATATTCCAAACCTCATAGAATTATGCATCGGGAAGGCACTTACTGGTAAGTTGCAGCAGATTTTAACATTTTTCCCTCGGCTCCGTAAGCTTCAACTCGACATAGGATATGTGGAGGTGAGTTTGAAGAATTGAAATTCCTTGTGTAGCTTTAAATTTGTTGTCTTTATGGTTAAATTTTAAACTCTAATTCTTGGTTTGATACTTCAGAACACGGTGAGAAGGCTTGAATACCCTCTAATGAATCAGCTGAAGCAGATGGAACCGAGGATTTATGGAGATAATATGTATAGACTTCTTTTCTTGTCTTCGTGGATCAAAGCTTGCCCTTCCTTGCACCGATTCGCTTTGGATGTAAGCACTTTTAACCAAGACTTTAGATTAATTTCTTTCTATCTAAGGCTTGTAGTAATAATGCGTATACATAATTTTTGGGTGTTGCAGTTTGAATGGGGAGGTTGTAGTTATTTTAAGAGATTTGAGAAACGTCAAAAAAGTGTTCATCATAACCTGAAAGTGGTGGAAATAAGTGGGTTTGTTGGAAAAATTGTTGATACTGAATTATATATGTTGTTGATCGAGATTGCTATTGTGCTCGAGAAGATTGTTATTACCCCTACCGATATTTAGAGGACATCCAAAGCTATAGAGCGTGCAGAGAAACTTAGATCGAAATATGATATTGGAGATAAATTAGTAATTATGTAGCATGTTAGTTGTTTTGTTCGTTTATGCAATAATATTTAATCATCAAACACCTATTATGTCTACAACATGTATTCCATAAATTTGACAGTCATATTGAGATAAAAAAAAATACATTAAATTGGAATTAAGATGATTAATCTTAAATTTTTTTATAGATGAAATTAAATTGTGATGTTTAAAATATATTTACGTTAATCATAAGATGATAAAAAATACTTTAAATGTCATTCTAATTTGATTTCATTAAATTTTATGAAATTGAATTAAATAAATATTATAAAATTTTATAAAGAAGTAAAATTTAAAAGTTATAAATTAAATTAATGTATAAACTATCATAAAATTAGTTTTTTTTCTGCCGAAAAAAATACCTCTAACATTTTTATCCTAGCCTGAAGCCGCTACTGCCTTTGGCCCATTACATTCACGTAATGCTTACTTTACAGCTTTATAAATTCTCCTCTCAATGCTTTGATCAATGAATATCAACGGAGTTCTCTACTGTGTTACTGAATTCGATTGTTAGTCTTGAAAATGGGTGTAATATCAAAAGAATGTGAAAGAATACAACTTTTAGAAACCATGCTGAAGCAAGCCACCAACTTACCGTATACACATGTGACTGGAACATAAATCCGTCGGAGCTATTAGACGAACATATTGAGAAAGTGAAGTGTGACTGTTATACGAGCAGGTTGCTCCTTCTTCCATTTGCACTTTCTTCTTACTTTTTTAATCGGTGTGCTTACCTTTCTTATTCTTATTGACAGGTATGTTTGGAAACTGAGAAGTTCCCTTTTAGCTCGCATTAGGAAGTTACTCCTCCAAGAAAAATGAACTTTAGCAAGAAAACCGTGTAATGCAGAGGATGCATGGAAATGGAGATTGGAATGGCATAATTGATAATGGAGGGATTACCACTACAATATCCGAAGAAATTTCAAATTGGGCTCACCTAGCCTAAATTCTTTTACTTTAATGAACTGGTATCTATCTTTTGACTGATTAATAATGTTTTGGGTTTACAGATACTATATTTTGTTTCTTGTTTTGGTATAAATAATTACTCTCAAACTGAAGATATATTTGAGTAATTTTATATTGTTTCTTTTTGTTGTTGCATTTTTTGTTTTTTTCAGTATTGTTGGTTTATTAGTATTTGTTGGGAATCACGATCTTTCCCGATTCGTGAAGTTAAGATAGGCATTTAGAGATTAATGATAGTAAAGAGAGCACAATAGTATAATTCTCCAATTTGGAGATTCTTACACTATACAAAAGAATAGTAGGATTACAAGGATGTGTTCACAAAATTTGACTCACACTCGGTGGATCTCTCAAGCTTGAGCATAAAGACTTCCCAAGCTATCTCTCTTCTCTCTCAAAGAATCTATCTAACTCTCTAGTTTCTCACTCTAAGAAGTGGACTCTCTTAGTATTTTTTGGAACTCTTGGATGGTTAGGAATGAAGTCTCTCACCCCTATTTATACTACTCCACCTCCACAATGAATGATGGAGATTACTTACATCTAAGGGTGGAGATTAATTATCTAAAATGCTCCATACATTCTAAGAATCTCTACACTCTTCCACTCCCTTCCATATTCTTCCATACTCTTCCATAAGGTTCCACACATCTCCAGAATATTCTAGAGGATTCCACACTCTTCTACAAGCTTCCAGAGAATTCTACACTTTTCTAGAGTTCTCCGAAAATGCTCTAGAAAATTCTACACTTCTCCAAAAAACTCTAGAATTTTCTAGAACTTCTCCAATTAAGGAGAGATCCAACAATATTCTATATTGTAAACAAAAGATTACTTTTTAGTTCAAGGGTCTCACCCTAAATCCCTCTTTCACGCCTCTGACAAAGGTAATTATTTTATTTTCTATTGATTGGGAATGGGATTAAAAAGGGTTCAAAACACAAGTTGTAGGTGCATTTTATTTTACTTCCCCTTGATTTCTAATACTGTTGATTTTTAGAAAAATGTAATTATTATATATCGCTAGGGTTGTGTTTCTCCCTGATGGACTTAATTTGGCAACAGGTAATGGAGAACTATCGGTGTTTTTTCTTAAATACTTGTGCATTAATATTCATGGAATGTTTCATTTTTAATTTGGTTTCTCTTATTTTTGTGAAGCTTACACTGATGGAGTGGTGAGGATATATAATAAGCTGGAGGATGATTCAAGTAAAAGTTTAAGTATGTAATGCTCCAAATATCGATTTAGGGACTATATTGAAATGATTCAAAATAGGAGAATTTATTTGAGTAAATGATATAAGATGAGAATGATTAGGATTATTGGTTTAGACTAAATTGTGTTAATGGATTATTAAGAGGGTACTTTAGTCTTTTAAATGAAAGAGAAATTAAAGTGTATTTTAAATTGGTATTAAAGATAAGGGGAAAAGGGAATTAGATTGTTAAAAAGTTCTCTTCCTTCTTCTTCCTCTTTACCCATAGAAGAACTTCCCCATAGCTCAAAGGTAAGTTTTCAATTTAATGGTTTATTCCTTCAATTTTTTATGGTTATTGAATCCTTGTATATGATGGAAGCTTAAGGAAGGTTTAGATGGGATTAAAACAATGAGATAAGGGAAATAAAGGAGATTTTAGAAAATGGGTTTTATAATGATATGTTAATATATGACGGTTTATTGATGTTTATTGGTAGAATTGACTTGTCAATAAGGTAAATGAAATATTAGAAGTATTGGATGAGTGTAAAAACAAGTTATAAATTGTGGCGTGATTCTTAGAATCAAATGCTATTGAGGGATACTAGATGTTTTAAGTATCTAAACGAAGGAAAATTAGTATGGTTAAGAAGAAAAGAGTTATATAGTATTGTTAGCGGTAAATGTGGGGGAAATTGGCCAAATTTGGGTATGTCTTGGGTTGAGAACTGGAAAATCTGGGCATGGGTATCAGTACTGATAGAACAGTACCGATACTATAGGCAAAAATTGGGCTGAATTAGATGAGAAATATTGATATTGATTCAATCAGTATCGGTAGCGACGAGGTAGTATCGATACCATGGTAAGGGCATCGATACCAGATAATATCGAACCTAATTTTGGTATCGATACCAGAAGAGGGTATCGGTACAATAATATAGTAGTATCGATACCATGGTAAGGATATCGATACCATGCCATATCGAATCTAATTTTGGTATCGATATCGAAAGGGGGTATCGATATCATAGTAGGGTAGTATCGATACCATTGTCAGAGTATCGATACTGAAGAACCAGAAATTTTAAGTTATGCTTATATTGTTGTAAAAGTATTAATAATAAGTACTTTTTTATTAATGTTTAAGTTATAATTGTTAGGAAATGCACTAATAATTGATATTATACTTGTATTTAATGAATCTGGGATAGATCGAAATCAAGCTCCCAAGTCGAGTAAGGAAAAAGGCAAGGGCCTAGTTCCGGAGTAATCATCTTCCTATTTTTGGATATCTAAGAAATGCAAACCATGTGAGTGCATTTAATTATGTACGTATATGTTATAATAGTCATAGTGTTATGAATTATTGATGTATGTATGATGATTACCAAATGGCACTAAGTATGCTAAAATGTTAAGAAATACATACTAAGTGTATGAATTTCTGTATAGGGTACTTCATGTGCTAAAATGTTAAGAACTTCATACTAAGTGTATGAATTTCAGTATAGGGCACTTTGTGTGCTAAAATGATACGAAATTTGTAACATCCTCAATACCGAGTTAGTGACTAAATTGTTAAATTTTAGAATTTGGTGATTAAAGTAGAATAATTGAATAGTTCAAGGACTTATATGTGAAATGTTGTGTAGGATTGAATTGCAAAGAAGGAGGAATAGAATGACAAGATGGTCATTTGTAAGGAAATAATTAAATTATGTTATGGTTATATAATAACCTACGTGGAAATGGTGGGGAGCAAAAATCTAAAGCTTCCAGAGTTCTCTTCTTCTCTCTTCTTCATGCGTGGAAGCCAAGAGCAAAGATAAGAGTTCTTATTAGTGGATTGTTAATTAAAATTTAAGTTTGGTTTTGATTATCAAGTGACACTTAAGCTTAAGGAAAGCTTTATTTGTCCTAAAACAACAAGAGGAAAGGTATATGAAGGATTAAAGAAATGAAGTGAATAAGTGAAATCTTGGTAGAAAATATAGTTATTAGATTTCCAGTTGACTTGTCATCAACCTAATTAAGGAGTATGAAGTGTTAAAATTGGATTTGGAACATGTTGAAAGTTGAGTATAATTCTTGAATTCTATGTAGAGGATTGGATTTTGAAGTTAAGGATGTATTGAATGAGTATTAATGAGTTTAAGTATGAGTAGGTGAGTTAAGAATATGTGAAGGGAAGAAATATGAAGTGTTTGAGCTGAAATAAAGTAATTTTCATGCTTAAAATGTGATTTCTGGGCAAGGGGTATCGGTACCCATTCATCAGGTACCGATACCTCAAGAGTAAAATTCAGGAAGATATTCAAAGGGTATCGATTCCTTAAAATGGTATTGATACCCCCTTGAATGAAAATTTTTGAATGTAATTTGGGTATCGATACCTAGGTAGTGTATCGATACCTCAGTTAAGGGATGTATCGATACCCTATGGGTGGTACCAATACCTACTTTAAATAGAAAATGAATTTTCGCCTTTCTTTTAGTTTAAAAAATGAAGGATTAAAGTATGCTAGTTAGAATACTGAGATGTACCAATATATGATTGTGTAGATATCGATCGAGAGCAACGTCCGGACAAGTCGGCAAGAAATAGTCATCGAGAAAAAGATAAGAGATCGATATTGACTAGTAAGGCCAGATGAGTGCATAAGGATATTAAATATGACTCGATGGGAAATTAGACTTGCGATAAGTTTGTTTCCTATATGTTGAAATATATGATTGCATTAGTAGAATAATGATTAGGATTGATATTGTGTGATATGACTTGTATGCATTAAATGTCATGTGAACATAAGAGGACAACATATAAATTATATGATATGAGATAAGTGAAAGCATGCATATATGATATATGTTATGTAATAAGATATATATATATATATATATATATGGTTACATGAAATACATGGGAAAATGTATATGTGATTAAATGACTAAGTGAATATGGGAATGTATGATAATATAATAATAATGCCCATGATATGTGTTATGAGAGCTAGGGGTATAGTTGGCATGCCAAGAGTCGAGGGTTCTACGTGGTCCTTCGGGACATATATGAAATTTTGTGGAACATATATGTGGGTACTTCGGTACACTTATTTGGTCCATTGTATTATGTATATGGTTCTTAAGGAGTGGTCATTTGAGACATAGTGGTCCTTCGGGAAAAATATTCATTGCCCTTAGTGGGAATTATACGAGCTGTGGTGAAATCATAGTGCACAACCTCTATGTACTCACATACCTGTAGTTCTCAGAAGTGTACATGGGCTAAACAAAGAAATAATATAAAGAAATATTGTATGATGTTATACGCTTTGTTTGTGAAAAGTATATTATGGAGTGCTTCAAAGATTAAGATCAAATTATATGTTCTAAATGGATTAATGGTAGTGATAATGACAATAATGTCACTAGAATAATGATGATATGTGTACATGTTTATAATTGGTTATATGAATTGATATATGATGTTTGTATTATATTTTTATGTGAAATGTTCATGCATTATTGATTATAGAGAGTTCAGATTAATCTATTTTATACCTCACTAAGTCATCAACTTAGCGTGTGAGTGTTTCACACGTAGGTTATGGAAAGAAGAGAAGCGAAGAGGAGCAAGACAGGTCAGACTCTCATTTTCACAAATCAGATCAGAATTGTAGTTAAGTATAGGTATTTGGTTGTATATAGTGTGTTGGCATGTAACAAAATTATGAATTACTAATGCTCTAATTGATTTTGTATTATTTTGGTCCAATTTGTGTAAATTAACATCTTCTATTTTAATGAAAGTTTAAATTTTCATGATTTTCTTTAAGAGTCAAAGTTTAAAAAGTCAATGTGACACCTCGGACTCTGATCCGGGTCGAATACGTGTTGGGGGTGTTACAAAATTCATACTAAGTGTATGAATTTCAGTATAGGGCACTTCGTGTGCTAAAATATTAAGAAATTCATACTAAGTGTATGAATTTCCGTATTGGACACCTTGTGTGCTAAAATGATAAGAAATTCATACTGAGAAATAAATCAAGTATGGGAAATAAATGTGTATAAAACTAAGAAATTCTTAAAAAAATTGGATTTTTATATTGGTAATGGGTATGCAAACCACACAGATTTTAGTGATGGTTGATAAATGATGATATTAGCACTAACGATGCAAATTAAAGAATACTTATTGAAATGAACGATCCATTGATATGTAAAGTGTAATAAAATAACTTGTGTTTAGAACTTTACTTATGATTAATTATGTCTCACTAAGTAATACTTAACGTGTGTTTATTTCACGCATATGTGAATACTAGCTAAGTAAGGAGATCATCAGACATCAAGTCAGAGTCGCCTCATCAGTAACAGTATGACATACTTGTCTGCTTTTGATATATTTTGGTTGGCATGTAATAGGTTTAGTAAAAACGCTTTGAAAAACTTTTGAATTAAACTAATGTATAATAGTGAAATGTAAAACATCTTTTTTTATTGTATATGTAAGTTTAATGCATGTTTTCATTATAAGTAAATTATAACGGTTTATAAAAATGAAAAAAATTGTATGGATTTTCAAAGGGGAAACTAGTTTAAAAGTGATGTGACATCTATATCTCGTATACATAACTGTATACGGGAGATGGGTGTTACAAAGTACGAGCCTGAATCACTTTTTATCATAGTGATTACCTTGGGTGGATTGCCTCGTAATCTCATCTCGTGCTTATGTTGTGCAGGTTTTTAAGAATTAATCTGCCTATCGGAGGTCATCCGCTAGCTGTTGCTTCTTCTGATGATGCATCTTATGTAATCGTGGGGGCTTTTCGGGCTATGAGTGGCTGTTCCTTGTATATGTATCAAGAAGAAAACCCGAAAATTCTAATGAACAAGCAACTGTGGTAGTTAAGTTTAAAGTGAAAGTATGATCAGACTCAGTAACGAATGTCATGTGTTGTTAGCTTAACAGATTATGCTTTTATATGCCTCGTGAGAAAATTTTATGCCGATTTTTCTTGTGATAGCAACACTTTCCTTGAAATCCATATGCTTTACTATTAAATTAATAACTGGGTTTGGATTTTTCAGGAGCTTCCATATTTTGATATCGTGCTCCCAGGGAACAAGATAGATCTCCAGAAGCAACCCGCAGTTTAATTCCTTTAAAGCTTATTATTAGTGTTTGGCAATGTATTTCGAATTACAAATCTATTCCTAACTTCCCCCAGACCGAAACATGCGATCTGCTCATCTTGGATCGATCTGTTGATCAGGTTAATAATACTTATTATATCTAAATGTAGAATAAATCCTTATATTATACCCATATCATTTCCCATTGTTGAATAAATGTAGAATCCTTATATTATATCTAAATCTAATGTGCACATAATTTATATGAATTAATCGTTAAAAATATTTAACTATTTGTAATTATTTTTAATTTTTTAGTGAAGTGGTATTATGTATTTTTCTTATTATTAATATATACTGAATGGTTTTTTATTATATTAAAATTATGAATTTGTTTATTTCTTTTAAAATTTAATTATAATTTTAATTATTAGAATATTAGGGTAAACTACCTATTTGGTCATCTGCCTATTACTTAGTTTCTGTTTTGGTCAATGAACTATTAATATTTTTCAAATCATATCTAACCTTACGTTTTGATTCTGTTTTAGTCATCTGTCGTTAAAAAATTAGCAGTGATATTGATGTGGTATTTTTAACTATTTTTTAATGCTAACATGGCATTATGTTATAGTGATACATCCGTATCATTATTAATCTTTTAATGGGCGTGACCAGAACATAATCAAATCGTAAATAATTTTAGATGTAATTTTGATAAAAATAATAATTTAGTGATAAAAAAAGAAATATTTGAATGACTAAATAGGTAGTTTACCCAAATACTATTATGCAAACCAATTTCTAAGACCATTAGTCGGATACGGATTTATTTGTACAAAAGACTGAAAGAGTTTGTTTCCTTTCTTCTTCTTTTTTGAGCAAACGCCACGCCACGTGTACATCGGTGTCGATATTTCCACGCCGAAAAGGGTAGCACAAAGTTGACACCTTACCCCAAGCCATTTCCAGTTCTCCTCAAAGCTTCGGTTCCGCCTCGCTGTGATTGCTATCTCTGTCATCGAAAAGAGATGGAATATTACTGTTATTTCTTCCCTCGCTAATGGATTCAGTTCTTGCGATTGCGGCTCTTTCATTTGTTCTTGGAGCTCTGATCGCTTTCATTTTTTTCAGAAGCTACCTTCTAAAAAAAAGATCCGAAGTCCGAACCATTGCCAAACCGGAGCTTCATTCAGATCCGAAAAAGCAATCAAAGCCGCCTCAGTCTATCTCTAAAAAGTCTCACCCTAAATCTCACTCTCACGCCTCTGACAAGGTCATTATTTTCTCTTCTGTTGATTGGCGATGAATTTAGCAAGGGGTTCTCAACACAATTTCAAGTTCCATTTCTTAATTTTATGTCCCCTGATTTTTATACAAATGTAAGCGGGAAATTTAAGATTTACTTATCCAAGCCATTAGACTTTTTCTTTGTTTTCTCCAGAATTTTGAGAATTTTTTTTCTTTTAGTCATAATCTGGTATTGCTAGGGTTTAGACTTAGGCCGGTGTATATATATATATAATAGAAATTGACTAAAAAAATACTCATTTTCTTATTATGTTATGTAGGATTCAAACAAGTGTCATCATCCATTGGATTTGAATACTCTTAAAGGTCACGCGGATTCGGTCACAGGGTTGTGTTTCTCCCCTGATGGACATAATTTGGCAACAGGTATTTGAGAACCATTGGTGGTTTTTTAAAATACTTGTGTATTCATATTCATGGAATGTTTCATTCTTAATTTGCTTTCTCGTGTTTCTGAAAAGCTTGCGCTGATGGAGTGGTGAGGATATATAAGATGGAAGATGCTTCAAGTAAAAGTTTCAAGTACGACTGAAGCACTATTTCTAATAGTGACAACCTTGGGAGGATTGCCTTTTAAGCCTTAATGTTATCTTGTGCTACTGTTGTGCAGGTTTTTAAGAATTAATCTGCCTGTTGGAGGTCATCCACTAGCTGTTGCTTTTTCTGATGATGCATCGTCTATAGTTGTGGCTTCTCAGGCTATGAGTGGTTGTTCCTTATATATGTATCAAGAAGAAAAACCGAAAACTTATAATGACTCCAAGCAGCAGACAAAACTCCCTCTTCCACAAATTAAGTGGGAACACCACAAAATTCATGACAAACAAGCAATTCTGACCTTAACTGGAGCTACTGCAAGTTATGGAACTGGAGATGGGAGTACCGTTATTGCTTCTTGCTCAGAAGGTTTGACATTATCCATATCACAAAATGCATATTTATATTTTACCAAAACTGTACTATATATAATTCAGATCTAATATAAGTAACTCTGTGTTACTTCTCAGGTACTGATATTACACTTTGGCATGGAAGAAGTGGGAAAATTTTAGAGCATTTCGACACTAATCAGTTAAAAAATAGCATGGCCATTTTCTTGCTGCCGCAGCAGCGTTTACAGCGGATGTGAAGGTAGAGATCTCTGAATTCCCCTGTAAATGTTGCACAATATTAATACTATGATCAATATGCCTAAATTCTAAAGTAACACCTTAATATTTTTAGTTACTTATCACCAATAATTTTTCTGAAATCTTGAATTACGAATTTACGATTGTGTCAATAGTTGACATGATGAGATTCACAAATCATAGAGTGCATTTCAGAAATCAGTTGCACATTTATTTATTGAAAGGTATTGGATATTAAGCCCTATTATGTATAAATGATCATTCCAGTTTATTTGAATTCACACTACTTATATTGTCAAGGCATGAATGTGCTGCATATAGAACTGAAGTGAGATTTCCCCTTCTATAATTTTGTGAATATTTTGGTTCATATTTTTCATTTATATTGAAGATGCAATAGTAGTTCTGCATTTTATCTTTCAGTTTTATTAGTGTACTAAGTATTTGTATTTGTGTTGTCAGGTGTGGGAGATTGTGTATTCAAAGAATGGTTTAGTCTAGGAGGTTTTAAAAGCTATGCAGCTTAAAGGGCACAAGGCACGTAATTTCTTTCAATAATGTTAAAGCTTATTTGCTATCTTCCTAATGTGTTCAGTTTGCTCAATTACATATTTTCTTTCACGTGACAAATTGCTTTTTCACTGTTAGAGGTTTTTGATAATTTATATAGGAGAACAATTACAAAGTCTTCTCACTTCTGTTTTTGGTACTTAATATTGATGGAAATTTCTGTTCTTAGTTTGAATTATCTTGATCAAATAGGAGAATGACTTTTAATTCTTTGGACTTCTATTTGCTAATGCATCTCTTGTCTGTTCTTCTACGTGGCATATAGGAAATAATAAACAGGCTAATAGCTTTATAACTTTCCTTGAACTTGCTGTTTGTTCCTAACCTTTCCATTTTTCTGTTTCTTATTCCTAAATGTCCAGAGTGCAGTAACTTGGTTATGCTTTTCTCCAAACTCGGAGCAAATTATTACAGCATCCAAGGATGGTTCAATAAGAATTTGGAACATCAATGGTCTGTCAGCACCCCTTAGTCTTTCGCCCTCTTTTATTTACATACTATCTCCCATTCTTGATGAAATAGAAAAAATCAACTTTATGAAGGTTGATTTCTTTTACACCACCTACAAAGAAAGACGAGGCAGGGGATGGAGGTGAAATAAATACTTTTCATAAATTTGAAAGACATGACAAATTTCAAAACCTGAAATAATGTACTAATTTACAATTTTTTGTGCCAAAGCTTATCTACTTGGGTAGCTAATTTCTGTTTCTTGTGTTAATAGTTACTATTTTTTGCCTGCTGACTGTTCTATTTGATTTTTAAGTTCGATACCATCTTGATGAGGATCCAAAAACCCTGAAGGTGTTTCCAATACTGATGGAAAGATACTGGCAACAACTCATGGTTCAGCATTACAGTGGCTGTGCATCGAAACAGGAGCGGTCTTGGATACAGCTGAAAAGGCCCATGATGGTACATCCCAAGCATCAAACATTTATTTTGTTTTATTTTTTGATCTCCTTATCCATACCAAATTTTCACATTTGAATCTATAGAAACGATGTCATGCCTAACTACATAAAGCTAATATTTTTCGTAGTCCTGATACCCTATGATGACTGTCACCCGGCTCGGATCTCTTCTTTCTTGTATGATTAAATACTAGTTACGAAATGCTAGTTGTGATTCTAGAATTAAGCTTCATTTTATGCTGCAGGTGATATTACATGGATTTCGTGGTCATCTAAACCGATACCTCTAGGTAAAAACATACTTATTACCGCATGTGTGAGTTGTCTGATATCCTCAGTTCCTTCTTTGCTTACAATTGCATTGTTTAAATAGGTGTTATAGATTGAAAGAAAAGAAAAGGTTTAGGAGAAGAATTTAGACGAAAGAGAGAGTTGATAGAGAAGAAAAATGCATCATTCATTTCATAAAGGAAAATATTGTTTACACAACAGTTTTATTTTCATACAGGCTGTTACAGGAATCTAACAAATGCCAGCTGGCATTCTTCACTAACAGATTGCCTAACAAACTGATTCTTTGTTATCACAGGTACTGGGCCATCCGGTTGGGCTTATCCTCCTTGTTCTGGCTGACTTTAGCCTGCTTCAACCCATCAGGTAATTTTAATTCTTTTTCCCCTCGTGCTTCATTTCTCTCTTTCAATTCAATTCCCAATTTACTTCCCAGAATCCCTAACCCTCGTTCCTCCTCCATCCCCAATTCATGCTCATTCGAATCCCGCTCACTTCCTCGATCTTCCCTTTCTTCTCCAACTACAACAATACCCACCCCACGAGACGAGCCTTGTCCCCAAGGATCAAACGTAGGAAACTGCCCTCGTAAGACCGAATAATCTTCCCAAGTATCATTTGCTTCATCCAGATTTTGCCATCGAACCAAAAGTTGAGTGATTGGTTTTCCATTTCTGTTTACGATTCGTCTCCCAATAACTTTTAAGGGTTTGATTCGGAACTGACCATCATCTTCTATGGCAGGAGGATCTGTTGCAGCACGCGAGGAGTCCCCGATGAATTTCTTTAAGAGACTGACATGAAATACTGGGTGGAGTCTTGATGAGGCTGGTAAGTCTAATTTATAAGCAACTTCCCCTATCTTTTCCAATACCTTGTAGGGGCCATAATATTTAGCTGCTAATTTCAAATTTTTTCGCAGGGCAATTGAAGACTGCCTATATGGCTGCAATTTGAGGTAAACCAAATCTCCAATAGAAAAATTTCTTTCTGATCTACCTTTATCTGCTTGCTGCTTCATTCTGTTGCTAGCTAATTCCAATTGATGTTTAACCAATTGCCTCGTATGTTCTCTGCTATGCATGATTTCACTGACTGACTGTAGAGTAGTATCTGTAGGCCAAACCATAATAGGTGGTTTGTACCCATATAAAGCCTGAAATGGAGTCGGTTTTAAAGCAGTATGGTAAGTGGTGTTGTACCACCACTCTGCCTGGGGTAACCATTTAGCCCACTGTCTACGTTGATATAAACAAATACCCCTTAAATACTGTTCCAAGCATTGATTCACCCTTTCTGTTTGTCTATCCGTTTCAGGATGATAAGCAGTGCTGAAAAGGGTCTTAGTACCCAATTGCTTCATCAATTCCTTCCAAAACAAACTAGTAAAGGTCTTGTCTCTATCAGAGATGGCCATTTGAGGTTGACCATGTAATTTATAGACATTGTCTAAGTAGAGTTTAGCTACCTCTACTGCAGAATAAGGATGTGATAGGGGCATAAAATGACTGTATTTTGTAAACTTATCCACAATAACCAAAATACAGTTTTTCTTAAAAGAAGTAGGCAACCCTTCAATGAAATCCATAGTTATAATCTGCCAAGCTTGATTAGGAACAGGCAGGGGCTGTAGCAAACCAGGTTTTGCTACATGTTCAACCTTAGTTTGCTGGCAAACTTCACAACATCTCACATAAGTAGCAACCATAGATTTTAGGTTTGGCCAATAAAAATTTGCCCTGATTCTGTAATATGTAGCTTGTGCCCCAGAATGTCCCCCCTGAGCATAATCATGTAGAGATTGAATAATCTTCACTCTAAGGCTCCCATTAGCTCCAACATAAACTCTCCCATCATATCGAAGAACAACCTTAGAATATTTCCACTTACTGTCAGCAGAAGGAGTAATAGTCATAATTGAAATCCAATTCTGAGCTAAAGAATCACCTTGGTAGCTTTCTTCAATTTCTTGAATCAAAGTAGGCACCAAAACTGTCACTCCTATAGCCAAATACTGAGCCTGCTCCTCCCATCTCCTAGATAAAGCATCAGCAGCCACATTCAATTTTCCTTTTCTATACTGAATAGTATAGTCTAATCCCAACAGCTTTGTCAACCCTTTTTTCTGAATAGTGGTAGTCAGTTTCTGTTCTAGAAGAAACTTTAAAGGCTCATGGTCAGTCTTAATCACAAAAGGTTTACTTTCCAAGTGGTGTCTCCATTTAGAAACAGCCAAGAGAATAGCTAGATATTCTCTTTCATAGATAGATAAAGCTGAATGTCTAGGACTTAAAGCTTTACTCAAATAAGCAATAGGCCTACCTTCTTGTGACAGAACAACCCCCACACCTCCAGAACTAGCATCTGTTTCTAGATAAAAGGGCTTAGAAAAATCTGGTAGAGCTAATACTGGAGCAGAACTCATAGCCCTTTTAAGTTCTTCAAAAGCAGTACAAGCAGCAGAAGTCCATTGAAACCCATCCTTCTTTAACATCTGTGTCAATGGTCTGCTAATAATGCCATAATTTCTTATAAATCTTCTATAATAACCTGTCAACCCCAAAAATCCTCTAAGAGCTTTAAGGGATTTAGGCTTGGGCCAAGTATGCATAGCTTCCACCTTACTAGGGTCTGTAGACACCCCTGCAGCAGAAATAATATGACCCAGATATTCCACCTTAGTCTGTCCAAAAAAACACTTGGACATTTTTGCAAATAACCGATTCACTGCCAAAACTTCCAAAACAACCTGTAAATGTTCAACATGTTGTTTCATACTGCCACTGTACACCAGAATATCATCAAAGAAAACTAAAACGAATTTTCTAAGAAAATAACTGAATAATTCATTCATGAGAGCTTGAAATGTAGCAGGTGCATTAGTAAGGTCAAAAGGCATTACCTTAAACTCATAATGCCCCTGATGAGTTCTAAAGGTTGTCTTATAGATATCATCTGGTTGAATTTTGATCTGCCAATATCCTGACCTCAAATCAATCTTTGAAAAATAAACTGCCCCATGTAACTCATCCAACAAGTCTTCCACTATAGGAATAGGAAATTTATCTTTGATTGTCAAACTGTTCAGTTTTCTATAGTCCACACAAAACCTCCAAGTACTATCCTTCTTTTTAATAAGAAGGCAATGAGAGGCAAAAGGACTCCTGCTAGGTTGAATAATAGAAGAAGAAAGCATATTAGCTATTTGCTTTTCAACTTCAGTCTTCTGATTGTGAGGAAATCTATAAGGCCTTAGATTAACTGGTGTGGCAGTAGATACCAGTGGAATTGTATGGTCATGTGTCCTCTGAGGAGGTAGTTCTTTAGGTTCAGCAAAAACCTTGCTGTATTTATCCAAGATAGGTTGCAATTCAATAGGAACAGAGAAAGAGTTTCCTGCCATAGTTAATAGGACAATATGGCCCATAACATCAGAATCCCTTGCAGTCATTTTAAGTAATGTAGCTCCTGATATTTGATGTAATTCAGTTGAAGGTTGTTGACCTTGAATACAAATTTGTTCTCCTCCATGATCAAACTTAAGGTCATATTATTGAAATCCATCAAAATTGGACTGAATAATTTCATCCAATCAACTCCCAAGACCATGTCACTTCCTCCCAATTTAAGCAACCTAAAATCATGTAAAAAAATATGGCCCTGCATTTCCCATTGGACCTTGTTACATCTAGCAGAACTGAACAATTGTTGGCCATTAGCTACAGTAATGGCCAAAGGATAAGCAGTATTAACCTGTATGCCAGCATCAGCCCATTTAGGAGTCAAGAAACTGTGTTTACTGTCATTGTCAATTAAGATTCTCAATGATTTTCCTTGAATAGTTCCCTGGATTCTTAATGTATTATGGCCAATGCAGCCAGTAATAGCATTCATAGAGATTTCCAGATTCTCCTCTTCTTGTTATTGAAACTGCTCTGCCTCAGTAGGACATACTTCTACTAGAGAAGTGTTAATTTCCTCAGTAATCATATTTAACTGCCTGGTTTTACACTGATGACCTGGAATGTATTTTTCACCACATTTAAAATAGAGACTGTTTTGCCTTCTATAATCTATCAGATTTTGTTTTGGATTTGACATAGAAGTAGGTTTTGTGGCTACTGGTAAGGCATTTGTCTTGGATGTAGGTATGGGGTTTGGGTAGGGTGGGACCTTAAAAGAAGACCTGAATCTTCTACTTTCAAATTCTACTGACAGTTCATATAGCTTGGCTTGTTTACATGCTTCACACAAGCTCTTAGGGTCCAAGGCCTTAACCCTATGCTTAATATCATCTCGGAGTCCACTAATAAAAAGTGACACAAAAAATTCTTCAGTCAAAGTAGGATTCTGTAGAAGCATATAAGGTTGTAGCTCTTCAAACTTCTCCTGATAATCCTCTACAGACCCCTTCTGTATCAACTTAGTAAACTCCTCTACAATATCAGAAAATGATCTATCACTAAATCTGTGACAAATATCAGCTTCAAATTCATGCCAATTGACATGGTGTTTCTGCATTATATACCCATCAAACCATATTTCTGCTTTTCCAGTTAAAAACATAGTGGCTACCTCCACTCTCTGTTCCATAGGCACACTGCAAATAGAAAAATACTTCAAACATTTCTGGATCCACCCTCTAGGATTAACTCCTTCAAAGAAAGGAAGTTCTATTTTTGGTCTGTGCCACATACTTCCTGAACTGTTAAATGAGCCCCCTGTACCCCTTTTTTCAGCTTCCAGTCCCCACATAATAGGTCTAGTGTTACTGTTTTCCCCCATTTGATTCTCAAGCCTATAACTGTTCTTAAGGGCTAAACAAGCATCAGGCTTATCCTTCAAAATTCCAGGTTCATCAGTTTTATAGTTGAATCGTGATTTATCCTTCACTACCGTCACCAAAACAGGATTTTTCTCCCCATTTTTAGAGCTATTAGGAGTGTATACCTGATCACCTGCAGATTGCTCTTGTTCACCATTTCTGCCCGTTAAGATCTTCAAAATATCCTCCACATAGCCATGATTCGTGTTCATCCTTGCCTCCAGTGCAGTAATCCTGTTTTCCTGAGTCTCGCACCATTTAGGTGGATTTGTCTCATTTTGGCCTTGTTTCACCAACGCAGCTAGGTCCTCAATCTGTTTCTGAATCCCAGCTAAATCAGTTTCCGCCATAGCTTGATTCTTCTTTGGCATGCTCTTAAAAAATTTCCCTTGCCAGAATCGTAGCTCTGATTACCAATTGTTATAGATTGAAAGAAAAGAAAAGGTTTAGGAGAAGAATTTAGACGAAAGAGAGAGTTGATAGAGAAGAAAAATGCATCATTCATTTCATAAAGGAAAATATTGTTTACACATCAGTTTTATTTTCATACAGGCTGTTACAGGAATCTAACAAATGCCAGATGGCATTCTTCACTAACAGATTGCCTAACAAACTGATTCTTTGTTATCACAGGTACTGGGCCATCCGGTTGGGCTTATCCTCCTTGTTCTGACTGACTTTAGCCTGCTTCAACCCATCAGGTAATTTTAATTCTTTTTCCCCTCGTGCTTCATTTCTCTCTTTCAATTCAATTCCCAATTTACTTCCCAGAATCCCTAACCCTTGTTCCTCCTCCATCCCTAATTCATGCTCATTCGAATCCCGCTCACTTCCTCGATCTTCCCTTTCTTCTCCAACTACAACAATAGGATACGAACAAGTGGTTGTTCTGGCCACAGCAAGCGTTGACAAGAAAGTGAAATTGTGGGCAACACCATCCGTAAATTCTTCATGGGGAAATCATTTTGCATTTCATGTCAAGAATTTCACAGCCATAGTTGCGGATGCAGTGATCTAAACAACCTTTAACAACAATAGTGAATCCATACTTGGCTCTTATGGAATAGTTAGAGTTGTATGGTAGGCATGATTGGAGGCAGGAATCCTTCATGTGTTTTTATATTACTGAAATTATGCTTACTCCAAAGTTTTAAATTGTTGGGTTATTGTTGGATAAATTACGACGTCGAACGGTTGCTAAAGTTTGGATTAGTTCATTTTTTTCACTATTGAAGTTCAGAAAGTTACAAAATGGTCATTAATATCATCATTTTATAACAAAACGGTCATTGATTTGACAACGGTATATGCACTAAAGGTTCAAGCTCTTGCAACAGCAGCAGAAAGCGTTATGACTCGACATCCCAATTTTGAACACCAAGAAAAAAGACTGAATATTTCAAAAGATACGACTAACATGACTTTATGTGACACAAATATTCACTATTTCAATAAATAATTAAAAATGAATGTCAAAACTATAATTAAGTTTAAAATATTATATTTGGATAAAATAACCCATTTGTTGATTATTAGTGACGTCGTATTATTGTGTTATAGAAATAGATAAAGTGCTTAAAACTTTAGAAATTGAGGTGTTTAAATCGATATATATTAAAAACAAGGCGACTAAATTACTATATAACAAAAAATTATATTTCATAAACGTGTTTTAAAAAAAAAGTAATTGATAAACGTGTGGTGAAACGACATGGCCGGTGCCGTTCAAGCTGCTCTATTAAAAGGCTCAGCTTGCAAGCAAGGAGCAGAGACTGAAGGATAGCGAGCAACGGAGACAGAGGCAGGAAGAGATGGCAACGGCATCAATGCAGTCACCAAGCTTTCTCTATAAATACAAAAGGAATCCCCAATTCCACAAAATCTGCAAACTTCCGCGCATCGTCCTTTCACAATCTGACGATAAGCCCCACCACCGAATTCCTCGAAGGTAACTTACCTTATCTCTCGATCTAAATAGTCGCATATATTTATCATAATCCGTAAGAATCGAAGCTGAAATTTCGCTGTTAATTTTGAAGGGAGATAATATTGAGGAGCAGCGAATTGGCTGTTGTAGGAGCCATCTTCAGTTTCAGGTTTGTGTCCAAGCACCATTTCTTCAATTTTTTGCTCATCTTTGGGTTCTTATAAATGGGTAAAAAAACTATGAATGAGTGAATGGCAGTGGGAAAAAGCCAGAATATCTAGGAGTGCAGAAAAATCCGCCATCTCTCTCGCTTTGTCCTGCAACTAACAATTGTATATCGACCTCCGAGAATGTCAGTGATACCACCCACTACGCTCCTCCATGGTAAAGCTTTTTTCTTTCTTTCTTTCTTTCTTTTTCTGAAATTGGAAATGTCAATTTTGGCGGGTAAACAGCGCAACGCGTGAAAAATGTGCGCCGACCTCTTTCATAGATCGTCAAAGAAATGTGATGCACATTGATTTTTTATATACATAAAGGAATTACAATGGTGGGCGTAATAGGAAAATGCCGGTGACACGAGAAGTGGCAATGGAAGAGCTTCTTCAAGTGGTGAAGTTTTTCAAACTGATGGATAATATTGAACACCCATTGTAAATGACATTTTTAAGTATAGAATCACTAATAATACGGGCATATTGCAGATAAAAGCAACGAAGCCAGACAAATATACACCCAAAATTGTGGAGAAGAAAGACGATTACGTGCGCGTTGAATATCAAAGTCCCATATTAGGGGTAAGTTTTTATGTTGTGTTCTTATTCATTGCCAAACACAGACATGCAAATTGGCAACTGAATGTGGTGTGTTCTTCCACAGTTCGTGGATGATGTGGAGTTCTGGTTTCCACCGGGTAGGAATTCAACCGTGGAGTACCGGTCGGCTTCAAGGATCGGGAGCTTTGATTTTGACGTCAACCGGAAAAGAATCAAGGTAAAAAGCATAAATTATTACAACAACAAAAAAACGATAGAAATATAAGCAAAAGTTTAGTCGTAAATTAACTGATAAAATTGACATCTTTTTTCTCCTTGCAGGCATTGAGAAGGGAGTTGGAAAAGAAAGGATGGGCTTCAGCAGAAACGTTTTAGAGTGCTTGCTTTGCTCCAATTATTTTTCTAAATGTAGTATCTAAAGATTTAATAATAGAATTTCAACATTTACAACTAACTTTTTTTTATATAATTAATAATTACCAGTTCATTATTTTTCCCTTTACCCAAATACAAAACAGAACATTAAGTGCCTGTTTCTTGGCCTAACATCAATCAACTAAGATTTTATAAATATCACTATGGTCGGAATACAAGAAAACAGTTCAAATGTACCAGCAGGTATATTAATTCAAGGACTCAGGTGAAAATATAACGACCATTACCTAAATTTAGAGTATTCCGCTTCTGCAAGGGCTCTAAACTGGCTTAGCACTGAAAACCATCATCAATCCTTCCTCGGATCCATATATTCGAGGTGGATACTGTCACCATTTACGATGACAATTTCATGTTTTGTCACCCTGAAATAGAAAAAGCAGAGTTGGACATGGAATTGACATTCTTAAAGAAAGGTAAACAAGACTGAAGCACCAAGAGTGTGTGTTAGGGAGGAGAAATCTATTGTTTGCGGGTAACTTGAAGGTAGCACATATGAGTTCGATATTTATGCTCATGATCTGAGATCCATAGTAAGTCTCATCGGAAACAACAAACAAGCTTATCTGCAAACAACGTACATGAAGCTGAGGAATCATCGAAACTAGAACCACTAGAACTCACGGTGTAGATATCTCCCTCGGATGCTGATGCAAAAACAGCACATCAATAGCTTCAGCTTCCATAAGTGGAGTAACAGCATCCTTAGAGATCGACGAATTTAGATGACAAAATTTAGAAGTTTAAATGGAAAAAATATATAGCGAGTAACAGGCAATAGGAAAGGGATAGGGGATTTTAGTTGGCTATCCTAGAAAGGCATGATGACCATCTCTTAGGAACCAACAGCATCGTATGTGAAGACAACCTTTTCCTAATGGTTGAACATAAGCATATTAATTCGTGTCCAAAAGGCGTAAATATATTTTGGTACATGAACTAGACATCTTTTCCTAAGTTAATACCTAAAGAATTTTTGCTCCCAAGTTAGCACCTGAACTAGGCATCTTCTCCCAAGTTGGTACTTGAAGAACTTTTGCTCCCAAGTTGGTATATGAACTAGGCATCTTCTCCCAAGTTGGTACCTAAAGAATTTAGGAAAAGATGTCTAGTTCATGTACCAACTTGGGAGCAAAAATTCTTCAAGTACCAACTTGGGAGAAGATGCCTAATTCATGTACCAAATGTATATTTAAGCCTATTCAGAATGGGAAAGTAAAGGCTTAAAAACTAGCACCTTAATGCAGATTACCTTCATTATCAAGGCCACCCAAAACATTAAAGAATAATAAGGAAAGAAGCGCTTGTAATACAGGGTGTTGGAAAGCAGTTCAGCCATTGCAGGGCAGCTCATTTTCTTGTTTTACTGATGCTGGTACATCTGTATTTTGAGAAAGCACAGACAAAGCATTAATGGTTATAGTTTTGTCCTTAAATTTCTAAGCTGCATCAAAACTAAATTGCCTTTGTCATTGCAATTATTATAGAACAGTTTATTAATGCGAAAAGTCAAGTGAAGCCATAATTCATGTTGCAAAACAAATTTCCGCCATATTTTTTAAAGTTGAAATCTAAAAAAAAGGCTTTTGGAAAGCCTTCACATCAGCTTGAAATCCTGAGGATGCCATAAGGCATTTTATCTGCTCTGCAATGTTAAAAAAATAAGATTTCACCTCTTTCCATCTCCATTAATGCTTCCTTGAAAACAACAAGATGCACCACCTAAAGTCCAGTTATGTATTACTGTTCATGATCTTGGTCCAAAGAGGGAGAATGAATAAAGGCCGTACATTTTCCTTTACTTTCTCAACTATATGATTATGCAGACATGTAAGGTTGCTCTCTTCTAGAGTTCCATAACAAGAATGACATCGTTCGAGAAACTATCAAACATATGATGATAGCTTGGATTAAAGCTTGCCCAGTTCTATACCCTTTCTAAAATGGAAGTCTAATCAAGTACTGGATCCTTTCCGACCAGGGATTTAAATAACGGTGTCATCTGAAACACAATGCAACGACCGAAATAGCATCTGATATGCACAACGCAACCGAAAAATAGGCCGCAACCGTAATTTAAATCCTTGTTTCATACATTTGAAGCAAAAACTAATTTAAAAATCCGTGACCCATAGACTAATTTCACACACACACAAATGTAGTAGTTTTACTACTTGAAAAATAGGAGGCAAGAAAACTTAGTAGCAAATTCCACAAAGTTTCTTAATTTCTCCCTAAAGCTTTCAATTCCTTTGATTCAAAGTAGCTCGCCATTTTTAAAGACTAAAACCGAAAATTCATGCTAATTAGGACTTAAAACACCTTTTAAGTGCTAAAAAACCCTTGAATGCCTAAATTCCATTACTTTCAATCAAGTTTGTATGTTAAGTTTTGCGTTGTAAAAACAAAGGGTAGGCTAAAAGAACATAAGAGTTCAGAGATTTTGGAGAAGTCTGCAATTTACGAAAAGTAATACAACAACATTAAATAACGAAATCTGCAGATAAAAAAGAACAAAAGTACCATCCATTGTTGTCGTACGGAGGACCAGTCAGATTGCAGCTTGGTCATGGTGGAAGAAACTCAAAGACCTGGGTCCACAAAAGAGGAAAATAAACCTGACTACAATGTGATATTAATATTTATATATTTTAGGTTTAAATTTTCATTTTTTTAATTTTTTTAAAATATAAACTGAACTATCAAAACCATCACTTCTTTTTATTTTTATTCACTTTTGATCACTATTTTTTTTTTGTTACCTCTCAGTTTTGCCTATCAATAATGTTTTTAAAAATATATTTTCATTATTTATATAATAAATTAATGATATTTTAATTATTAAATTGTTAAAAGTATTTAATTAAATATTACGCTAATAAGATTTTAATTTTTAATTTTTTTAAAAAAGTTATTTTTATCTTTTTAATTTTATATAAAATATTAATTTAATGCTTACAAAATAAAAAACAACTAATTTTATCAAAAAAATATTTAAAATTACAATAAAAGTTTACAATTAAAATTGTGAACTAAGCACATAATTAAAATATTATCCTATAATTTTATTAATATAATTTCCATAAAAGCACACATATAAAATTCACATGTTAGAATATAAAAATTACTACTGAGTAGATATAACTGATATAAAAAACTTAAAGATTAAAATACAATTTCACTCGAAACGTGATTTTTAAAATTTAAAAGTAATAGAAAAAAAAAATATTTTTGGGTTTAGATTTAAAAGTGTATTCCAATAATATTTTTACTTTAATTTTTTTTTTAAAAAAGATTTGTGATTAGTTAATATTAAATATTCATATCTTTATATATGTGACTTTTGAATTCGAGATCTCAAGAAATAACAATAATTCATTTATTATTAAAATTGTTTGATCGGTACCTTAAGATTTTAGGTGTAAAAAGCTTTAATATAAAAATACATTTAATAAACATTCCCACACGGTCGGACAGTAGCTTGCTTACCGTTGCTAGCAAGAAAATTCGATTACACTGACCCATGTAATGATTCTGCGTCACAGATAAACAAGGTTACCGTGCCGGAATTTTTAGTCCAGGCCGTTTTTTGTTTCGTCTGTTTATCGGCAGGACAAGTATTTTTGTGTTTCATGTCTCTCCCGCATTTACACTATAATGTCAAATTGTAAGTTCACATATTATCCTCGTTGCTTTGTTTTGTTTTTGTTTTTTTTAAAGAAGAAAAAAAAATCTGACATGATTTTGAAAATTAATGAACAGGTATCGATCGAAAGCGCATTTGATTGATGTAACTGAGATCTTTGATAACAAGTTCAACTGGAAAGAGGAACGACTTATTAAATTTGGCTATCTTATTATCATTTTTGTTTTTTTTTTTATCTATGTAATAACAACACCACTTTATATTTATTTATTATTTTGATCGTTTTGAACCAATTCCCCTATTACATCTGTTACAGGTTGCTTTGTGTTGTAGGACTTTATGATTGTTAAACAGGTTTTAGTGTGAATATTCCACCTTGTTTTGTGGTATGGATTATTTTTACCATTAATATTTTTATTTACATATTAATGTCATGGATTTATTAAGATTCTTCAGTAAAAAAAACACAAAAGATGTCTTTATTTGTTAACAATCTCTATAGCAGGTAGTTAAAATCTCTCAGTTGACTCCTCTAATTCTCTCATAAACTGTAGATTCAAAATTTATTGTGAGTAAAATTTCTCTTCTCCTTCCCTAGATAGGAATCGTTCAAAAAAAATGTTTTTATCTGAAACATTAAAACCTAGGTGAATACGAGGAACGTACTTTATCCTACATTAATATTCAAGAACTCATGAACTCCACTTTGCCCAAAGAAATTTGGGGCCAAGATGAATGATATGTTAAGTTACAAAACTAGATTGCAGGCAAAGATATGTTGATATCAGTTGCTGAAATTCTTGGCTCCTGTATGTTGCCCCAATTTTCTGTTCAGAAATTAGCAGTAGCGAAGTTTTGTTACGAATGTTGTACGCCAATGCCATCCTCTTTTCCCATGTCTAATGCAGGTTCGTCGACTATGTTTGCAACAGCATCAGATACGGACTCGTTTCTCTGCTTATTGGACTTTTGGCCGTGCTGGTTGCCCGGTAAAAAGCTGCCCACGACAACCTGATTATTCGACGAAAGATTAGCCAAGAGATGCAGGGAATTTTAGAATGCCAGAGATTAATTCCGGTTTTCCATGATTCGGACAAAAGTCGGTGGCAAGCATGTTTTGTTCTCCGTTAGAGTAGAAGGGTTTACCTGTATAGGACTAGCAGCTACGAGAAGGCCAGCAACACCTCCGCCAACAACGCGTCCATTGGGGCTCGCCAATGAGACGCTCATCCCACCAGATCGACTTGTAGTTCCTTGAGTTTCCGTAGGCATGAAGGAACCAGACAAGGACAGTATCTCAAAACGACCCTACAAAGAGAATAGCAGGGATCAACGTTTCTTTTAAGGATTAGGATCTTAGTTTTCCGTAGAAGATGAACAATTGGTTACTAAGACAGGCCCTAGAAACCATAGTCAAGCATGATCGAATTAGAATCATCAATGTACCAGCTAATTTAATAAGACTATAGTTTAAAGAATTGTCCCTAACCTCATACGTAAGTGTACCGCCGGAAGAATCAGGCTGACGAAGTGTAACATTTGAAATGACTCCATTAGCGGATAGGATGCAAATGGCTCTTGGTCCTTGTTGAGAAAACGATATCACCTTCATTGTTACATCCTTAAACGCCAACAAAATCATAGATGAATATTTTTTAGAACTACTGATACTTAACAAAGCTATCTCTTTCCGACGGAACATACCTCGCCAGGATTGACAGTGATGATATGTGGCGTAAAATTTGTTCCGACGGAAGTTCCGGCCAACTCACCTATAAAACATGTAAATATGGAATTCTGCTGTTAAAAGTACAAAAAACTATTTGCTAAATATAGAGGAAGAGACGAAAGTAGAACAAGTATTAAATACAATAAGTTAATATAAGACTTAAAAAAAATATAAATTAGTTATAATTTAAAAGTTTATTGCGTAATTATTTAAATTGGGTAAGATTTTAAATTGAAACTAAAAATATTAGTTTTTTTCGTAACAAACCATGTAAATTGTATAACTATTCTAGTTTCAACATAAAAAATTATTGTCAAGATATTTTCGATTATAATCAAAATTATTATCAATTGTGTAAGTTTTTAAAGTAGACAAATAACATTTTAGGTTAATGTAACATTATCGATTGTAATCAAAATTATTATAAATTGTATAAATTTTTATATTAAAAAAATAACATTTTGTATCAAATTATCCTCAGAAAATAGAAACATTACTAAATCTATAACGTGGCAGAACTGGAAACCCAAAAACAACTTGCTAAAACTTGAACTAAAAGAAATAAACTTTCTTCCAAAGGGTAACCTTCATTACCTAAATTCTCCATTTCCGTTCCCTTATGCTTAATCTGGTAACCGCCGCCTCGGCCTCTCCCCTGCTTTCCTCCTTTCGGAAACTCAGCCGTGCCGGGCGGAACCGATGAGGAAATAGGCATAGGTGACAATGCCCTTGCCATTGCCCCATCTGGTCCATATTTTCTAGGCCTACCTCTCTTCTTCTTTTCTGTACTACCGGTAAACCCCACACTAACTGGCGGAACATCAACCGCCAATAAGCCGCCAGCAATGTGAACGGCATTTTCAGTACTTGGCGCCATATGATAACCTGAATTTGTTTCCATGCAACTATTTGCCCTACAAATATATCAGAACTTCCAGATTCAAGGCCAAATCACCTACAAAACATAAATTTATCAACCATAGACAACAATAATAATAATAATACCCGAAAGATATTCTGCAAAATTGTAAAAAGAAAAAAAAATCCAAGGCATTTCAAGGGGACAAAACCTGCTAATACTCAAAGCTCAACTTTCTGTTTAGGTCACATATCAGTCCCTTAACACATACTAAAAAAATCAAAAGCATGGAAATTTACACTGACATAAAAAAAATTACATAATCAACCTAAGAAAAATTTTTTCCTATTTTTCTAAGCATTCAACTTCATCTCAAAGAAAGAAAATGAGCAAGTAATTAAAGCACTGATTTTCCTTTTTTTTAAATAAAACTAAAAAAGAAAGAAGAGTAAACTTAGAGAACTTTGAAGTTAAAAGATCATTTACCTGTAACTTAGAAATTCAAAAATGTTAATTAGCTGAGAAACTGCTTTCTGAATTGAGTGAAGAAAATACAAAAATGAAAATATTTTAATAAGGTTTAAATGATTATTAATTAGTAGGTAAAAGTGATAACCCCCAATAAATAAAATTTTGGTTAATGAGGAATTTCACGTCCGTTCGGGGGAAATTGAATTCGAAAATTTAATTAAAGTAGGGTAAAACAGTAATTTGGTCAAATAAAAGGTAGTTTTTATCCACTAAAATATATTATTTGTGTGTCTTTCATTTAAAGCTGCAAAGTTAGCGTTGAAGGGCCGACCATTTTATTGCCGCTGACCTGCTTTTTGTCTTGTTTGTCAATTTAATAATTTGAATATCTTAGAGTAGATTATACCCTTTACTTCTCGTTTTATTCACGGTTATGCCACCTCCTTCTTTTCAGTCAAGAAATATATAAATATATATATAAAAAGGGACCGGATTATGGCCTGTCCGAGAGACAGCCACGTAGTTATTATTGGTTTTTTTTTATTAAAGTAAAATTTCATATATAAATAAATTTTTGTGGTAAAAGTACTTGATATAATTGCTAAAAATTAATTAGTTATTTTGTAATAACAGTAAATTTTTATTTTAAAATTTATTTATTATATAGTTTTTTTAAAATATTTTTTGGTAATAAATATTTTCATTTTAAACATTAGATAATAAATTATCTATTTCTTTTCCTATTGCGTTTTTATAAAAAAACATCAATAAATTTTAATATGATTACTTAACATTTTTAAAAGGTTAAATGTTAAAATTTTATTAGAACAATTAAAATTTTCAATAATTTATCAAACATACTTAATCTAATTTATATTGAATCTAAATGGTTTTATGCATTATATTCTATTAAAAATATAAATTTACACTAACCTTGAATTAATGTTTTTCATGTTATATATTAAATTTTAATTATTACTTAGGTAATTATAATTATAAGTAAATTACATATTTAGTTATCTATTTGTTCTTGTGGTTTCATTTTGATCATCTAACTATTTTTTAATCATAGCTAACATTATATTTTTGTTCCATTTTGGTCACCCGCCCGTCAATAAAAATAAACAAAACAGTTGACGTGATATTTTTTTATTTTTCAATGGCAATATGACATTACCTTATAGTGACATATCAATATCACTATTATTTTTTTAACGAGTGATCAAAACAGAAATAAAATGTAATATTATGTATGTTTTTGAAAAAAATAAGTATTTTGGTGACCAAAATGAACCACGAGAATAAATAGGTGACTAAATACGTAATTTACCCTATAATTAGATTATGATTTAAATTCACCCAGCATAAGATCGGTCAATAATCATTGAATTTTCTATCAAAGATTATTTAAGATGAGCTGTCCCCAACTTTACCCAAACCAGTAATTGAAAATTTCGGATTTGGTCCGATCACTTAATGACTACCTAGAAAATGAGGGTCTTCACGATTACTGATATGACAAATGAAATAAAATAATACACTAGAAATTGGTTTAAAAAAACAGAGAAGTCCTATGATTTGCACAAACACCATCAATCTTTGTTTATTATCCAAGTATGCTTCCACACATAGTCCATGGTTGGATATTCTTGGTTACAATTTACAGTAAGAAAGTTCAATCATATAGAACAGTCAATCAAATTTGACTCTGCAAACAGACAAGTACAAAGGACAAACTCTGTTTTCTTTTTCCTGTATAAAGAAACTCAAACAGAAAAGTTAGGAAGCAATAAGGTAAGGCTAGGAATTCATTACCGCTCGTTTTTTAGGAGCTTTAAGACAGAAGAAACCCAGCTCTAACCTCTTCAAAAGAGTATTCAATGTGTTGAACTTGTTCAAGTATCTTTCCAAATTTATAAGCACCCAAGGTTGCTGGAGTAGCCGGTGTTGTTGCCATAAGCATGGGAGCTGACACCGTTGAAGGAGTTTTTGGCATTGGGATAGGCATTGTTTCAGGGGTTCCCTTTTCATCTTCATTCAAAGTTGTCTTGGAAGCCTTAGCCATCGGTGTCTTACAACCGGGGCTTGATTTTTGTTCGTTCTGCACTTTTTTCTGATCTTCAATGGGATTCACACCGTTAGCATTGTTGTTCACCGCAAAAGAAACCGAAGAAAGAGGCTTCCGAACTGCCGGTGGTTCAATCACACGCATCTTTGCTGCACTTAGAGGCTGCTTTTTTTCTACACGACCAGGAACCTCCGAGTTTCTCCTTCCTACAACAACATCCACAAATTTTCCAATGTAAAAGGTCTAATATATCCCATGGCTGAAAAAAATGACTGCCTTATAATATGGTTATAAGATTAAAATATACCTGAGTGAGTTGTAAAGCCAGTGGATCTCTGATGATTTGTCAAGCTGTTTTCGTTCATATAATCAGCTTTCTTATTGGGTTTGAGATGGCTAGCAGGTTTCTCACGCTTTACTTGCTGAAGCATTGCTCCACCAAATGAGAGTTTCCTATGATTGGCAACGGTTGTTGGAGTTCTAGAAGCCTTTTTCCCGGTCATGGATGGACTGGGTTTTGAACCATAGAGTGCTTCTTGCTCTGTCATCTGCTGCCCGTGAATTTTCTTTTGGTTCTTTAAACAATAAACCCCAAACAATTCAAACACAGGTTAAGATGAGAAACTTGTATCAAACTGAGGCTTAAAAGAAAAAAATCAAATAGGAGAGCATACTCTGTGTCTCTGCGTCTGTATTTCTTTTTCTTGCCTTAGGCTGCTGTAGTCCTCGAGCATAGTAAGAAGTCGTCCCTAGAAGCAATTGAAAACATCATCATACAATTACATATAAAGAAAACAAAAACATTTACTAGAAAACAAGGAAATGACAATTGGTAGCTCAACTTCGATAAAAAATCTTAATAGAAATTTGGAAAATGCTTACTCCATCATAGAAGAACTCAGCCCCTCTCTCTTTCTCCCAAGCTATAGTTTTTGAAGTCAAAGCCTCCACCATTGCTACACCATAAGAATTGAAAATTATGGAACTGAAAAGTCCATACTCCTGATTTCCATTACATTTATTGCCTAGTAAATCAGTTTGCTGGAGAAATTTACCAGGAATTTTGTTAACAACGGTTCGAGCTCTCTCAGCCCGTTTCAGAATGAGGTGTGCTCCTCTTCCAGCATTATAACGGTTGTCATCCTAAAGTTTGTCAGTCAGTAAGTCTCTAAAAAGTTGTTGGAAACAAGAATGCACATTATTCCATATAAACAGGATGAGTTTGATTCCAACCCTATTGTACTCTTCCAACCAGCTCTCTTCTTCACGAGCAGCCAACCACTTCTCCACCTTCTCAAGTATTTCTTTGCGGCTGACAGCTTCCTCTTTAACCTTAGCAATCTGAAGGTCAATGTTTTCCAACAAGTACAGAGGATCAATGGCACCTGCAAAACATTTTCAGTAGGGTAACAAAAAAAGTATTGGTGAATCATGGCCCTTCCTGGCAGAGTTTGTTTTAGAGTTTAATTAAAAGACATTGCTCAAAAATTGGAAAACTTCATGTTCGCAGGGCAACAAAACAAATATATTCATGTTATAAAAATAATATAACTAGCAATGCATTGTGATACTTACCAGATTCCATAGCTTCAATCGAGTAATCTTTTGAAATAAGTGCTCCCATTACCATGTGAGTCCTTCTGCACATGTCCTCTAATTCAACCTTCTTTTTCAGAACAATTTCCTTCATTTTACATGTTTTGAGTAACTGCAGCCTAGACACTTCCTCCTCAACCTACAGGAATTCACTCATACAGAGAGTTCTATACAAGCCATTTTCCATATAAACTCATATTGGATAAATAAAGGAAGAATAGGTCATCATATGGGTCAATATATAGTTATTAAAACTGTGACATTCTGTATATAGGTTATTGCTTTGTATTGTTGACTTTCAGGGAAAACCGAATGAAGCTGTCTTCCTTCTCCTTAAGCTTTATTTCTTAGCTCACACTTTACAATCTTTATTAGTATTTCTGTTAGTCTTTGATTCATTCTATGTTGATGTAGATGTTTTAGCCTTACGGCCATTTAGACTAAGATATGTCCTAACCTTTTTAATAGAGTCAAGGGAAAGCATATTGGGCTCTTTAAATTCAGGTTCAGAAGCTGCAATTTTACAGGAAACATTCAGAAACATCTGTTGTTCCTCCATTGGCGTGTCCATCAGATACCAAAGCTCCAACAAAGCAGATGCAAGATCTTGAATCTGGTAGAGGCACAGCACAAAGGGTCAGAAGTACCAAACACAAACAAATGTTCAAGGCTTTAAAACATATAGGGGGAAAATCACTATTTCTATTATCGTACTAACCTTCTGCATTCTCTTTAGCTTTAGCTCCTGCAGGCTTTGAATTTGAGCAACCAACCTTGTAATGGTATTGTTACTTACATCTTTTGCTACATTCAAATTATCCAAGCTAGGGTGGATTCTGCAAACTGTTTGTTTCAAATCCATACCAAGAACTGTGCACAGTGAGTTTATAGTATATAAGTGGTCTTGCACCTGATTCAAACGTTTGATCTGCAAATGACTTTAAAGTTATATCAGTAATAGCTATCATTTTGAAAGTACTGCTCAAATATATCAGTAAAATCCAAAATGACATGCGACTTGTCAATCAGAATAAGACACTAATTATATGCTCTCAAATATCAAGACTTGCTGCTAGTATTGTCGTCAAGGGATAACCAATCATAGAGACTAACCTTCTCATTTTGAAGATCAAGCAGCTCACTATGCAATTCTTCAAGTCTTCTTAGTGACAGATTGGTCTCGTCAACAAACACCTTATTTCCATTTTGTTCTTTAACCCCCAAAATCTCATTTGATAGATTTTGTATCTGCTCTACAACTCCAACAAATTGATTAGTTCTTTCCACTTTCTTCCAACGCATATCCTCCAACAGTGGAATAATGGCTTCAAGCTCTTCCTTCAAGTTCCCACCAGGCTTCAAATCATACTGAATAAATATAACTAATTACATGAAAACACTTTACAAAATCCAAAACAAGCCCATGTTAACAAATACAAATCTATTGATTATACACTAATAACTGCACTTACACGCACCGAGTTCTCTCCCATAGAAGTAAAGATATCTGAAAGTTCTGCCATGGCACTGGCAATTCCTCGTTGCAATTTAGTTCTACATTCTTTAGCCTCTTCTATTCTTTTCGTGTAGACCTGGTGGCATTCTCGTTCAACTTCAAAAAGCGTTGTATCCCATTCATCATCAGCCTCTCCAACTTCATCCCGTATTTTCTGTAATAAATAAAATAATGGTAACTTTCTAAAACATTTATGTCACGTTTGGTTACATTAGTTTCATAGTAAGGAAAAACTTAATTATTACAGGAGTATTAAAATGGTTTCTATTGATATAAAGAATAATTAATACAAAACTAAACTTAAAATTAGGAAGACGAGCAAAAACTCAAGTAAATAATAACACGTCTTCAAAATAAGTAAAATATTTTCCTCCTCTTTGTTCAAACAAAGTCATGTAAGGGGCAAAAGATTATCAAATGAAGCTATATTATAGCTAACTCATGTATTAAGACATAAAAAAAAATAACACACCAACTAAACTGCAAACAATACCAAATTACAAAATATGCTTTGAGAGATCTTAAGGAGGACCTGTAATTCACACAGTAAAGAGCCGCAAGATTTTTCAATGCGCGCAAAGTGTTCACTATAATGATTTGACATGGAGCCGGCAATATTCTGCAACAAGAAGAAGCCTCTTTAGCCTCGTAAAAATTGGTTTTCTGGGCTGTAGAATTGCAAGTAAACTAGAACGGGAAAATAGAATCTGATCATGATGATGATGCAAATTCACGGATTATTTTCGTTTAATTTCTAAAAAAAATAGAGATAAAAAAAGTGAAACACTCCGTATTGATTATCGATTATCAATCGAGTGAATAACACAATGATTAAAAGCCTTACAGTAAAAAAGTGTTTTCTTAACAGTTTTTCTTTTGCATTCTCGCAGAACAAACAAAAGCCATCATAATTAAGCTAAAATTGAACATATGAACAAAAAAATCCGATTCAAAGTAAAGAAAAGAAATTCAAGCATGATCAAAGAAAAATGAAAGTTTTCGTAATTAACTGTAGTCGCTGAGTACCGAACCCGATGATTGATGATCAGAGATCCAATCCCAGATGGAAAGCCAAAATAAATTAGATGAGGGAATCGATGGCAAAAGTAGCTAAAGAGAAAATGTATTGTAACGCTTGAATTTTCAGCGAGGGATTGTGAGCGGGAAAGAGCGTTATGTAGGGCGTTGCGGGCATAAAGGTGAAAATTTAAATAGATGCTGACATGTCATTGTCCACTGCCTCGAAATCAAATAAAAAAAATCTGATAATGAAGTAAATTAGATTGAAAAGATAGTCTCTAAAAAAATAGATCTAAATTTGTTAATTAATATATTAAATATTGATGATTAAATAAAAAAATGTTATTATCAAGAAATTATTTCGTGATCCTTTCTTATTATATTATTAATGATGTTAATTAAAGAATTCATTGAGGTTTTTATATCACTAATTCACTCATATTAACTTTTAAGTAACTATTTAATTTCATATTTATATAAAAGCAGTGAAGATTCATCGTTGAAAAAATGATATAAAAAATAAGATAAATAATTCTTCTTGATTAAAATTATAAATGACGTAACAAAAAGAGTATATAATAAATTTTATTGTTCTAATTATTTTTTTAAAAAGAGAGATTTATGGTTGGTGTTTCTAGAGAATTATATGCATTCGTATAGTATGATTGCGTTGCATTTATTATGATGATTAGGTCGACGGTGGGGATCAATAAATCTTAACCTGTGCTTTTGAAATTCAAAAGTTGCTGCAGCGTGTAATTGTACAACTATTTGAATTTTTTAAAGTTGAATTTGGCGAACCAAATTGCTGATATGTTTTTCAAATACCAATCCGTGAAAGAAGGTCCCGACCACCCGCTTTTCGGAGCCAAAGCTTTTCAAACTTGAAGCTGTTAACCGGAGTGAGTGACGTGAGGAATCTAAAAATTAAAATATGGAGTCTAAAATTTTAATATTCTTTTTAAAAGAATAATAGGTATATAATTTTTTTTTACTTTTTCTTCAACACTTTAAATTTAATTTAATTATTTTTTTAAAATAATGGTATGCACTTAGTCTACTAGGAGACTCGGTGCATCTACCCCTGAACAGAGTCATTGTTCTTTGCAAGGAATCAAGCTTAATTGTTCCCAAAATCACCTATTATAAATAACAAATCGAATATACTCACTAGATTAATATATATTTATATAAAACAATTATTTACGAATTAAAAATAAGGGTAAATGACACAAATAGTCACTAATGTTTGAATAATTTTTCATTTTTCTCATTGAAGTTTCAAAATTAATTAATTAATCATTGATATATCAATTTATAAATAATAATAAATCGATCACTAAACATTAACAGCCGTTAACATGGGTGACAAAGCTTATTTGGCCTGTTAACCGCTTACTTAGCAATGTTGACCAAAACATGCCACATCATAGTAAAATAATAATAAAATAATGTATATTATTGTAGAGTGACCAAAATATGATTAATTCAAAAGTTTGCCTATGAAATTAAAAGAATTTAAACTTTAATGACTAAAATAAGAATAAAAAGATAATTGAATGATGGATGGTTTAATTTACCTAAACCTATTTTGCTATATTTTTAAATAATGAATGATTTTGTTTCCTCTTATAACATATTTTTAGTATGCTCGTATAGCATGCATTTTTTTCTTGTAGTTAAATTTGAAGTCCATCTATCTAAATTCAGATAGTGTTTATCTGGTTATCTTATTAAACTATCCATGCTTTGGAACCTTAGTGTAACACTCATATTTAACTTAAAATCTTGACGAGTTTATGAGTGTCACACTCCACCACCAGAATAATCTAAATATTATTATAAAATTTAAAACTCTTTTATTTAAAAATTAGATATACAAATAAATTAATATCAAATAATTTACAAACTTTACTCAAAGATTTAAATTATATATCCATTTAAAGTAAATATTTAATGTGCTCTAAGTGAACCAATTAAGACTCATCCGATGATGTGATGTCTTATCGCGAACCATGAAAATTGTAACATATACACGAAAATAATTCAAACATTAAACTTATAAAGTTTAATGCTACACAACTACTCTACTATATTTTATAAAATTTATACATATAAATATATAAGTTAAAACATAAGCAATGATGTATCATAATATAAATATCTTAACTTACTAAGTAATTGCGTTTTATTAAACACATAAGTGTAGAGAGTAATGTACGTTGAATCGCATTACAATCACAAATTCTGTGACTAGCTTTCATAAACATATCATAATAAATATAATATATCCACACGCCTCAATTTACTCACATTAGAGTATATTATGCTACTACTATAATAAAATTTCTTATGAGTAACAACTAAATTATTGTCACTAAAATTTACATTTACGTCACTAATTATATTTTGTGACATAAAATTTAATGTTAGAACGACCGTTATCATATCTATCACTAAATGTCAAAAGTCAAGATGTATTTATTTTCTTCTAGTATAGTTAAAGATATAGTGACGATAATAAATAATGTCATCTTTTATCTTATGTTCAACGAAAATTAATTTTATATAATATGATATATTTTATTATTATTTTCTTATGATGTGGCATATTTATAATTCACTTGACTTGTTACTCGCTTTGACTCGTTTTTCACCTTTTGTTTTTCGAGTTCCTCGACAGGTTCAGTAAAATCAGTCTGGTAAATCTCAGTCACTGCGGCTTTATGGAGTGTGTGATTAGCTAGCAATGAAATGGTATTCGAAAATAAAGCTACAACTCAAAAGCTAGCAACTCTTGTTCAATGTCAAGATGAGGGCACTTATCTGGATTAAAGCAATAAACGATAATATACTCGTGTATGAAGCTGATTGGTGGAAATCCCGTTGATTGTTTAATTGCCAAGAATTCACAGCTGGTGTGGTACCCTCCTACTGGAGGTTGCTTGAAATTTAATGTGGATGGAGCCTTTAAAGATTCGGCAGCAGGTTGTGGAGGCGTTTTGAGATCGTGGAAAGGAGATGTTAAAGCATTGTTCTCAGGTCATGTTGCTCCTATGAATTCTGACTTTGCGAAATTGGTGGCAGTAAAAACTGCTCTGATGATGTTCTTGTAAATTGGTTAGCTTGAAAATTTTAGGTTGATAATCGAATCAGACTCCCAAGTTGCGTTGAAGTGGGTTGAAAATCTGTCATTGAGGCCATGGAGGTAGTGAGATTTGTTCGAGAAAATTGATAAGTCATCAATTCAATTTTCAAGGGTGAAAGTCATTTATGTCCCAAGAGAAGGTAATGGGTTAGCTAATCAACTAGCGAAACAAGGTTTACTTCGCTTCGAGCTGTTCAAAGCGTGGTCAGAATAGTAGGCATCGAGTGGCCGCCTTGAGATTGTGGAGCAGGTTTTGTATGTGCGTATTAATGCTAATTGCTTTAGGGTGTGGTTGTTAGAAGTTTTTTATTCTGTGCTCGTGAGATAGCCCTGTGATTATTTATCAGATTCTATTAGCATTTGTAGGTGTCATGTGGTACAGGGGTATGGCATGTTGTTTTCTGGTGTTGGTCATTTGTACCTTAATGGGGTGCACTCTTTTCCTCCACTTTGATTAGGAGGTTTTTAATGAGGTCCCTATCTTGATCATTTATCATTAATAAAATATAATTTGCTGAGCAATATATATATATATATATATATATATATATATATATATATATATATTTGATTATTAACGACATAATATTTTATCTTAGTCTTTTTTTATTTTTTTAGATACTTAAAAGAAAAAAAGTTAAATTCATTAAGATAAATAAAACTTTTATTTTATATACATAAAAAAATTGCAATCAAATAACAGAAACTATTTTTCCTTCCAAAGAAATTGTAATAACAGAGACTATTTTTTTATGACCTCTCTAGGCTTATAACTAAATTGCATTGCAGCTCCGAAATCATGCAGCTGTAATATTGGGCTACCAATCAGGCCTAATAATACATTCTAATGGAAAAGCCTGTTAGTATTTGATATATATAGACAATTTCATAACAGTACGAACCCCAGTGATCTCGGTGATAAAAGAATTGTTGTTATTTTTTTAGGTCTCAGATTCGAGCATCAAGAATACCATGGGTATGAGCGTTCAATGTCAAATGGTTGAGAGTTATTTTTGAGCAAATTTTACCTTGTACTTACTTCAAATTATAAATAATAATAATAATAATTTTATAACATGATAGAATTTATGTATGATAAGACTTGAATAAGAAAAAACATGAAATGAAAGCTATGTTTATTATATGTGTATAACTATAATCAAAATCAACAGATACAATGTATAAATAGAATTGCAATTATAATCAATGCATATTTTTATAATTACGACTGAAAAAAATTATTATAAAATTACAATGAATTACAATGCACAAACAAATGAACTAATAATGATAATGTGTTTAGACTTAAACCAAAAAATAAATCTAAACAGGACTTGCATATTGTAAAACCTAAACCAAAATAAATTCTTAACATATCATTCATCGCATCACCAGCAAACACTAACTGTTTAATAACTAAAATAAGATGGAACTTTTTTTAACAAGATATGGAAATCAGCTTAATGAATTGATGCGTGATTTTTAAATTAATTTGACCAACCTGACTTTTAAGTTGTAATTAAAGCGGTCGTGATTAGCCAGGTCCAAACACTTTCCTTTGACTACTTTTAATCCTACAGCCATATCTAAATTTCATATAATAATCTGAAAATCTGCTCCTATATCTATTAATTATACTTGACAGCGGCTTTGCCCTGGCTTAAGGTGACATTTGATCCTGAAATTGTTAAAAGCAATAATAATTAAATCTGATAATCGTATCGTCCGCACGAGTGGGAAAACTTGTGGGGTAGTGTTTAATCCTTAATTAATTCATAATTATTTAGTTTTGATGAGACGGATTCTGTTTGTTACAGTCTAGGCAAAACCTAATAACAAGTGCTCTGTGATTGTTAACACTTTATAGAGACAGCATTTTTAAGGAAAATTCAACGTTGAAATGTGATTGATTTCATCGACAAACAAAAAAGGTCTTCCCAAAATTTGTGGGAACGATGTTACTTGAAGTTGCTACAAGATTTATCATAATCTTAATAATAAATCAACTTGTTTATTATAATTTAGCATAAGTGAATCCATTCAAGCAACTTCAATGGTAAAAGGGACTAAAGGAGTGTTGTTTTCCTTAGAGTTTATGAGATCGAATAATGGTGTCTGTAGTGTGTGTACACAATATTATTGATTAAGAAAATTTTTGAACAAATATTATTTTTTTAATCAGAAACGAATCCATGTTATAGGTGAGAGAGGCAATGGCCCCCCAAACTTTGATGGTCTAATTACCTCTTAAACCACTAGTGGTTTTGAAACCATTATAATTAAGACCTTGCCCCTCCTGAAATTTCCTAGTATAATTATTTTTTAAGACACTTTCATTTTTAAAATTAATAGAATTAAGTCTTAATTCCAAATTTATCTGATTTAATTATATTTTAAGACATCTAAAATTTAAAATTAATGAAATTGAACTCTTAATCTTTTAATTTTTATGGTTTAATTATTTTTTAGGATTTTTTTAAATTAAATAACTTATCTCTCTCATAGTTTAATTATGGCTCTGTTATTGATTATAATCATCCTAAAATATTCATAAAAAAAATTTATGCATACATTAGTATCATTTAAGTAGTGTGCTTTTTTATAATCATTTTGATTAGTAACAACCTTTTTTCTTCTTTAAATAGTTATAAAAAGTGTTGAATTTAAAATAAACCTGCGAATTAATCAATATTATTAAAGTCAAATTCAATCAACTAATTGAATATATCATACCAAGAACTAGTGTTTTAACCATTGGAACTAGACACTTGGTGTAGGATAAAATATTGTTACATAATAATTTTTTAACTTTCTTTATAATTAATAATATAAAAAATTTACCATATTTCATTATTTTATGGAAATCATGTCATTACTTTAATAAAATATTTAAATAAACCAGGATAAATTATTATTAAATACGTTGATTTCAATTTTTTATGTATTGTAATAATAATATAACTAATCTAATTAATACTCAATCGACAAGTAAAAGAACTTTCAATCGTTCATATATTATTAAATAGAATATTATAACTATTATAATAAAAAATATTAAATTGATTTGAAACTTTATTTAAATAATAAATATAATTATACTATTAAAAATTAAACCATGAAAATATTATTAAAAAATATAAAAAACTAGTTTACTTATACATAAAGAGGGGTGAGAAAGATACAACAGCTACAAAGGAAGATGTTCATTTTTATTTAATGTACCTTTAAATAGGAAGATGTTCATTTTTAGACTCGACTCGATTAGTTCGAACACTCACCCTCATATCACGTTATCAAACTAACATGAGTTAATATTTGCTGACCAAAATATAACAATCGAACGTATAAGTGATTGAAATATATAGTTTCAAAATTAATAAGCAAAAGTATATAAAATTTAAAAGAAAAGTGATCAATATGATAGTTTATCCAAATAATAATATTATTCTTTAAAAAGTTGTATAAACACAAAAAATCAACTTAAAATACTAGTTGTGGTATGACCGTATGAGCGAACGTTACATTTAGATGATGCAAGCGAACGGCGCGTGGGTCCCGTTTGGAAAATGAGGTAATCTTTTACCAGGCCGTTACGTTTTGAGAAACGGACTCTACGTGGCAGCCAGTCAAGCATTTTAAATTTTAATGGCTGACGCCAAATGCTTTGAACGCCGAAATTGAGTTTTGACCTTCTAATCGCCTTTGCTTCTTTCTTCAACACAACTCTCACTTTTATGCTCGTATACCTAAAGCGTGAGGTCAATAGTCATTGCTATTCAGGTCGGTTTCTTTTTTATCCTTTCCATTTATTAATGGCCTTATATCATAAATAAGTATTATGTCATGTTTTTAAGTACTTAATTTTTTTTATTAAAATAAGTATTTAATTTTTTTTATTAAAATAAGTATTTAATTTTTTTGGAAAAATAGGTATTTAAAATATTTTGATCAAAATAAATATTTTAAAATAAATACTTAAAGTATTTATTCTTTTATCTAATTACATAAAGTATTATTTAAATAATATTACATGTTAACGTTTTTTTAAATTGATGAAAAATATTAAATACTTTAGGTACTTATTTCAATCAAAGAATACTTTAGATACTTATTTTGAAAAAAATAATTCTAGATATGACAAAAATTATTTTAAACACGTATATAAAAAATATAATATACTTTAGGTACTTATTTATAATATAAGTCTTATTAATAATATAAAATAAACGATAAATTCTATTATTAATTCTTACATTATCTTATCATTGTATGCATAAATTATATAATATATATTTAGTTTTAGGTATAATTTCAAAATTAGCTCTCAACATTTATCAAAATAGTTATTTTAGCCGTTAGTTTTTGGAGTATTTTCGGTCAAAATTTTATTATAGGGTAAAAAGATTTTTAATGTTTGACTAAATAATCGCTTGGACTCTTATTCTTTTTTTCCTATAATATTTTGACCATTTACATTTCATTTTAGAGTAAGAAAGCTCATATTTTGAAGTGTTAATCATTTGTTAACTAACAGTTTTCATCCGGATATATATTTTCTCCGAAAATTAAACATTAGAAGTCAAAATACTCTTAAAAAATAAGTCAAAGTGAGAGTATTTAATTAAAAATTAAGGATATTTTTTGACATTATACGCTAATTTTATTATTAGCCATTTCACTATATATAAGTCATGTATTTATTTTTTATATTTTAATTTAATAAATGATATTTCAAACTCGTATATAAACAATACAACAAAAGCTGAGGATTTATGATAATTCAAGATGACAATCACTGTTTCTATTTCATGAGGTCCCGAGTTCGAGTATTATGAATGTCAGAAGTATAATATTAAATATTCATGATTGAAAATTATTTTTGAAGAGACACTATTATTTATTAAATTAAATTAATAGTAAGAAAAAGATGACAGAAGATCAGCGTTGTTGTTTGTCATGATCAAATTTATTAAGCTCATCAGCATTTTTCATTTTCTGATGTTTTGTTGATGCAAGCTTAACTGACATCTAAACCCAGCAGCCAAGTATATATCTAAATCTATTATGCGTAAGAAATTTAATTTGGTAGCGTAATTCAGGCAGTGGTGTGGTGTCATTTCCATGGCTAAAAGTAACCTTAACACAGCCCAAATTCAGAAATAATTTAATATATTTATCTATTAAAGGAGATTTGGGTTTTTTAGTAGAAAACCCCATTTCATTTACTATATTTAGCCCTTTAATTGGAAATAAACCTGTGGGTGGGGTAAATCAATTAACCAAGTCATCCTCCATAATTCAGTGGATTTATTTTGGCTTATTTCACACAAAAGGAAACCTATACTGAAATTATTAGTCTTTTCAATTGGAGTCTTTTGCCCTCTGCGAAGCTTAAAACACGCTGTGGCACATATAGACAGTCTCTAATGACACGTTTCGACTTCTAAAGTCTTGCAACATAGATTCAGATTTTACTTCTTTTCTCTACTAATACGTTTGGATGGTTTTAAGATTTACGACTCAAAATATTATGAAGAATATAATAATTTTAGTTGCAATCGATTTTTGTTGTTTTTTTTATATATTAATAAGTTATATTTTTAACTCTTCCTATTACGTGCTATTAACATATATTTTGGTATTAAATTTTATAATATCAACATTACTACAACAATAGTTTTGTGAGTTTATACTTGAAAATATTTAAATATTTTTTTAAATCATCAAACGGGTATATATTTTAAATAAAATAATTAAAAATTATATATAAATTTTAATTAATCTAGAGTGAATACAAGATAATATTTATTTAAAGATTTTCAATCATTTGACATTAAACGCTCGTACACCCATGATACTCGAACTTGAAACCTCAAGGAATAACAAAATTCCTTGATCATTAAGACTGCTTGATTCGTGAAAAAATTATATATAATTTGAACTTATTTTGTTTTATATCGGTAGCTTGAATAATTTTTTATATATTTAATTTCACATACGTTTAGGTGTGAAAATGTAGTATATAATACAAGTATTTTTGTGAAAGGAATATAAAATACAAGTTGAAAGTTGAGGAAGAGGAGTTACGGCATGTGTTTTGTTAGAAAATTCACGAGTTAAAAAGGGTGGTAAGCTTATCGCATGTTTGCTTCACGCAAACAGCTAAATAGGGGTGGAGTTTGCTTCCTCGCGTGGCTTTAAAGACTTTCTTCTATTAATTGTTTTAAATCCTCCCATTAAAATAATCCTCACCACCCACCAAACCCACACTCCCTAATAAAGCACACACCTCTTCTTATTCTCCTCCTTTGCCTTTTTCGTTTTCACAACATTAATCCCTAATCATGTACCTCTTCTAGTACTTCAAGATCCGATCAAAACTGCAGACATGAGTTCAAACCCTAGCAGCAGTGGTGGCAGTGTAGGCGGTGGTGGCAATTGCAGTGGTAGTGCTGGCGGCGGAGGTGGAGGAGGACCTTGTGGTGCTTGCAAGTTTTTGAGAAGGAAATGTGTTCCGGGTTGTATATTCGCACCTTATTTTGACTCGGAGCAAGGTGCAGCCCATTTTGCAGCGGTTCATAAGGTTTTCGGTGCAAGCAATGTATCGAAGCTGCTTCTTCATATTCCGGTTCACAGACGACTTGATGCGGTGGTCACCATATGTTTCGAGGCTCAAGCTCGGCTTAGAGATCCTGTTTATGGCTGCGTTGCTCATATCTTTGCTCTTCAACAACAGGTACATACAAGCCCAAAACCATCTTTTGTTCAGCTTTGTCATTGTTTTTGTCTCTTTCAGCAGGACACAGTTGGTTTGGTTTTTCCACTTTCTGATCTTCTTTGTCAAGTAAATTCAGGAACCCTGAAATTTCATTTTTCAAGTAAAAATCCTGTCTTTATTCAGTGAATTGTGTTTCTCAAAGAATCAAAGCATTCTTTTTTTGACAAAATAACACCCAAATCTGATTTCACACCATCTTAAAAAGGCCTTGTTGTACGGTCAGATAATACAAATACAAGGATGGGGTAGGGTTAGCTGTTTGGGGTGCAGGTTTTTGCATTTCCCTGAAATCTAGAAAAAAAAATTTATTATCATTTTTAATTAACAAATCATTTGGTCGGCGAGCGGTTACCTCAAAGGAGAGGTCAGGTTGTGGAAATTATGCAGTTTACAGGTATTAAGGAAATGGTTGGATTTGTTTTGTTGGGTTTTCATTGCCAGTTTTCTTGTTCTTGCAAGCATGGCTGTATGGAAATTCAGTGTTAACCAAGTGTTATTAAACATTGGTTGAAGCTGATATCTATAAACACGTTTATTAGGGTTTCAATAATATTTTTTTTATTTAAAGGTACACATTAAGCAAACCCTATAATTTATTTTTATCTCTTATATGGTTAATACTCAAAATTCGTGAATAATTCTTTATTTAAAATTTGAATCTGAATTATAGTGTTGAGTTTAAACTCTATAACTATTTAATTTTTTTAAAAAGATTTTTAAAGAGTTATAAAAATTTTATTGTCCCACTCTGTGATTAATTATTATTTATCAAATATAAATTACTATTGATACATAGAACGAAAAAGATTACATGAATCCCATTAGTAAAGAAAAAAATGTGAATATAAAAATATTGTGACAGTTTCTTTTTAACTTCATTTGTGTCCTTGTATGATAAAAGATATAGATATATATATATATATATATAATTATATTTTGTAAAACTTTTTAATTTTACATTGATATAAGATTATTAGATGAATGAAAATAGATAATTGAGATTAACGGTAAGAAATGAGAAAATATTCACTGAAAAAAATTAGAAGTTAATCTTAACCTTTTTATTTTTATTCATTAAATAATCCTAAACCAATATAAAACTTAAAAAAATTTATATTATGTGAGTGGATCTTAATCTATATATATAATGCAAAGGATAAAGCCTCTAGCTTCTCCGGAGTTGCGATCGTTTCTTCATTCCTTTTGGTGGTAATAATATTAACATAAACTTCTATTATTGTTTTATATATTTTTGGAAATTGCTGGGCAGGTGGTGAATTTGCAAGCAGAACTATCGTACTTACAAGCTCATTTATCTACACTAGAGCTTCCATCGCCGCCACCTCCACCACCGCCACAAACACTAATTGCACCACCTCCTCTTTCAATATCAGACCTCCCATCAGCCTCTTCAGTGCCAGCCACGTACGACTTATCTTCACTTTTCGAACCTATGGTAACGCAAAGTACTTCATGGGCCATGCAGCAAAGGCAAATCGATCCACGCCAATTTGGAGGGACCGGCGGCGATCTTCAAGCTTTGGCTCGTGAGCTCCTCCATAGACAAGGGTCTCCGCAACTGCCATGCACTGATGCTTCACCGTCGGCGTCACCATCACCACCGCAATCTCTCTCCAAATGAGACCTAGACTTTCCTTTATTATTATATGCTTGCCTTGAAGTATGTTATAATGCATTTAATTTTCAGTGTTATATTTCATTAGGCAAGTAATCGAAATAACTAATCTTGTTCTTTTCTTCTTCTATATTTGTTTGTTTTCTCGTCTTTCTTAATATCCCATTTTTGATATATGTGAAATTCAAATTAGTTTCTTTGTGGATACGCGTTTTTCGATCACTGATTTCCAGCTATTTTACCTTCCTCAAGAGGTTCATGCTAATTTGCCCTATTTCTATTGCACTTGTATTATTAAGAAACTTTAATAGCATTACCGCGTTAATAACTAAGGAATATCATAGATATTTCCAAACCTCAACCCCTCACACACACACAACCCCCAACCCCAACCAAAGCAACCCGACAGATACAAGGATATAAACGTTCACTGTATTCATCACATATTTATCAAAAAGCAACATAATTTTAATTAGTAGAATATATGATTTTTAATCATTTTGAAAAAAGTGTTCTAATAAAGTTTGAATGATAAAATATAACTCGTCAACTCGAATTTTTATAATTCAATTCAACTCAACTCGATCGAATACTCACTCTCAATTTCTCCTTCATTTTAGGTAGTCTATTTTGACAAAATTTTGACAAAATTTGAATCACATGCTCATCTACCACCTATGTTACACTGATACAGGTATGAGGATAGATACGAGGATGGGTACGGGACGAGAAACAATAATTTCTAAAATCATAGGGTATGGGTACAATAATATAAGTTAAATTTTAAAATTTTAAAAGACATAAACAAGTCATAAATATTCATTAAAGTTCATAAGGATTGAAATTCTTTGATAAAAGACGAAGATTGTAGTGGATGTAAATCAAATCTTCAACACGACTTGGATTTAACTTATTCCTCATAAGTGAGTGGACGAAGGAATAAATATTCCAATTTTTTTCACAACAAGATGATGAAGTAGATTGTCGAAGCACTTTAAAAGTCCATAATTGGAGCAATGGAATTTCAGTATCAAAGTTAGTCTATCAACTTTTCGAATCCGAAGAATACCACTTTGTAAGAGAAATTAAATCTAAATTTAAAAACAAAATAATATCCTAATTCATCTATATCTCTTTTTATTATTTAAATCCTAAAAATATCCTAAGTACACGAGTTAAGATCAAATATCGTTTAGGATGCGTCCGTAAAAATCTCTCCGACGTACCCAATTAATTTTAGTTGTATCCTATAAATATGGGACATCCCAATACGTACCCAAGTTGTACTCGTCCCATAACTATATTGAGGACATATCGGGTACTTGGTACAACACTGAGTTGTTGTACCCGTGCTACATAGTCTACCACTATAGAATATCTATGCAACTTCAATTTTTATTGTTGACAACTAATTTATTCTTTTTGTAATTTAATCTCTCAACTTTATATTTTATTTAATTTTGACTTATTACTATTTTTTTAAAAATTCTTTATTTCTATCCATTCATTGACTCCTTTATATTCACATCAATATTTTATCCCTTAAATATATTCTTAAAAAAATTATAAATATATATTATACTTTGTCTCTGGAATACGTAAGATCATTTTTCAAAGGATATAAAGAAACGACATATAAATGGAACAAGATGACTTGTCCTTGCAACAGAAGCAGTCTGTGAACTCTAATAGAATATTAGATTTGGACATTATCTTGAATATTGTGGTATGCAAGCGTGATGAAGACCAGCACATGGAGACTAGTAATGAACTTATCAGGCACATGCAAGAACAATTTAAAGAGAAAGCATGCAAATCTGGGTAGAATATAGGGTTATATTTCTTTAGTTTGTGTTGAGTTACTACTCTTCAACTGAACACAAGTATATTCATCAACACAAGCATGCCTTGAGCTGCTCATTATGCAGGCTCTTTATACGAGAATTGCAAGCAGTTACTGCCACACTAACAACCTAACTAATTGCTAACAGACTCCAAACAACTGCTGACTCAACTAACTATTATTTACACAGTTTACACAATTTGCACGTATACAACACACTCCTACGTGCATGTATATACCTCTAATATTTCCCCTACTTCTTCTTCTTTTGTTCTTTTTCTTGATCACTCTATTACAACATGCTCTAAAAACTAATTACAACTAATTTCTAACATTTAACCTTCTTGATGAAAAGATGAACAATTGAATCGAAAGTGCCGATGTTTCCTACCGTTCACTTGAATCGAAAGTGCCAATGCTTCCTTTCGTTCTTCTTGATTCGAAAGTGTCGATGCTTCCTTTCGTTCACTTGAATCGAAAGTGCCAATGCTTCCTTTCTTTCTTCTTATTCACCTTCATTTCTTTCTTCTTCATCCTCTTTTACAAGATTCCTTGACATATATTTTTTTCTTGGACACTTGGCTGTGAAGCTTTCTCCCATGACACCTTGGAAATCCACATATGCTGGAAGGTGTTGAGTGATGCCACATGCCATGATTCTCATTTCTTATAGCTTCAGCAGAAATGTTACACTGAGTTGGATAATGGAAATGCGTCACTCCAGTATTCCAAGGAGCTGATGATGTTGTTGACATATGTAGAGTAGGATTTTCAGCGGGCGGTCGAGGCCTTTTGTTCTTAGCTGCATTCGGTTGAGCCAGAGCTGGTGGAATTGAAGCAACAAAGGGTTCTATCTCCCATGGTGAAACCCTGTCAGACCTCTGAATGGAGGCAGGATCATCCCATTATACCTTCAATGAACTCCATTTTGAATCTTTCCGGTGAGGAGAAAAATCTTCAAGTCCAACAATTATTCCAGAAAACCTTCTCTCAGGAGAATCTTCCCCTTCAAATCTCATCTTAAATCTCATGCCAACTGCAAACTTACCATTAAGGGCATCTAAATATTTGTTCAACCCAATGATGAACTGACTTGTCTTTGGCTTCACCCGAGAAGGAGAGATCACCAGTTCAGTTGGAGGCTGGTAATTGGTCCGGTCCCTGAATGTCTCCGATTTCTTCAACGACGCCGTTGAATCGGACAACGCCTCCACGTTGATATCACGGCCGTGATTCTCCCACGTGTTCGATTTCTTCAAATGCCTAGTCAACGGCATTGATTTCCCTTCCGTTATCATCTTCCACGTGTTCTCCAGCATCTCGTGGCGTTTGGGTTTCGCCACCCTCAATGCTCGACCACCTTCAGGACTGGCTTTGACGGGTTTCCGGTGACTGAATCTAGAGGAAGCCTGTGGTTTCTCTAGAAGAAACAGAGCATCCGATGGAATTTCTGACGAATCCATTCTCCTCGGAGGAATCCACTCCGATTTCAAGATACCAAACTCGTCACTAACCGCTACATTGGTCTCCGCCTCAAAAACCGTTGTTTCCACCTCTTGTACTCTCTCCTTCAGCTCGTACGCGACCGGTTTATCTATGCCGAAATCAAAGCCGCTCTTCATCTCGTGCTCCACCGCTGGCGGTTGATCCACATAGATCTTCAATCTCGGCTGCTGTTGCATCTGCTCGGTCTATTCGCTCTCGCCGCTGTTTTGATGAAACCGTGAAGATGCTTTAACGATAACATCAAGAAAACAGGAGGCTCCAGGAACTTATGGCGATTGATACCATGTTGAGTTACAACTCTTCAACTGAACACAAGCATGCCTTGAGCTGCTCATTATGCAGGCTCTTTATACAAGAATTGCAGGCAGTTACTGCCACACTAACAGCCTAACTAACTGCTAACAGACTCCTAACAACTGCTGACTCAGCTAACTATTATTTACACAGTTTACACAATTTGCACGTATACAACACACTCCTACGTGCATGTATATACCTCTAATAGTTTGGTCTCTACTTGATTAAATATTTAATAAATTATTGTATTTTTTAATTTAAATATTTATTTTTATATGAACCAAAATACTATTAGACCCAAATTTATTAAATATATCCAGCCCCTTTAGGCCTAAAGGTTAGTATTTGTTTCATTTGTACTGGATATATAGTTAGTAACCATTTTTTTACTGAAATTTTCTATTTAATGTACAATTTTGTGATTTTCTCCTGTATCTAACCCCTTTCAAATGCTTGTAATTTGGCGAACTATGAAATGCAGTATGTTCACATCAGTGATCATATTTAATTGTAAATTTGGTTTAGATATGGTAATGAATGGTTGACGTGCTCAACCTCTTTCCAAGAGGAATGTCATTAGTGCAAATTTGCCGGTTTTTAACTGAATTTGGTTTCCTCTCATGTACGTTGTTGAATAGAAACTTTATTGTAAGTGGCCTTCCTGTTTTAAATAAAAAGTGGCCAGGAAGATTTCAGTACGGTGCTGCTGCTGTGATAAGGGGCTCATATGATGGTGCCGGTATTGGAGGTGATTTACCTGGGGCGGTCACATCTGAACAGATGGACAATTTAGTCTCTAACCTCAACATGCTAGAACAGGTTGGAATCTCAGAAATGAATCGTTTATTCACACTTGGTCAAAAATTGAAATGCATTTCCCCTTGTTGGGTGGTATGGAATAATGAAGTACTTGGTCTAATTTTATACATCCAAATTTTCTTGAGATTACATAGTTACTTTTCTCTTCAAACTTTATAAATGCATTTTGTTCTGACCGTAACTCCCATTGCATTTTGAATCGTCGAAAGGGTGAAGATGGAGAGAGTGAGAGAAGCATGGTTCTGGACATATATAATACTTATTTTTAGAAAAAGTAGTGAGGGAAGTATGGAGAGAGTGAAGATGGAAGAGAAATGACATTTTGAGCAATGAGTATGGTCAAATGATGTCAAAAAATATTATGTTTCTTGATTACTTTATTGTCTTATTGTCTGCACGATTTTCTTGGTGATGAAGTTGTGTTCACTTCATAGCTTATTTCTATATCAGGCACAATACATTTCAATAATTTAGATCATATTCATATGAACAGTGCCAAGCATGTTTCCATGCTTATGTCTTCCTTTGATAAACTAGCGTTGCTTAATCCATCTACTAGAATAGATACTTCCCTTTATTATGGGGTTTCTTGGACTTCTTCAGTATCTCACGCTCCCTCACTTGGATATTGTATTTGTTGTTAATTGGTTGTCACAAATATGTATGGTTATGTTTCTACCCACTGGATAGCAGCTAAGTGAGTTATTTGTTACCTCAAGGGTACCTTGTGTCATAAACTACTTCTTTGCTTGATCTTACAACCTTTATTGATGTAAAATAGGGCGGATCGTATACATATGTAGATTCACCACTGTTTGTGTCATTTATCTTGGTTTTAGTGTTATCTCATAGAAATCAGTTTGTCAAAAAATTATCTCTCGTTCATCTATAAAAGTTGAATATCGTGCCTTGACAAATGCAACAATTAGGAGTGTAGATGAATCGAGCTTTAACGAAAAAGATTATGTTTTATTTCGTTTATTTATTTTTTAAGACGTTCGTGTTCGGTTTGTGATCATTTAAATTTTTAATATAGTGTTCATGTTCATTTATTAATTTTTGAAGGTGTTTGTGTTTGTTTATTTATTGTTCGTGAACATGTTCATTTAGTGTTCACGAACTGTTCATTAAGCGTTCGTTTAGTGTTCATTTATTGTTAGTTTATATATTCAAGTTTTAGTTTTACCCTTTCATTTGTAAAGTTAAAGAAAAATGATAAAATTACACCACTAGTGATAACTCCTTATAATCCATAATTTAAATTTTAACTTTTATAATGTATATAATTTAGTCTCTATTTTCACCAATATTTTAAATGTAAAAAAATAAAAAGGAAAGGAGAATCGGGTAAACGAGTTTGTTCATAAACATAAATGAACGAGTCGATAAACGAGTTTATTCATGAACATAAACGAACCAAACACACATTTGTTCGTGTTTGTTAGTTTATTAAATTAACATATTTTTTTTGTTCATACTCGTTTATTTAACATAAAGAATAGCTTATCAAAAAATTAATCGGCTTTGCAGCAGTTTTCTTCCCACAATATTCCTTTGCATTAAGGGAGTGTTTGGTTCAAGGATTGTGGGATTCTCATGGGATGAGAATCCCACATTCTCATGTTTGGTTGGCCGAGAATCTCATTCCCGGTAATGTTTTATTACCAATAGTAGATTTTTTGGGGTATATTACCGGGAATGTCATTACCTCCCTTCCCTTAGGTATTGTAACATTACCGGCGTTTTGGACTAAAATGCCCTTAAATTTTTATTTTTTTTTCAAAAATATCATTCTTCTGTCATTGAATAATAAAAATTCTACGAATGTTAAATTACAAATTTATCCTTAAATTATTTTAGATTTACAAAAAAAAAGTCTATAATTAAAATTTTATATGAAGTTCAGGGGTTAAAAAATTTTGTACCCTTTCATTAAACCTTTTTTATATTTTTAATTTTGTAAAAAAAATTATATAAATATTATGAATTTAATTTTTTAAAGAAAATATTTAAATATTTTACAATTTGTAATATTATACAAATATATAATAAGGACAATTTGGTTAAATATACATCCCAATAATCTTTTATTCCTTTAACCAAACAAGGTAATCTTATATTCCTGCTAAACCAACCAAACACAAAATACAACATTCCCAGTAATTCTATTCCCTGATAATCTTTTATTCACATTGGTAATCTTACATTCCGTGAACCAAATGCACCCTAAGAGTGCTGGCAGTGACTTTTCCGACCACTTCCCTGCCATTTCTTTCCTTCTTGTTGTTACTTTTCCGTTAATTGTAGTTTGATTTTCTTAAATTTTAGTCATATTTTATCATATTTAAAATAATGTGTTCACTTTGCCCTTTCTCTGGTAAAGGGTATCATGACTATCAGTGTTTTTAGACTTTTAGTGCAGGTTTATTCTATTGGTCTTCTTCTTGGTTTGTGGTTCTATGAAATTTATTGGTTGCTTGCTTTCCAGATGTGTGGTTTCTTCGTTCGTTTGTATGTGGTATTTCAATGGTTATCCGATATATGTGTCGGATGAGATTACAGTTAAAGGAGGATTAGTTTTTCATTCATCTCCTATGGATATTTTTTAAGTTTTTCTTCTTTATGTTAGGTGCTCGAGAATGTTGGAGTGCTTTGTTTTTTATGTAGTTACCTCAACTGTTTAAGCTTTTGTTCATTAGACTATCGTGCCTTGACAAATGCAACTCGGGGTTGTGAGGCCAGTTTTCAGGTTGCCATATGTACCTCTTCCATTGGAAAAGAGGGTAGAATTTGTTAATCTGGTCGAGGAAATTGGGCGGGAGAATTTTGTAGGAAAAAAACAAGTTCAAGTTTTTGATGACGACGACTTCATCTTGGTTAGGCGGTATTAGTTATTGTCAATGTTCAGAGAACTCGGGAGTCTAGTATGGCTATCGTGTCTCTTTCGAGTTTGCAAGTTTAATTTTCGTTTACAAAAATTACAAATAAAGTTCTCTAATTGCAGAGTTGCAGTTGCAGGCTAATATTTTGTTTGTTTGTTTATTTATTTTAAATTTGTTCAGGTTTGGTTTGTTTTTATTTAAAAAATTCCAAAGAGTTGGTGTTTATTCATTCAAAATCATGTCCTCGTCTTTATTTTTTTAATTTAAACGAATTTGTTTAATTTTAGCCAAGTTGACGATGAAGCGGATATTTGATTTTGAAGGTAGATAATTAAAGATGTTTACTGACAAAAAAGCTTTATTCATAAACAATAGTTTAACAAGTGTAAACAATCAAACCAGTCGTATATTTTTTTATTTTTAAATATAAAATTATCAAAAATAAATGTTAATAATTATATTATAAATAAGTAAAACGAGGACACAGGTTAATAATCAAATAAGATACAAGTTCTAGTTAATGAATACCTTTAAGCAATTCATAAACGATTATAAATTTATTTGTTTATGAATGTAAATAAATTGAAGCCCTAAATCCAGAGCATCAAAATATTTTGTCCGATGCATAGGCTAGTCTAATATTTGTAATGATTAATTTTGTAACTATTGACGGGTTAAGATCTAGTACACTACTATTTATGTTTCATGTTCTAAATGAATTTATTTCTAATACATGTTTAGTACTACCTACTTGAGAATAAAGTTGATCACAATTGTGAAGGGAAGACTAGCCAGCGAGTGGATTGGCATGGATTGTCACACGATTGAGCCTTATCTCTGCAAGTGGCCGATCACCTGCTCCTGTTTGAGTCTGCATCAACAAAATAGCGTTCAGTCATGCTAAACAAGCAATTGCAGGTTACCGCTGCAACGCAAGATTCCACTAACACATACACAACGCTGTACAATTTTAGTGAGACTGAGATTGAAAGAGAAGAGATTGTTTCCAGAAAACTATTCACTTCAGATTCATGTTGAATGCCTTACTTTGGGGGTACCTCAGCTCTTTAAATATAATCTAGAATTTTCCCTACCCTCCTTTGAAATCCCAAAATCATATGTGGAGATAAAGCAATCCAGCATGGACTTGATACAATTTTTATAGCAAATGATGTAATAGGCCAAAAACAAGACCAAGGTTGATTACACTGACTTGCGGTGAAATATCAACACACAAAGCCATGTGGACAAAGAAAGAGTGTGCATGAAGAACTAAATCCAAACATAATTGTGTCCAAGACATTCTAAATCAAAGTGGACTAAGCAGGGAAATATGACTATATGCTAGCACAACATACCTTTTCCATGATATCCAGCACTTCAAAACCATGGATAACCTTGCCAAACACAGTGTACAATCCATTGAGATGTGGCTGCTTTGCATATGTTATGAAGAATTGGCTCCCATTAGTATTAGGACCACTGTTAGCCATTGACAGTATACCCCTCGCATTATGCTGTAAGGTAGTAAAGTTTTGTAAAAAAAAAAAGAGCATGTCTACATTCAAAACTAACGAGCAACTCAATATACGGCAGGAGTTAAAATATTACATCTTGTAACAGGAGATTGACACTAAGCTTTAGTTGCACACTTTCACATAAAAAGCACATAAACTCAAAGAGCTTGAAAAGCACAACTCTACCAAAACACTGGGCAGATAGACAAAGATGTGTAGTTATGATGATTCCAATATAGAACGAGATGAAGGGTGGGAGGGTTATAGAAACCAAAATTTCATACTCAAATAGCATGTCAGCTAAACAAGCTAAATGATAAATAACACAAACCAGCTTTTCTAGGTTCCATTCCCTCGGTAAGGTTAAAACCTGGACTTCAAGCATAATGGCAAAGCATGGTCTTTTCAAAAGAAAGCAAACTGATATTCTTAATCAGCAGAAGCAAACAAGAAAGAAGTGTTCTTTTTTTTGTGCCCTTCCCCCCACTCTTAATGGCTAAAAGTTGTTGACAAAATTTCTTAAAGCATTTTGAGAGATTGCATGTAACATCCCAAAATACGGGTTAATGACTAAATTGTAAAACTTCAGAATTTGGTGATTAAAATATAATAATTGGATAATTCAATGATTTATCTGGAAGGATTGTTAGTAATTATTAAAAGAATTAAAGGGCAAAATGATCATTTAACCATTAAATGATTAAATTGTATTATGTTGAGGATATGGATGGGGGAAAGGGATAAGAAGAATATCTCTTCTCCTCTTTGTTCTTCCATACGAGAGAAAGCCACAGCAAAGGTGAGTTTTCTATTTTCTTGGTTATTTGTTGTTTTAAAAGTTGGGTTATGATCACTATATGATAATTAAGCTTAAGAAAAGCTTAATTTGTTCTAAAACAAAAAGATGAAGAAATTATAAGAGATTTAAGAAAACGAGTTTTTATATGAAATCATAGAAAAGAGTTGATAAGTTGAATTTGAAGTTAAATTTAACTTGTCATCATGCTAATTAAGGAATATGAAGTGTTAGAATGGTATTTAGAACATATTGAAATTTGAGTATGATTCTTGAATTACATATGAAGGATAGGATTTTGAAATTATAGATGATTTTCATGGATATAAGTTGGTTTAAGTAATGGTAGTTGAGTTTAATGACATGATAGGGGTTTAAAATAGAAGAATTAAGTGAAGAATCGATGATTTTCGGGGTTAAAATACAATTTCTAGGTAGAAGGAACCGATACCCTATGAAGGGAATCGATTCCCCCTATTGGACGAAAATTCCAGTATGTGCAGGGGGAACAGATTCCCCCCTGGGGTGTATCGATTCCCCGGGAACAGATTCCCCCTGAGGGGTATCGATTCCCCCATAAATGAAAAAATGGAATTTGATTCATTAAACCGGTTTAAGTTATTAACATCAAGTTTAAAATTTAGGCTTCTGATAGTTGTTTTGAAATGATATATTCATGTAGATATTGAGCCTAAACAAGTTCCGGAATAATCAAAGGATTATAATCGAATCAAAGCAAAGCTAAGGTGAGTGCAATTTTAATTGTACTTATATTATTGAACGAACATTGGCTTGCGATGAGCCAATGATGGAGTTACTATGGTAAGAAGTGACTCCTAAAATGTTATTTGATATGTGATTCTTATATGTACATGAATACATGATATGCATAAACATAAGAGCATGAAACATAAGATATATGATATGATATACATGATTATATGCATATGTGATATATGCTATGAGATATGACCAATGTGAAATGAAATAAGCTATGTGAATATATGAAATTGCATATGAATATGCAATATGTGATATGATATGAAATATATGGTTACACATACAAGTGGTATGTGACAGAAGAGAAAGAACAAGTGATGAGAAATATATTCATAATAAATGCCCATAGTATATGATACGAGAGCTATATGTATAGTTGACATGCCAAGAGTCGAGGGTATTGTAGTCCTTCGGGACGTAGTGGTCCTACGGGACATATATAGCAGTCCTTCGGGACGAATACTGAACAAATGTTCGGTGCCCCATGAGGAAATTTATACGAGCTGTGGTGACAACATTGGTGCACAACCTTAATGTACTCACATACCTCTATTCTCAATAATATACATGGGCAACAACAACAACAATTGAAATATAAATTAAAGTGAAAGTGATGCAAAAAGGTAAGTTTCATGTGTTCATGACTTGATTATATATGTCATAGGAAATATATCCATGCATATTGAAATATCATGATCAAATGGTAAGAATGCATTTTCATGAATCTACTGTTACATGTTTATTTATTGCCTCACTAAGTCTATGACTTAGCGTGTAAGTGATTTACACGTAGGTACCAAGAAACGTGAAGAGCAAGAATAGAAGTGGCAAGGACAGTATTATTACTAGAAGATCAGATCAGAAGTAATCGACAAAGTATGTATTTTGTTGTGTATAGAGTGTTGGCATGTAATAAGTCGTTAATTATGAGTACTTTGATCAAGTTTGTATTTTGTGGTCTCTTTTATGTAAATTAAAGTATTTTGTTTTAAACAAGTTTTAAATTCCCCAGGGTTTTTCTTTAAGTGTCAAGGTTTGAAAAGTCAATGTGACACCTCAGACTCGTATTGGGGTCGAGTACGGGTTGGGGTGTTACAGTTAATAGCATCAGAGCCAATGTTTAGTCGATTCTCGACATAAACCGAAGTCTTGAGTGTTTTATAAGGTATACATGCCAACAAAATAGTGAAAACTTCTGATCTGATGGAATAGTAAGTATATTTTGTGCTAATAGAACTATATGATTGTATTTTTATAGATGTCCGGACAAGGTAGTTCAAGAAATGAAGTGGTAGATGACATACCCGCTGAAAGTAGTAATTCATCTGCCCTGGCTAGGCAGAGTGAAGAACAGACACCCTCTGGAGTGCATGTGAATGATCAAGATGTATTCTTTAGACGCGGTATTGACGCGTTTTCAACCTCCTGTTACTTCAACTCCAAAAATGAATGTTGCGAAAGAGTTTAAGGGATTAGGAGCTCCAGAGTTTAGAGGGGAAGCCGATGAAGGTCCTGTTACTGCGGACCTTTGGCTTAATGACGTGAAGGTCATGCTTACGGGACTTCATTGTTCCGATGCTGAGAAGCTAGATGGAGTAATTTCCTTGTTGAGAGGACAAGCAAGGATCTGGTGGACCAATGTTACATTGAGGATGATTAACGCCCAAGTAACTTGGTCATTGTTTTTAGAAGAATTCAAACATAAGTACATCGGAGATCAATTTGTTCGTCAAATGAAGCAAGAGTTCATGAATCTGAAGCAATGAAATCACACTTTATATGAGTACGAGTGTGAATTCAATAAGTTGAGTCGCTTTGCTGCCGAGCTTGTTCCTACTGAGAAGGATGCTTGTGAGTGGTTCGTAGAGGGGTTACGTCCTCGGTTGAAGGAGATGTTGATTGTATTGAATCTATCCTCGTTTCAAGAGGTAGTCAATCGTGCCAAAGCTTTGGAAAGAGCTCAGAATGAGAGATTTGAAAATTCAAGGACTCAAACAGTCAAGAGAAAGGGTGCTTCTTCGAGTTCCGCACCGTCAAAAAGAGGCAGAGATGCTGGTTCTCGACCTCATGCTAGATCAGAGTCAGTGGTATCCTCAGCTAGAGGATCAAATCCGTTGAGAGGCAGACAAACTCAATCAGCAGGATCTGGAGCTGGGAGATTTAACCAGAGTCAAGACAGATAATGCTAACATTGTGAAAAGAATCATTCTGGGATATGTAGAAGGATTTCTGGAACTTGCTATAGATGTGGGGAGACCGAACATTTTGTTCGGGATTGTCCTAGAGTAGTCGATGAATCTGCACAGCCAGAGAGGTCTATTTCTACAAGCCAAAGGGGAAGAGGTAGAGGAAGAAATCAGTCAGAGTCCTCTGCTCAACAAGAGATACGTTCCATTGCTCGAGTGTATAATCTCAGGACCAATGAGGATCGGGATGACCCGGAGATTATAACAGGTACCTTTCTGTTGTTTGATAAACGAGTTATGGTATTGATTGATACGAGTTCTACATATTCATACATTACTAGTAAGTTAGTGAGAGAATTGAACATTCAATTAGAAGCTACTAACAATGAGGCGATAGTGACGAATCCGTTAGGACACAGTGTTCGGGTAAATATGGTGAGTCGAGGGTGTCCCATACAAATTCAGGGAATTGAATTCCCTGCTAATTTGATGGAATTACCTTTTGAAGAATTTGAAGTGATACTGGGAATGGATTGGTTATATCGTTATTATGCTAATGTCGACTATAGACTGAAAAGAGTAACGTTGAGAAGTCCAGAAGAGATAGAAATCGTGGTGTTTAGTGAAAGGTGGAATCCATTGGCAAATGTGATCTCAGTGATGACGGTAAAGAAGTTACTGTTACAAGGATGTCAAGGGTTCATTGCTAGTGTGTTGGATGGAAGAGCCAAAGACAAAGAGATTGAAGAAATTCTTATCGTTAGAGAGTTCTCTGATGTATTTCCTGTAGAATTGCCAGGTTTACCTCCGGACAGAGAGGTAGAATTTCAGATTGAGATAATGTCGGGAACAGCGCCCATTGCAATGGCACCATAAAAGATGGCTCCAAAAGAGTTGCAAGAATTAAAGATTCAATTACAAGAATTGCTGGACAAAGGTTTTATTAGACCAAGTGTATCACCTTAGGGAGCTCCAGTTTTATTTGTTAAGAAGAAGGACGGTTCAATGCGTCTCTGCATTGACTACTGACAACTCAATAAAGTGACCATCAAGAACAAGTATCCACTTCCCCGAATTGACGATTTATTTGATCAATTAAAAGGAGCTTCAGTGTTCTCAAAAATTGATTTATGTTCGGGTTATCATCAATTAAAGATTCAAGAGAAAGATGTTCCAAAGACGGCGTTTAGAACAAGATATGGTCACTATGAGTTTATTGTAATGCCGTTTGGAGTTACGAATGCACCAGTTGCTTTCATGGATCTAATGAACAGAATTTTTCAACCCTATTTGGATCAGTTCGTGGTGGTTTTCATTGATGATATTTTAATATATTCAAAGTCAGAGGAAGAGCATAGTTCTCATTTGAGGATTATCTTGCAGAATTTACGAAACAAGAAGCTTTATGCTAAATTCTCTAAATGTGAATTCTGGTTGAATGAAGTGACATTTCTTGGACATGTAATTTCTGCAGAAGGAGTTCAAGTGGATCCTCAAAAGATTAAAGCTATTCTGGAGTGGGAAGTTCAAAGAATGTGACAGAAGTTCAAAGTTTTCTGGGGTTAGCTGGTTATTATCGAAGGTTCGTTAAAAACTTTTCAATCATAGCATTACCCCTAACTAAACTGTTGAAAAAGGAAGTAAAATTTGTTTGGACTCAAGAATGTCAAGAGAGTTTTGAAAAGTTAAAGAAGATTTTGACAGAAGCTCCAGTGTTAGTTCAACCCGAGTCTAGCAAGGACTTTGTAGTGTATAGTGATGCGTCTCATAATGGCTTGGGATGTGTATTAATGCAAGAAAGCAAGGTGGTGGCCTATGCTTCGAGACAATTAAAACCGCATGAGAAAAATTATCCGACACACGATCTGGAGATGGCTACAGTAGTGTTCGCTTTAAAGATCTGGCGTCATTACTTGTATGGTGAAAAATGCTACTTGTATACGGATCACAAAAGTTTAAAGTACTTGATGACTCAGAAAGAGTTAAATTTAAGACAGAGAAGATGGGTGGAATTTCTCAAGGATTATGATATTGTAATTGATTTCCATCTCGGAAAGGCAAATGTGGTAACGGATGCCTTAAGCCGAAAGACGTTTGCAGCCTTACGAGCTATGGATGCTAAACTATCATTAGGTGGAGATGGTGCAATTTGTGCGGAATTGACTATCAAACCATCATGGTTAGATCGAGTTAAAGAATTGAAAGCTAAAGATGAAAAGTGTTCAAAGAAGTTACAGCAAATAAAGAATGGAGAATGTACAGATTATGAGATGAAAACTAATGGGAACTTATATTATCAAGGGAGGCTAGTGATTCCAGATGTTAATGAATTAAAGAATGATTTATTAATGGAAGCTCACTGTAGTCCATTGACGATGCATCCAGGAGGAAACAAAATGTATATGGACCTCAAGAGTCGATATTGGTGGCCGGGAATGAAGAAAGACATTACGGAATTTGTATCAAAATGTTTGATTTGTCAGCAAGTTAAGGTTGAGCATCAGGTTCCGTCGGGACTGTTACAATCAATTTCAATTCCTCAATGGAAATGGGAGAATGTAACAATGGATTTTGTGACGGGATTACCTTTAACTCCGAACAAAAGAGATTCAATATAGGTGATTGTAGACAGGTTGACTAAGTCAGCTCATTTTATTCTGGTACGAACTGATTTCTCTATAGATAAATATGTTGAGTTGTATATCAGAGAGATTATACGGTTACATGGTGCACCTGTTTCCATAGTTTCTAATCGGAATCCTAGATTCACGTCACGATTTTGGAAGTCTTTACATGGATCATTGGGCAGAAGACTGAATTTTAGCACAGCGTTTTTTCATCCTCAGACAGATGGTCAGTCTGAACGAACTATCCAAATTTTGGAGGATATGTTAAGAGCTTGTGTTATCGAATTTAAAGGATCGTGGGAAAAATATTTGCCACTTGTTAAATTTGCGTATAACAATAGTTATCAGTGAAGTATCAAAATGGCTCCATATGAAGCTTTATATGGAAGAAGATGTCGTACACCCTTGAACTGGCATGAACTTAAGGATCGAGAAGTTATTGGTCCTGAGTTGATTCAGGATACGGAAGAGAAAGTTCAAGTCATTCAGAATAATTTGAAAACTGCAGCTGATAGACAGAAATCATAGGCCGATTTAAAAAGGAAAGAAATTGAGTTTCAAATCGGAGATAAAGTGTTCTTGAAAGTGTCTCCGTGGAACAGTGTTTTAAAAGGCGCGAGGCGCTCCAAGGCGATTACCTACCCGAGAGCCTTGATTTTTTAGGCGCTTTGAGTCGAGAGATTCACGTACGTGAGGCGCTTAATTTTACAAAACATTTGTAAATATTTTATAACCATACTTCAAACACAAAACAACTTAATAATTAACTTAATAAGCAAAAACACCAAGTAGCATATGTCATATTGTATCTCAAAAAGACAAATAAAAAACATCATCAATAATCAAAATGCCTAAAATGTCATATTGTATCACATCGTTGGTGTGATGATTCCGCTATTGGCTGCTACTTTTATGAGACATATTGTAGAGGTGGTTTTGATGGCTACTGGTTAGCTATGCTTTGGTGATGTTTGGAGTGGTGGGTGCTTTGGTTGAAGAATCCTATGTCGAAAAGTCAAAAGTATCATTAGATAGGGCTACACGTTCGATCGAGTCGAGTTAAGAAAAAAAATTAAGTTATTCGAGTAGATGAGTCCTATTTTATAACTCGAACTTGACTCAAATTTTTATCGAGTCGAATCGAGTTTTTGAGTTTCTATTTAAATTTAATTGTAAATATTCATAATAATATGATATTATATGATTCCAATTTAAATGGTTTTTTTATACTCATTTACAATACATATATATTTCTTCATATTTTTTATATGTGATATACATATATCATACAGAGCCGAGGGACTCGACTCATACTTGAAAATCAATCTACTAATTATTAAAAATTTTGAACTACCATTCGAGGTTTTCAAGTTGTATTTTATAACTCCATTTGAACTTGAAATTTTTTTAAGTCGTGTTTTTGAAATTACAACTCGAAGTCAATTCAAGTAGATTCAAAAAATAATTTTTTTGACTCGAGTCAAGTTTTTGCTCACCCTAATGTTAGATATGATTTTGAAAGAAAAAAAATAGTTGAGTGACTAAAAAGAAATTACAGGAATATATGAGTGACTAAATATGAATTTACCCTAAAAGTTATTGTATAACTATGACATTTAGCAAAATCTTTGAAATTCAATAAAATATTTTAATAAAATATTAAAAGAAAACCCGCAACATGGACTAACCCAAATCAAGTCCTAAAACAAAATGAATCTGGCGAATAATGCGTCCAGGTTCATCTCTTCTGCCCCATACCATCTCATTTATTTAAAATCTCATTCGTCTCTCTCCACTTCTGCCATTGAAAGAAGAGAGAAAAAACTAAAAACTCCTTTAAACATCACCGAAATCTTCCATTTCTCTGTTTCCTCAGAAGAAATGAAAGAGAAAAAATAGATGGAAGAGCCTCCTTACTACATCCTTCACAAGCTTCCTCCTGGGAATAGCCCTTACGTTCGAGCCAAACATGTTCAGGAAATCTAAAGCCCAATCTGAAATGGGTCATTGTACGTGAATCGCTAAAAGCATCGCCTCGTCGCCTCTCGCTGCCTCATGTACTCGCCGTCGCCTTGGTGGTCGGAGGCTTTCTTCTAAACGCCTCGCCTCGCCTAGCGCCTCAAGGTGCCTCAGGCGCGCTTTTTAAAACACTGTCGTGGAAGAAAGTATTGAGATTTGGACGTAAAAGAAAATTGAGTCATCGGTTTATTGGACCATATGAAATCGTTAAGAGAGTAGGACCAGTGGCATATCAATTGGTTTTGCCACCTGAAATGGAGAAAATCCGTCTTTCATGTCTCCATGCTTAGGAAATATCGATCCGATCCATCTCATATTGTGACTACCGAAGATATCGAAGTTCAATCAGATTTGACTTATGAGGAAGAACTTGTTCAAATATTGGCTCACGAAGTCAAGCAATTAAGGAACAAGACTATTTCATTAGTCAAAGTGTTGTGGAGAAATCACAAGGTGGAAGAAGCGACGTGGGAACGTGAAGAGGACATGAAGATTCAATATCCCCATCTCTTTGTACAATGAAAATTCGAGGACGAAATTTCTTAAGGGGAGAGATTTGTAACATCCCAAAATACGGGTTAGTGACTAAATTGTAAAACTTCAGAATTTGGTGATTAAAGTAGAATAATTGGATAATTCAATGATTTATCTGGAAGGATTGTTAGTAATTATTAAAAGAAATAAAGGGCAAAATTGTCATTTAACCATTAAATGATTAAATTGTATTATGTTGAGGATATATACGGGGAAAGGGATAAGAAGAATATCTCTTCTTCTCCTCTTTGTTCTTCCATATGAGAGAAAGCCACAGCAAAGGTGAGTTTTCTATTTTCTTGGTTATTTGTTGTTTTAAAAGTTGGGTTATGATCACTAGATGATAATTAAGCTAAGAAAAGCTTAATTTGTTCTAAAACAAAAAGATTAAGAAGTTATAAGAGATTTAAGAAAACGAGTTTTTATATGAAATCATGGAAAAGAGTTGATAAGTTGAATTTGAAGTTAAATTTGACTTGTCATCATGCTAATTAAGGAATATGAAGTGTTAGAATGGTATTTAGAACATATTGAAATTTGAGTATGATTCTTGAATTACATATGAAGGATAGAATTTTGAAGTTATAGATGATTTTCATGGATATAAGTTGGTTTAAGTAATGGTAGTTGAGTTTAATGACATGATAGGGGTTTAAAATAGAAGAATTAAGTGAAGAATTGATAATTTTCGGGATTAAAATATAATTTCTGGGTAGAGGGAACCGATACCCTATGAAGGGAATCGATTCTCCCTCTTGGACGAAAATTCCAGTATGTGCAGGGGGAACAGATTCCCCCCTGGGGGTATCGATTCCCCGGGAACAGATTCCCCCTGGGGGTATCGATTCCCCCCTAAATGAAAAAATGAAATTTGATTCATTAAACCGGTTTAAGTTATTAACATCAATTTTAAAGTTTAGGCTTATGATAGTTGTTTTGAAATGATATATTTATGTAGATATTAAGCCTAAACAAGTTCCGGAATAATCAAAGGATTATAATCGAATCAAAGCAAAACTAAGGTGAGTGCAATTTTAATTGTACTTATATTATTGAACGAACATTGGCTTGCGATGAGCCAATGCTGGAGTTACTATGGTAAGAAGTAACTCCTAAAATGTTATTTGATATGTGATTCTTATATGTACATGAATACATGATATGCATAAACATAAGAGCATGAAACATAAGATATATGATATGATATACATGATTATATACATATGTGATATATGCTATGAGATATGACCAATGTGAAACGAAATAAGCTATGTGAATATATGAAATGACATATGAATATGCAATATGTGATATGATATGAAATATATAGTTACACATACATGTGGTACGTGACAGAAGAGAAAGAACAAGTGATGAGAAATATATTCATAATAAATGCCCATAGTATATGATACGAGAGCTATAGGTATACCAAGAGTCGAGGGTATTGTAGTCCTTCGGGACGTAGTGGTTCTACGGGACATATATAGCAGTCCTTCGGGACGAATACTGAACAAATGTTCGGTGCCCCATGAGGGAATTTATATGAGCTGTGGTGACAGCATTGGTGCACAACCTCAATGTACTCACATACCTCTTTTCTCAATAATATACATGGGCAACAACAACAACAATTGAAATATAAATTAAAGTGAAAGTGATGCAAAAAAGTAAGTTTCATGTGTGCATGACTTGATTATATATGTCATAGGAAATATATCCATGCATATTGAAATATCATGATCAAATGGTAAGAATGCATTTTCATGAATCTACTGTTACATGTTTATTTATTGCCTCACTAAGTCTATGACTTAGCGTGTAAGTGATTTACATGTAGGTACCAAGAAACGTGAAGAGCAAGAATAGAAGTGGCAAGGACAATATTATTACTAGAAGATCAGATCAGAAGTAATCGACAAAATATGTATTTTGTTGTGTATAGAGTGTTGGCATGTAATAAGTCGTTAATTATGAGTACTCTTATCAAGTTTGTATTTTGTGGTCTTTTTTATGTAAATTAAAGTATTTTGTTTTAAACAAGTTTTAAATTCCCCGGGGTTTTTCTTTAAGTGTCAAGGTTTGAAAAGTCAATGTGACACCTCAGACTCGTATTCGGGTCGGGTACGGGTTGGGGTGTTACATTGCATGCGCTAAGTTCATGATGTAAAACTTTCTTGCTTCATTAACTATTAAGCTTAGCATACCTTGAGGGATTCTCTAATCTCATCATTGAACTTCTTGCCTCATATACTCGTTCCCCCTTTGCCTGTTCCCGTTGGATCTCCACCTTGAATCATGAAACCTTTAATATTCCTGTGAAATATAGTCCCATCATAATAACCACTTGCACAGAGTGCCAAAAAGTTCTGCATCCAAACAAAGATTAGTATTATTTACATGGGCAATAGCTAAAAACAATAAGTACTTTATAAAACATAAACGAATGCACTTCACAAGAAGTGAGGCCTAGGAATTTTATACCCTATACTACGTGAAATTTCTCCATTGTAATTAAGTTAAGCAAGACTTTATGCCACACACAATGAAAAATTCAAAGATTGATAAAGAAAACCATAAGTATAGCCTATGTTACTAGCATTTGGGTATTAGTGTCCAATACAGGTATGGATATGGCGTTCAAATGTTTAACTTCGCCATGCAATCTAAAGGTGGAGCATTATACTCTCATACCCGTATCCTTGGGTGTCTGATAAAGGTATTTCAAAAAGATGTAAAGTCTAAGCAACTTATAGGTATACAACAAAACTATATAATACATAATTATACACAACTCACATATGCAGTGAAAGGAGACACACTCCTTTCAAGTCATAGCCTACATAGAATTTTTCCAATTTCCTATTTTTTTTATTAGGGCACCAATTGGTCCCAAAAAGCATTCCCTAAAGCAAATTTCTAGACGTAAATGTATATTTTGTCATCTCCTAATTTTATTTCTGAACAGCTAGAGGCAGCAGAACCTTCAGCTAGTGTTCTTTTCAGATAAATAAAATAAATTCCTGAAAAATAAAAGAAATATGTGAAGCAAATGCAGGTCCTAACCTCCGCCGTCTTAGCGACCTCGTCGCAGAAGATCTCGCACTTAATGTCACCGAGATTTGTATGCAAAGTAACTGACTGCAATCCCGAAGAAAGCATCGATTAGATTTGGTAACGTATTGCATGTGTTCGATATAATTACTCAAACAGAACTCACCATGTTATGAATAGGCTCATAAATCAAAATCAAAGGTAGAGGAGTTCCTTGGGTTGATCAAGCGTCTGGGTTTCGGTGATTGTAGGAACTAGTAGGCGTATCTTTCTCCAGAGTTCAGACTTCAAGTTGTGGCCCCGTTGCGCTTTTGGGTTCAAGGGCTTACAGCTTGAGAATTGCCGGGGTTTTTTTTATTCTGAAGATCTTTCTAGACTGCGGAACCGACGGCCGACACTGCCTTTATATGGGAGAACTGGGCCAGCGGCTAGTTCCCCTCGATCCCATGTTGGACTCAGATTCGTATGGTAAATTACTTGGTATTCTATCTCTTCCTCAATTTTCTTTTAACATTCAATTATTTTAAAAAAATTACATCTAATATTATATTATATTTTTATTTTATTACTTGACCGTTAAATTTCAACATTAACTTAATTAAAAAATATATATAATATGATATTATAACAGTTTTAATATCAAAGCTTATATATTCAATCAAATTTATCTTTTCAAAATAATTTAAGGCTAAAGTTTGGTCCCTGATTATATGATAGTGCTTTGTTAAATCTCCCAGTATTAAAAGTTACGAAATGGTTCTTCGACTATAAGATATTGCTTTGTTGAGTCATTCGACTATTAAAAACTATAAAATAGTCACCCAATTATTCATATGTTTTAAACTTGTCATTTTTTGTTCAAAAATTGGTGTTCTTTTGAGTTGAATGTTAATTTATTGATTGATATATGATAAAATATGATCCCAAAACCGTTTGAGTTGTATTTTATGGATCGACTCTCTGTTTACATTATGTCGTTGAGTCAATGCTTGAAACATTATGTCATTGAGTCAGTGTTTAAAGTAACGACGGTGCCACTAGTCATTATTAAAATATGATTTTATTATATTTCAATCAACATTTTAACGTACAACTCATAAGACCGTTAATTTTTAAACAAAAAAGGATAAGTTTGGAACATATGAATAGTCGGATGACCATTTTGTAACTGTTAATAGTCTGAGGACTCGACAAAACACCACCCTATAATCGATGATTATTTTATAACTTTTAATAATTATAAATTCAACAAAACAACATCTATTAATCGAGAGACCATTTATATACTTTATCCATAATTTAATAAATTTTAAATTTTATTATTAAATATATATTTGAAAATTTTTATATTTAAAGAAAGTTTTCTTATAATTTTTTTACAAAATTTTCGAATTTAATATATACCCTATAAATTATAATGCTTCTAAAATGTCAAATGTTCATCCCGATTAATTTTTTTTTAAAAATAATCGAATCAAAAATTTCTTCAAATATCAGAATAATAATGGAATTCAACTAAAAAGGCCAAAATACCATTTAACCTCATCAAATTCATGGTTGAACTTCAACGCCTATATGTACAACAGTAGAGCTTAATGTGTCAGAAGAGAGCCTTGGCTTATGCAACAGATTACATGAAAACTAATGAAAGTTTCTCCCCATAAAAACCTAGCCAGATAAGCACCAACCATTCAAGGATGTAGGGTTATAATAAAAACCCATCATCAAACTCACTCTGGCCTTTGAAAAAAATTTATAACACTGCATCTGAGGCTATTAAAGGCCCTATTTTTTGCATGTACCCTTGGGGTTTGCATTCTTAAGAATCCAAGGGTGCTCCATGATCTTCTGAAGAGAGAGCCGTTTTGAGGAGTCCTTCACAAGAAGCTGCAAATAAGATTCAATTTACTGTATTCAGAATTTCATATGTAAAAGTTTCTACAATAATTTTCCATAAAAATCCATATTTGTTACCCGGCTGATGAGATTTTTAGCCTCCATTGAGACATTAGGTGTTGATGGGAAGCTCAAGTCAACCTTCATAATCCTGTTATATCACACAACTTGATATCAATACAATGTTTTCAATACACAGAAGGCTAATGCATAAGAAAACACCCATTTCTACTTACCTCTTGAATGTATCGCTTTGACTCTCGGACTCGAATGGAGGAGCACCGTAGAGGAACTCGTAACAAAGAATACCCAAGGTCCAGTTATCCACTGCATAATCATGAGCTTGGTTTTCCACCATTTCTGGTGCTAAATAATCCAGAGTTCCACACATTGTGTGTCTCTTGCTTCTTGATTGTACCGACCATCCAAAGTCTGCAATCTTCAACCGACCCTATGTGCGCGTATATGTATGTAACCATAATGATATTACTCGAACACAATTCAAGTAGCATATGATAACATTAACGATCAAACCCAACATATAATTTCATACAAAAATTCCCATGCTGAGGACAGTTTATACATACAAAATGGATTTCTCAATAGGTCATAGCTATGCAAAAGAAGCGGATGCAGGAAGAGAAGAAAAAGGAAATGCATTAGCTTACCTCATGATCAAGCAGCAAATTTTCTGGTTTGATATCTCTGTGAATTACATGTTTCTCATGACAATAAGCCAATGCTGTTGTCAGACTAGCAATGTACTGAGAAAAAAATAATTCGGATCATAAAAATGAATGAACTCAAATAATTAAAACTGAAATCTATTAATAAATTGAAAATAACTTAAGCAATTGAAACACACAGAGAGGAAGAAAAAAGAGGACTGGGTCATTACCGTGGCAGCTTGTTCCTCACTGAAATGACCATGTTTTCTAAGCTCGTTATAAAGCTCGCCCCCATAAGCATACTCAAGAATCAAGAAAATACGTTCGCTATCATGAAACCAGCCGTGAAGGCGCAGTACATTGGGATGACGAAGGCTGGTCTGGATTTCCATTTCTCTCCTCAACTGATGGTGGATCTTGTATTTTTCTAACTGTTCCTTGAATATAATTTTCAATGCCACAATGAATTTGCTCTACCAGAAAGACGGAGTAAATAGACAACGATCATGAATTTCAGAGACAATGAAATTGTAAATTAAAGTTTAAAAGAGTAAATAAATTGGATGAAAAAGAAAACCTTGACTTCTCTGGCGAGATAGACTCTACCGAATTTGCCTTTTCCGAGGGGTTTTCCGATCTCGAAGTCTTTTAAGGACCATTTTCGCTCCGAATTTCCTTCTCCTTGGCTTTGAGAAATCATTTCAACTGATTCAGAAGGAATCGGAGATAGAAAATCAAAAGTATTTTGGCGTTTGGGATCGGGAAGATAATGAATTTGAATTTTAGAAACCGCGCATATGTCTTGGGCCTATGGCTTTTTAATGGGCCTCAATGCCATATCAGATAACAAGTTGGCAACTAATTTAGTAATTGGTACATAAATTATAGGATAAATTATGTAGTAATTACAATTTTTTTATTTCATTTTGGTCGTCAAATTAATTTCAGTGGTAAAGCCATCACTATCTCAGTTTAGACCTCTAGAAAAGGCCTAAAGCTCAACAACTTAAAATTATGTCAAAATACAATTGTAGAGGGTCGAACAAGAGACCCATACAAATATATATATATATATATATATATATATATATATATATATAATCATTGAATGAAACTATACAATTACTATAATTTTAACCATTAACTTAAAATTAACCAACTTCGTAATAACTTTAAACCCTAAAATTCTCTCTAGTCGTTTGTTTTTTTATTCCTTTTTTCTTCTTCTTCCTTGTTTGGTTACTGTTGACATCAACCTTGGTATTGGTCACTGACGGTTTGTAATTCCAGTTATTTATTTATTTTTTATATATCGAGCTAAGTTTAAAAATATTTCAATTCAAGTTTTTTTGAGCTCGAGTTTGAACTTCAATTGAGCTAAATCTTAAAATGTTTCAAGTTAAAGTTTTTTCAAGCTCGAGTTTGAGCTTCAATCGAGCTAAATCTAAGAATATTTCAAGTTTTTCCGAGCTTGAGTTTGAGCTTCAATCGAGTTAAGTCTAAAAATATTTCAAGTTCAAAATTTTTCGAGCCAGAGTCGAGCTTCAGTTTTTAATTTTGAGTCGAGCTTGAAAATTTTAAGCTCACGAGTTTTCGAGTCAAGTCGAACTTCAATTTTTAATTTCGAATTTTAGTCTAACTTGATAATTTTAAACTTATGAATTTATGAATCGAATCAAACTTAATTTTATACTTTTCGAATCAAATCGAACTTAATTTTATACACACCAAATCAGGCCAAATGCATTCCACAAATTTATCGTGCATGTCTTCGATGCTTTTGTAGCTCGTTCTTGATACATACTGCAATTATTATCATAAAAATTACTACTTTTTCAAATTTACAAAAATAAAACTTGCAAAACAGATCCTTCTTTTTAACTTTTTTACATACTTCAACCCTGTGATGATAATGGACGGTATCGCAGAATCATAACGCTTTGAGTGCTTGGTAAAGACTCATTAGAAATCAATACAATATAAATTTACTTCACAACCTAACAGTCGACAAGAATAAGAATTATAGTTAAAGTCTGATTCAGTTCGGAAAGTCAAATGAGCAGGAATGTAAATGAACATAATGTTCGGTGAACTATTCGTTTATGTTCGTTTATTAAGTTAAATAAATGAGTATAATCAATTTTTTATGTTCGTTTAATAAACAAACGAATACAAACATATGTGTCAATTCGTTTATGTTCACGAACAAGTTCATTTATCAACTCGTTCATTTATATTCATAAACAATATCTCATTTCTTTGTATTTTTTTACATTTTAAATATTGATAAAGGTAAGGACTAAATTAAACACATGATTAAAGTTGAAAATTAAACTGTGAATTTTAAGAAGTTTAAGCACTAATAGCGTAATTTTATAATTTTTCTTTAGCTCGCAAATAAAAAGATAAAAAATTAAAAATTGAACATACAAACAAACGATAAACAAACATTAAACTAATGCTAAATGAATATGTTCCTAAACATAAAAACGAACATGTTTACAAATAATAAATAAACGAACACAAACACCTTCAAAAATAAATAAATGAATTCAAACTCAATATTAAAATTTTAAGCGAACACAACCCGAACATGAACTCCTTCAAAAATAAACAAACGAACAATAAAATAACCTTGTTCGATCAGGGTCAATTCATTTACACCCCTACAAATGATAAGGATGGATCTATGCTATCCTTTTACAAGATAGCATTTACTTGCACGAAAAGAGAACTGCTTAAAATAACAGAATCAGAATTTTGAAATATGATAAAAATGTTCATACATATTGAATCCTTCAAAACGAGCCCTTGTTGAAAAAAAATACAGTGGACTCCAGTTCATACGAGGTTCAATATTCTGTCTAAATTGAACTTATATCCAAAATGGAGAAAGGACGAAAAAGATCATAGTGTGTCTTCACATGTTAACATTCGTACAACTTGTTAACTCGCTCCGATAGCCGAGTGCTTAAGGGGATGAATTTAATGAATTACAAAGAAGAAGAATCAATGTGGGAAAGAGAAGCAAAAAAAATGTCCAACTTCAATTAATCAAATTCACTCACTAAGGTTGCAGCTGCGTAGGTAGGGATGATCATACTTGATGTACTTGGTCCAGTATGATCGATATTTGGTCATTGCCAACTCCAGCCATGGTTTCATGTTGCCATTGTAGTGGATTACTGCTGCGTGTTCGATTTCCTTTTTGTCTACACTTGGATTGTAGCCCAGACCAAGTACATGCCATGACTTCTCAACCGGATGCGTGAGACCGTAAAATGTAATCAGCCCTGGAGGGAGAGTCCCAAGCTTCCATAGCGTTCTATCTTCATTCTGATAAACAATTTTTTACAAATAAATAAATAACAATTATACATGAGCCTTCTCTAATGTCAGCCAGAATGATATATGATGATAGGCAAACTCTTGGGTTTGACCCCATAACAATTACATGCATGCATGAAGGAGAACAAATAACATGAAATCAGATATATGGTCAATCCAAAGACTCACCATATTTTGCCACTTGTGGTATATGCCAGTGATATCCCTCTTTTTCCACTCCTTGAGATCAAACATATTCATCCCGTATGCCCACCCGCAAGCATTAGGATCAAAGTTTCGTGAAATATGAGGATTTGAGAAGTTTAGATACTTATCATAGCGGTGAAAACTTTCGCCACAAGTTTCAACTGCACCATTTACTTTCCCATGGAGATCCACAGACCATAATCCAGTCAAGTCTTTCTGGACAACAATGTCATCATCAAGAAAGAGAATCTTATTTAACTTGGGGTATACTTGTGGCAGATAGAACCGCAAGTGGTTAAGCATTGATAGATACTTTGGGTTTCGATACTTCAAGTTTGAAGATGCAGATTTGGTTGGATTATCTGCCTTGAAATAATACTCTTTCATTGGAGCAGTTTTAAGCTGCCGTAGGACAGGGCAATAGGATGAATTAAGCCACTTGAATTCATCAACATTTTCAACATGAATGGTTGCTTTTCCAGGGTGATTCAACAGAAACCACATGTTCATTGCTCCAAAATTAAGTTTATTGGTAACAAGATGGAAAACATGTTTTGAAGGATCCTGCAACACCACAAAGAAGAAACTTTAGTCAGGACTGCAGCACAGCCTCAATTCTTAAAGATCTACCAATCAGATTTAATTCTAGAAGTGCGAACCAAAAAACAAACAAGACAGTAATGCAAGATTCTTTCAAGAAAAGGAAAGACAGTTAAACAAGATAAGGCAGCTTATATCACCTTGGAATTCATGATAGTTGAGTTGACAACAACTGATGCAGCCAAGACATTATCAGAGAAGAGAGCATAATGGTAAAGGTTTGGATTTTCCAAATTCTCACTTCTAGGAAACTTTCTCTTCTCTATGGGAAGGAGATAATATTCTATTGTCAAACGCATTGATAAACAATGAATCGCATTGGGAATTGTTTTGGCAGCTAATTGACTCAGGAATGTGCTCTGTTTTTTCAAGCTTCTAACTTGTTCTTCTGATGTCTGAAGCATTGCTCTGAGCTTTCCAGTGACCAACTTGCAATCATACAATTGCTCTCTTGCTTTGGATAGAACCTGGCCCATTGTTTTAATCTTCTCGGGTGCACTAAACAAAGTGCATGAGAAAATAGAATAAGAAACTTCTGGAATCACCAAGAGTGAAAATAGAAGGAAACATTGACTGCACATTGCCAATGAGATTACAGATATACCATCCTTTTACCTGTGAGGTAGATCAGCATCAACTGTTGGCTCTCCAACTGCACGCTGACTCTCTTTTAGCTTGATAAGCAGTTCTTGCTGCAAATCAAGCTTATTTTTCATCTTTGCTATGCTTATATAAACCTGTGCCATTATAATTTGATCCCTCATCAAGCGCACTGTGGAATCTGAGTTATCATTCTCAAATTCTCTCCTCCATATGTTGTATCTTCCCAGAACAGCAGAGTCCACAGCTTTGGATCGCTCAATGGCAGCATTTTCAAGTTTCAAAGTAGCTGCATTATCTTGCTGCACCAATTCAGCAGCCCGCTTCGAACGTCTACTATCTCTAAGTTGCTGGAAGAAAAATCAAATGCACATTTATAATATACTTCATTATGATATAAATCACATACTGTATATAAAGCTGATAATTACCCTTCGAAGTGTTTTCGCAGGTGTATCATACGAATGCTCATCTGCATCAAATAGGCAAGTCAGAATGAAAGAAAGCTACGTCAAGAGAATCATGCATATATTTCTGGTGAGACATTACCATCTAGAAGCCTTCCCTCTTTAATTTCGGACATTTCTTGTTTCGAGTCTGTTGCCTTCTGTTTTGACTATGAACATGTGAGAATCCAATAAACATCAATCAATCAGCAACTATAATTGGAAACAAAATATGAAAAAGACTGTAAAAAATAGAAAAGTGCCCAGTAGATGTAACTGGTGTGGTACAGCATTACTACGAAACCAACCTGAGAAGCAGCAGCATCTTCAACAACTTTCCATGATGCAGACAAGTTGCCTTTTCTGAAAGAATCTAAACTTAGTGGCCCCAGATCAGCCGTGCTTGTAGTTACAACATCAATAACCTAGAATCAATTCACGTGCGGCCTCAGACAATAAAATAACTGACAACTTAAACCTATCACTTGTTAGAGCAAGAAATATGATTAATTCAGCTTGCGTATTCAGTATTATCTGACATGCACTTACCTCCTTCGTGAAAAGGTTTTTGATAGATTGCAATGCCAGCCTTTCCCTCCAATCAACATTCTACAAAACCCAAAACATATTAAAACCGTGTAAAGTGAGAACAAAGAGGCCACATGAGTCTGTTATTATAACAGCAATGTAAACAAAAAGCTTTTAAAGACGAAACCTGCTTGGTATAACCACTTTGAACACTATTTTGATCTGCACAAGAAACAAAATCAGCAAAGATCAGATGCAATCAATTGGAAAACGCCAAAACTTAAAGAAAAATTGAAAGGCAAGATATTCAACATGGGTAACAACACAATAGAAATCACATCTCAAATTTATATTCACCAAGCAACTAAACAGAGATTAGCTGAATTAAAAAATTGCTGAATTTTTTGGTTAAAAGTTCTATTAATACAATTTACACGAAGTGGAGGTTTCAGTTAAAACTGAAACTTACTAGGAACTAGCATTCACGAAAAATCGTGTAACTCAAGTAGACCACTTGATCTCAAAATTTTCTAACGAAACCACATGTCAAAAACTTCTAAAAAATCACCAACCTATCCTCAAAACCAATCACTAGAAACATTTATCAACCGATTAAACAACGAATTAATTGAAATCATTTCGAAATTAATTTTCTGAATTGCATAAACTAAATGTATAACGATATCAAAGTGAGATCTGCTAAATATACTTAAAATGCGGAGAGAAGTGAAGAGAAAAAAGCGAACCAGATAGATAAAGTCCACGACCGACAAAGAAAACAAGCGGAGCGAGAACTGAGAAGAGAACGAGAATCACGATTGGGAATCCAGATCCATAACTTCTGTTCCTGTGGACGCCCACACTGGATAGTCCCCGCTTCAACGCCATTGGCAATCAAAGCCTAAGGACAACAACAACAAAATCACTCAGATTTTTTAAAGAAAAAGTGAAGAATCAAAAAGCGAGGAAAAAAGGAGAATTACAAGTTAACGGCGAGGAGATCTCGTGAAACTGAGAGCAGCAGATCCGTATCAAAGCTAGTAGTAGAAATGAAAATCCATAGCAAATCAATCATCAGATAAAAGCGTCAAACAGATGCCTTTTATTAGCGTGGGGAGAAAGGGTAATGCAGCTCAAAGCGTTAATTTGGACTTTGCCCTAAGCAAGCAAGCAAGCAGAGAGAGGGAGAGGGAATGAGAATGGTGATTAAAGTTAAATTGTGAATTTCAATCTCGGCTGAGGACTGGGCTTTTTCTATTTTTCTGATGGTATTTCTTTTTATCGTTATCGCTCTCGCCCTGCCTTTGTAGAGAAAGAGATAATTACCTTTTTCCTTTTTAAAAATAACGTCAAGTAGCTGACAGAACGATGTCGTTCCTTTACCAGTCTGGCTGGGACCACCTGATTCCAATCAACTAATATGTGCACGAGACGAGTACTTCGTTGAACCTATATTACATAGGGTAAACTACTAGAATGGTCTTTTATCTTTTATCTTTGTATATTTCTACTCATTAAATTAAAAAAGTTAAGTTTTAATTACTTATATCATCGTTTTATTAAGTGTGACGTTAAATATCATTAGTTTAATGCGTTACACGTTAGTAAAAGAGTTTATTTTTTAAATTTAACTCCAAAATTTAGATAAAATACTAATTGTGAGCTTTTTTTGTAAACCCAAAGTAATTTAGGGACAAGTTTTCAATGTGTTTTTTTTATATGGGTTTTTCAACTGGCACCTCTGTCAAAGCCCAAGCTTTCCCACCACTAGCGTTGCACACTCCATCCCTAGGTTTCTTGTTGTTCATCTTCTCCGTCGTTGTCCATCCCTAAATTACCGATAGATTCATATTAGATAATTTTTGTTTATAAGCCTTTATTTATGATGTATTCGATATTAAAACATTTTTCATTCATCTTCTTGAAAATTTTCTACTTTGTCGAGCTCTATTATTAGAAATCAATCCATATGACGCTTTAGGATGCTTTCAAATCAAGAGTCTGCTACGCGCTTAGAAGAGGAAAGTAGGCTCATTTGTCCAAACTCCATACCAGGCGCCTTTGTTTGTTAGTTCCTCCTATGTCTTTCTACAATCCCTTTGAGTTATGAAATTCTAATATGTTATTTGATGTGGTGATAAGTCGGATATTTGCACGATTTTCATATATAATTTTTTATGTTTTAACATTCTAGTCTATTTTAAAGTCTTTGTTTTAGCAAGTATTTGATATTTCAAATATTTGGATAGCTAAAGGACAGTTTGTTGCGGAAGACGGCTATCGGATAGAGAAAAATCGCAACTGATAATTTGAGAAAATAAAAATGAAGATAAAAGAGACAAAATTTACGTGGAAAACCCCTAAAAATTTAGGGTAAAAACCACGGGCAACAGTAGAAGAATTTCACTATGGGAAAATAGGAATTACAACCTCTCTCGATCTACCAAGGAGAAAACAATGATAATTCTCTCTTGATAAAAAGGAGAAAACAACTCTCAAGAAACTCTCTAAATTCTCTAGTATTTGGAAGAAAGCTAGAATGCTTTGGGATGATTTTGAAGCTAAATGAGCTAGGGTATTTATAGTTGAAACCTAAGGACTAATCTTGTAAATACCCTAAAATTAAAGTGACTAAATTTGGTATTTTACCCTTGCTAATTTTCAACAATTTGCAGCCATTTTAGACTAATATTAGCCGCCCCATATTAGCCGCCCATATGCTAAATTCATTTTTTTGACTTTCAATAATCTCCCACTTGAAGATTTGATTGAAACAATCATATCTTCACACCATTCTTTCTACCTTATACCATCATGTTGCTTACGTTTCTGACAGACCACAAGAGGATCGACACCAGTTAAATTTATCAGCATTGATTGCCTTCGTCATGAAATCTGCTATGTTGTCTTTGGTATAGATCTTCTGCATATCTACCGTTCCTTCTTCCACCTTTTCACGAATGAAATGGTACTGAACTCGTATGTGCTTTGTCCTTGAATGAAATGCTGGATTCCTTGCTAGATGCAAGGCGCTTTGACTGTCACAAAACAAAGAGACATACTTTTGATTGTGCCCAAGCTCCTCCAATAACATCTTCAACCAAATTGCTTCTTTACTGGCTTGTGTAGCTGCTACATATTCTGCCTCTGTTGTGGATGTAGCCACAATTGACTGCAATTTTGAAACCCAGCTTACAGCTCCACTAGCAACTTTGAACACATACCCTGTAGTAGATTTGCTTTTATCCAAATCCCCTGCATAGTCAGAATCTACATACCCATTGATTAGTAAATTTGATCCTCCGTAACATAATGCAACATTTGAGGTCCCTTTGATGTATCTTAGGATCCTCTTTACAATATTCCAATGCTCTTTACCTGGATTCGCCATGTACCGACTAACCACTCTCACTGCTTGTGCAATGTCTGGTCTTGTGCATATCATAGCGAACATTAAACTTCCCACTGCTGATGCATACGGTACTCGAGACATCTCCATCCTCTCTTTCTTCATTGCTAGGACTCATACTGGAGGATAATTTGAAGTTAATAGGAAGAGGGATAGAAATTGGCTTACAATCTTGCATATTGAATCTTGACAAGATCTTCTTCAAGTAATTCTTTTGTGAAAGCCAAATCTTCCTATTACTTCTGTCTCGGTGAATTTGCATCCCTAGAATCTTGTTTACTGATCCCAAGTCCTTCATTTCAAATTCCCTAGCCAGTTGTGCCTTCAATTCTTCAATATGATCTTTGTTGGGTCCTGCAACCAACATGGCATCCACATACAACAACAATATAACAAAATCGTTATCTCCAGACCTCTTGAAATAAGCGCAAGGGTTTGTATTAAGTCTGTTGTATCCAAGGCACATAATGAAGGAATCAAATCTCTTATACCAACACCTCGGTGCCTACTTTAGACCGTACAGAGATTTGTTTAACCTGCAAACCAAGTTCTTCTTTTCTTCTTCTTCAAAACCTTCAGGCTGGAGCATATAAATTTCTTCTTCAAGATTTCCATGAAGAAAAGTTGTTTTAACATCTAGCTGCTCTAGATGTAAATTCAATGTAGCACACAATGCCAAAACTACTCGAACTGTTGTTAGTCGAACCACAGGAGAAAATATTTCATTGAAATCAATACCTTCTTTTTTAGCATATCCTTTGACCACCAGTCTTGCACGATACCTCTCAACTTGATCGTCACCATTTCGCTTGATTTTGAAGACTCATTTGTTACTAATCGGCTTCCTTCCTTGTGGTAGTGGCACAAGGTCCCATGTATTATTTTTATGAAGGGCTTCGATTTCTTCTTGCATCGCCATCATCCACAGTGAAGCATCTGAGCTTTGTATTGCCTCCTGGTATGTTGATGGCTCACCGTCCTCTGTTAAAAGGTAGTATGTAACATTTCCTTCTATAATATAATCTGAGTGCCAATTGGGACATCTTCTCACACGATCTGATTGACGAGTTGTTGGAGCTTCAGAACTCTCTGGTTCTTGTTTATCATGTGTTGGTTCTGCTTCAGAAAAATCTCCTTGTTCAAACTCCTTTTCCACATGTATCTGTGTAGTCTCTGACTTTTCAGCGCTGTCATCGTCTTCTTTTCTTTGTAGATTATCTTCTACAAAGATAACATCCCTACTAATGATCACTTTGCGGGCAGTGGGATCCCACAAGCGATACCCTTTTACTCCATCAGCATACCCCAAGAATTTGCATTTCCTGGATTTTGGATCCAGCTTTGAAATTTCTTGGGCGTTGTATATCACGTACACAATACTTCCAAATATATGGAGGTTTGAATAATCAGTTGTTTACCAGTCCACATCTCCATTGGTGTCTTCAGCTCTATTGCAGTTGATGGAGCTCGATTCACCAAATAACAGGCGGTATTGACTGCTTCTGCCCATAATGATTTTTCTAGGCCTGCATCCATCAACATTGCTCTTGTTCTTTCTAACAAGGTTCTGTTCATCCGCTCTGCCACTTCATTTTGTTGAGGAGTGTTTGCCACTGTGAACTGTCTTTTGATGCCTTCTTTCCTGCAAAAGTCATCAAATTCTTCGCTTGTGTATTCACCTCCATTATCTGTTCTGAAACACTTGATCTTATTTCCAGAATCAAGTTCCACCCGCGCTTTGAAGATTTTGAAAGTTGAAAACACATCTGACTTCTTCTTAATAGGATACACCCAACATCTCCTAGAGTAGTCATCAATAAACGAGACAAAGTATTTTGCTCCACCTAGGGATGTAATTGGTGCTTGCCATACGTCAGAATAAACTAATTCTAGAACATTTTTGCCTCTGGAATTTGATGTGTTGAATTTCAACCGGTGCTGCTTACTTGTTATGTAATGCTCACACAAAGTAAGTGATACCTTTGTTAAGCCTGGAAGTAGCTTTTGCTCCACAAGAACTTTCATTCCTTGTTCTGACATGTGTCCAAGTTTCTGATGCCATAGCATTGAAGAATCTGAACTACATGAGGCAACAGAGGCTTCTGCTTCTAGCAAAGTCTTTCCCTTCAGCATGTACAAGTTTGCAACTATCTTTTCACCTTTCAGCACCACAAGCACTCCACGGAACACCTTCATGATTCCTTTTCGTGTTTCAATCTTGCTAGCATTATTATCCAACAATCCGTAGGATAATAAATTTTTCTTCAGGCCTTTCACGTGCCGCACATCTCGAACAACTTTAATTGTTCCATCATACATCTTTAATTTGATGGTTCCCACACCAACGATCTCTAAAGCATGATCATTGTAACTATACACAGATCCTCCTGAGACAGGTTCATAATGATGGAATCATTCTCTTCTTGAGGTCATGTGATATGTCGCTCCCGAATCAATGAGCCATATATCTGTAAATCTTTTTCTACCTTCCACGGTGGTTGACGCTTCACAGCATAGAGTATCTCCATCATCTGAAGTGTTTGCAGTATTGCCTTGTGGATTGGAGTTTTTATTTAGACTCCAACAATCCTTCTTCAAGTGACCCTTCTTTCCACAGTTGTAGCACTTTAAATTCTTCTTGCTCATCGATTTTGATTTACCATGTTTGTGACTGCTGCTTTGGCCACGTTCTGTTGATCTCCCTCTCATCGTTGTCAATGCTTCTGCTTGTTGCAGATTTACTTGTCAGTCTTCCTTGTTCTTGCGCCGATTTTCTTCTTATAGAACAGCAGCTGCATCATCATCAAAGACTAGACTGATGACATTATTGTTTGTCAAGTTGATGATGAGTTGATCGTACGAATTCGGTAGACTTTGAAGTAGAAGTTTAGCACGTTCTTGTTCTCCTATTTTACGGCTTAATGATGTAAGCTGAGAAAATAAGGTGTTCAGTGTATTTAAGTGCTCCGTCACTGAAGTAGATTATGGCATATGGAGAGTGTACAATTTCCTCTTAAGGAAAATTTTATTGTGCAGCGATGTGGCCTCGTGCAATTTGGTGAGATGATCACATATCTCCTTAGCTGTCTTCTTCTCCTCGATGCTTGACAATACTTTATCTGCTAATGCTAGATGAAAGTTTGCCATAGCATTCTCGTCCATTTCGATCCATTTGTTGTCATCTATGAAATCCACCGGCCTTTCACTGATAGCTGCTAGACAATCGTCTTTCCTCAGGATGGCCTTCATCTTCAATTTCCACAATGAGAAATTTCTCTCATTGAATTTTTCAATATCAAATTTCGTTGCCATAGCTTCTTTTACGGATAGCTCCCACTATTTCACTATCGTGAATAGTTCTCTGGAAACTTTAAAGAATGGGTAATAGCTTCTTACTTTCTTATGTTGGAGGATCCACCTTTTGGTGGCAACCACAAAGACAATAAGCAGATATTACACACTCTAATCTGGCTCGGATACCAATTATTGCGGAAGACGGCTATCGGATAGAGCAAAATCGCAACTGATAATTTGAGAAAATAAAAATGAAGATAAAAGAGACACAACATTTACGTGGAAAACCCCTAAAAATTTAGGGTAAAAACCACGGGCAACGGTAGAAGAATTTCACTATGAGAAAATAGGAATTACAATCTCTCTCGATCTACCAAGGAGAAAACAATGATAATTCTCTCTTGATAAAAAGGAGAAAACAACTCTCAAGAACTCTCTAAATTCTCTAGTATTTGGAAGAAAGCTAGAATGTTTTGGGATGATTTTAAAGCTAAATGAGCTAGGGTATTTATAGTTGAAACCTAATGACTAATCTTGTAAATACCCTAAAATTAAAGTGACTAAATTTGGTATTTTACCCTTGCTAATTTTCAATAATTTGCAGCCATTTTAGACTAATATTAGCCGCCCATATACTAAATTCATTTTTTGACTTTCAACACAGTTCATATACAGAAGTAGAGTTTTAGCTAAATTTAGATACTTTGGAATTTTGACAAGCCTCGACAAAATAATTCAAGAAAGAAGAATCCTACTCAAACTACACATCTAACTTTATCTTTTATTTAGATTAGGATTACACTTTGAGTTGTATTTTATTGTAAACTCCTTTCCCTATTGATGTAAATGACTTCTATTATAAATAGAGTCGTAGGGGGAAGATACAATATATTTAGTCTTTCTTCTTAGCTAATATCTCTTTCCATCAGTTTATAAACTCCTTTTTCTAGTTAAGATTTTTCAAGATTATTAATATAAGTTCTTAGTGAGAACTTTTATTCTTTATCTTCTTCATCTATTTCAAGTGTCTTTATATCTTTCAAACTTACTCAGTATGTACATATATGTTGATTTATAAGCTTGGTATGCTTTTCTTCGGTTTATTCATCTTTATATGCAACAACAAATCAAGGCATTCTTGATACAAGTGGCAAGAAACCTACAAAACAAGTTTGAAGATATGTATTCATATTCTTGATAAGTTAACATATTAGTGCTTTGATACTTTATGAACATTGGGTCTCCTGATCCAATAAAACTATTATTAGGCTTTAATTCTTATGTTTTTCTCTAAGGGTTTTAGTCTTGATAATAAGGGAAATGATCATTCATGTTTTTCTTGACGATTGCCGAATAACTAAGAGAGATTGGGTTATACATGTGATTTTCTCTAGTAACTTATAACCAAGCTATTTGAGATTAATACAAATTCATCTTTTGTGAAAATCATTGTTCTAAGTCTTAAAATAATACATCAAGATCTACTTTGAATAGAATTCATCTCTACATTGAATTCTTTTTTTTTACTTTAAAATTGCTTTCTTTATTTTTTTTTCAGTTCTACACGAAAATAAATTCCCCATCTTCTTCCTTATTTATTTATTAATAACATTAATCTTTCATCACTCTCCGTGGTTTCAACCTGCTCATCGCTACTACAAGTTAATTTGAACATGTTTTATTTTTGAAGACGTTGACAATTGCATTAAAATGACATCGTTATCGTGAAATGGTGTCAAGAAACTTGAATATGATCCTGAAATTTAGAGAATTGCACACTGGTTGAGAAAAGAAACAAGAGAATGAAAGCAATATTTGATTGAAGAAGAAAGCTTAATGCAAACCCTAAAGGAACAAGGAGATTCAATGCAAACCATGGTTGAACAGATCCACGCCAACCATTTGCTCCTAAGATCAACCCGCAGTCGTTATGCATCGATTACCAAGATCTTGAGGAGTCATTCGAATCCAAGTTTGGTATAATTCATCTTCTTCTAACTTTTCAGGGACTTGAGAACGAAAATTCCAACAAACTCTTAAATGTCACAGTAGATCAAGGTAAGCTGTGCGTCTTCTCATTCTCCTAGTCGATAATACAGAGGATGGGTTGTACTACATACCATCCGGATCCATAAACCTTGAACGGACATGGAAAGACTCTTTCTTGAAAAGTATTTTCCACTTCAAGAGCTGCCAACATGATTCAATAAAAAATACTGAGACGCTTCACCCTATTGGGAAAGATTCAAGTAATTACGTGCAAGATGTCCAAACATGGGGTATCCAATCAATTGCTCATATAGTACTTTTATGAAGTTTTGTTGCCTATAAAAAGAAAGATGATGAATAGTGTAAGCCGAAGAACAATCGTGAATAAGACTCCTACCCAAACTAAGGAATTGATCAATATCATGACGGAAACCTTCATTCTCTCCTCCCTCTTTTCCCTTTGTAACTTCCTCTTGCTCTCCTTCTTCCTCGCTAACCCCATTCTTTCCTAGAGCCACACACTTTGAGGACTGTGTGTATGGTTTATGTCGTCTAGTTTGTGAAGTCCATAAATTATATAAGGAAAAAAGTGAGAAATACCAGGGTTGGAACTAGTCAATATCATTGGTAAAATATGCCCCGAGATCATTAGCCCCGAAAGCCTTAAACGAAGCCATTTCTTGAATAGCATAGAAAATATCGTAAGACTCGAACGGAATAAGTAACAAATCATTCATGGATGAAGTGGTGCGAGAATGTAGACACTTAAGTATATGTGTGGGATTACCACAATTGGGGTAGTGGATAAATTATCTATAAAAAAAAATTAAATGCAACGTCATTATCAATCCAGTTCCTATTAAATGGGAGAGTTAAAAGGGTGAAACAATATCATTGATAGAAAAGAAATGAGAGATAAAATGAATCTGCAGAAGACAAAAAAAAATTCAAAATCACATTCGAGAAGGAAGAAATGAATCAGTAGACAAATTTTGGATGTGAGCCAATAATATAAGCTTTCTATGAAATAAAAGATTCTTGCATCAACATTTTCTATTGGCATAATGATAAAAAAAATGCTTTAACGTTTGATTAAATAGTCTCTTCGGTATCTATTCTTTTTTTGAAGCATTTTGATCTCTAACATTTGATTTTAGGATAAAAATGTCCTTTTTGTAGATGAAAACTATTAATTAACAAACTATCAACGTTTTAAAATAGAGCTTTTTGTTTTAAAATAAAATGTTGGGGGCCAAAATCCTCAAATAAGGGATTTAGTCAAACACTAAGGGCTTTAAATGCTAGAAAAAAATAAAATCGAAATCAAAATAATTATTTAATCAAATACTAGGGATATTTTTTAACACTATGTCTTTCCTATTGTTGTGCATATGGGTGCTTAATGAGTTGAGCAACTCGTGAGCTGTTAGAACTCAATTTGATCAAAATTCGGTCGGTGTTCGATTCGGGTTGACTCGGCTCCAACTCTTCGAGATCTTAACGAGTTGAGTCGAACAATGTTCATCTCATTAATTCTTTTTTTATTTTTTAGTGGTTACCTTAAAATTTTATTTCATTCAAAAAAAAGTTTGAATAATAATTATTAATTTACTAATAGATAATAAGAAAGATGAGAAATTACTAATTAATTATTACTAGTAATTTACTAATTTTGGTGTATATGTGCATTGACACTTTAGTGTTTAGACTTTGAAATTGCTTCCTACGTTCTTTTGATAAATTTTTGGTTAAATTTGTTATGTTTTATTAAACTCTATATAATATTAGTAGATTTTACCCGTAGTATAAAAAACTAAGTAAAAATTATGGTGAGCTTAACAAGCAACAAATCGAGCAACGATTCTTTTGACGAGCACAGGTTGAACAAAATTTTAACGAACAACGAGTCAAATCGAGCAAATTTTTTTTTAATGAGCACAAATCAAACACTACTTAACTTGCGATTGACTCGCTCGATAAACGTTCCTAATTGTGCACTGCAAACAATAAAGTGTCTACGCATTACTATTCTCAATTATCAGGTTTTAAGATTCAACTTAATCTTCAACCAAAAATGGGAGGAAATAAATAAATTTAGTCCGCACAATCATCAATGTCAACTATATAATATCTTGAGTTAACGGTTTTTGGTTTCCAATACAACAAAATAGAGGTCTTACATGTTAAAGCAGCAATGGAGAGGCCAATTCTTTGCAGGGCAATTGTGAAAGCTTCTTTATATTTGTGTTCATATAATAATTTTGATATTTCTTTCATTGATTCATGGGATGGCACAACGATGTGAGGCACTCATTGTAATTCATTTAATATTAAACTAAACTATTAATCAATTGAAACATCTATACAAGAAAAAGAAGTGATACTCGAATACTGATATTTGTGAGTAGAACATATTAAATTGGAAGGATCGTCTTCATCTTTGTAATATTCGATCCGAATTAATTAATTAATAAATCGGATAACGATAATTATATTAAAAAGTTATACTGAGAATTGATTTCGAGACGTCTAATGAAGCATTAATTTCTTGTCGTGAAAACAAACCTTTAGGTGAAACAGAGCACCTAAAGGTCCATTGCTGAGTTGGGAAGCCAACGGAATTGTAACATTGGATTTTTGCTCTTGGTTTTCAATACGAAAGAGAAACTTGAAAATTCAAGCTCGGAGAGAGGGAGACAAAGAGTGAAAGTAGAAAAATATGGGAGGGAGAAAGATGTAAGCACAACTAAGGGGGAAAAATTAACATGTCACGTTGCTTGAATTTGCTACTGCTCACGATTTGGTGGTCACTAACTCCTTATTTAATAAGAGAGATTCGAACTTGATTACGTTTCATAGCGGGGGACATTGTACCCAAATCGACTACATCTTGGTTCGAAATCGGGATCGATGGGCTTGCATTGACTGTAAGGTGTTCCCTGAAGAGGCATGTGCATCGCAACACAAATTGTTGGTTTTGGTGTTCCGCGTACCGCACAGGCGAAACACTCATAGGAGGGCTAAACTAGGTAAACCTAAGATCCTTTGGAAGAAGTTACATGGAGCGACAACTGATGACTTTAGGAGTAAGGTTTTGTCTAATACAGGTTTTGGAATTACAAACTCAAATAATGCAGATTTGTTATGGAAAAATATGGCAAATTCCATCAGAGAGGTGGGCAAAAACACCCTGGGTTGTCGACAGAGAAGGCCAAGGAACATAAAGAATCGTGGTGGTGGAACGACGAAGTCCAAACTAAGGTGAAGACAAAGCAAACTTGCTTCAAGGAGTTTTTACAATGCAATGACGACGAAGAAAGGTCGAGAGCTAAACAAAGATACAAGGAGGCAAAGCGGGAAGCCAAGAAAACGGTGGCTAAAGCAAAGGATAAGGCATACGAGGAAATGTACAAGAGATTAGACACCAAGGAAGGACAAAACGACATCTTTAGGCTTGCAAAATCTAGGGAGAATAGGAAAAAAGATCTAGGTAGCATTAGATTTATCAAGGACAACAATGGTGTTCTTATAGCGAAAGATCATGATATTAAGAGGGTTTGGGGTAGTTACTTCTTTGGCTTATTTAATAACGGTGCCTCTCCATGTAGAGATAGTACCGTTGATGGGTCATCCGACCATCATACTTCGGCCAATGACTGCCCTACAAGTAGGATTGGGTTTGAGGAAGTCAAAATGGCTCTTAGAAAGATGGGAAGGGATAAAGCTGTCGGTCCTGATCAAATTCCTATCACTGTGTGGTTGGCCCTAGGAGAAGAGGGAGTTAAGTGGTTGACCAATATCTTTAATATTATTTTAGAGACTGCCAAGATGCCAGAGGAGTGGAGAGAGTCCACGGTGATATCAATCTATAAGAATAAAGGAGATCCCCAACGTTGTGGTAACTACAGAGGTATTAAACTACTCAGCCATACCATGAAGCTATGGGAAAGGGTGATAGAGGCTAGGTTGAGACAAGTTACTAGGGTTTCGGAAAACCAATTTGGCTTTATGCCAGGCAGGTCTACCACGGAGGCGATTTATCTACTTCGACGACTTATGGAGAAATATAGGGAAAAGTCTAGAGATCTTCACATGGCGTTCATTGACCTTGAGAAGGCTTATGATAGCGTTCCCCGCGATACGATCTGGAAGACTTTGGAAACAAGACGGATCTCAACTATTTATATCAGGGCGATTCGTGATATGTATTGTAGATCTACTACATACGTCAGGACTACAGTTGGCGACACCGAGGCATTCCCGGTGGAAATCAGACTCCACCAGGGGTCCTCTCTTAGCCCTTACATCTTCGCCTTGATTATGGACGACATCTATTGTGCGACACCAGACGGTGTACCATGGTGTATGCTTTTCGCTGACGACATTGTCCTAGTTGCTGAAACAAAATCTGAGTTGAATAGTAGACTGGCTACCTAGAAGACTGCTTTGGAAGAAAAAGGTTTAAGGATCAATATTGATAAGACAGAGTATTTATGTTCAAACTTCAGTAGGGACCAAAACGAAGAAGATGTAGAAGTATGCATAGAAGGACACGTTCTCCCCTCAAAGAATTGTTTCAAGTACCTAGGGTCTATGATACATAAAGATGGGGGTGTAGATGATGACGTTACACACCGTATAAAGGCGGGATGGCTAAAGTGGAGGGCCGCTACTGGAGTTTTGTGTGACAAGAAGGTGCCTCTAAAACTTAAGGGAAAATTTTATAGAATGGCAATAAGACCAGCGTTGTTGTATGGATCAGAATGTTGGGCAACCAAGAAGGATCATGTAAGGAGGATAGGCCGCGGAAATGAGAATGCTTCGATGGACATGCGGTAGGACTCTGTGAGATATGACAACAAACTCTGCTATTAGGATGTCCTTGGGGTGGTGCTTGTTTCCGAAAAATTGAGGGAAGGAAGACTACGGTGGTTTGTGCATGTCCTTAGGCGACTACCGTCAGATGCGGTCAGAAGGGTAGAGTCGATTACAGTCGACGGTGCCAGAAGGAGAGGACGACCAAGGCGGAGGTGGGAAGACTGCTTTAGATCTGATTTGATGGATTTAGCCCTTACCGAGGACATGACCTCTGATAGGAAAGTATGGAGACTTAAGACTAGGATAGTCGAGTAGTGTGGGTCACATCTCTAGGGTGTATCATCTCTGTCTTCTTTTAATGCATTTGTAGTAATTTCCATGACTTCTACTTTTTATTCGTTTCTGTTATTGGTATTTATGAAGGCTTAGAACTGGGCTTGCTATCGTTTGACTTCTGTGTATCATTCTCTCCACTTTTAATTTTAGTCGGATCTTACGTTTCTGTCTATATACAGAGATTTTTTCGCAGGAATTTTTTTTGCAGGGATTACTGCCCATTACAGACGCGCATATGATATTAATGATATTAATAACTGCATATGATTACTGTTCAACTATGTATTTTTGTATTTATTTATACATGCATTGCATTTTATCTATATTTTTAATTTTCTGACTGCCGGAGGTCTTCCACGGAAGCTACTCTCAACCTGGCGTTGGGGATAGCCTACTACCCTACCTCCCCCTTACCCCATTGCATATGGAAATTGGATTTTGTTGTTGTTGTTGTTGTTGTAATTATGAAATGATTGTTAATTTTTTATCTTTATTATAAAATGATTAATGTACTGTTAATTGTTGTCAAGGGATGTGACATATTAAGTCAATGTGTAATATTTTATTTGAACCCATAATTATAAGTATAATTTTATTTTTGATATTTTTTAATATCAACTTTCCCAATATAAGGGCTAAAAAAGGCTAAAAAAAATGATTTGTTAAACAAATGATCGGTTAAAATTTAGACCGGTTATGTTATATCATTTAACCAGAAATATTATCAAGTACAATAATATATTAGGTAGCGCTTATATAATGTAATAGGTAGCGCTTATATTGACCTATTTTCTAACTAAACATGTATATTTAAACCGGAAACATTACAAATTTACCTATTACATTATAATTATCGGTTTTGATGTTTTTGGGATTGATACAATTTTAAATGTATCGACACTTTATGCGTGCACCTCGTTGTGCTTTCATTTTGGGAAAAAATATCGACACATATTTAAAGAGTGTCGATACATAATGTAAATCTATTTGCTAATTAACCAGTATATTTTTATCAGTTACATTGTAAATTTACCTGTTTATGAGATTTTGTTCTTTGAGAAACTGATAACATGGTGAGTTTCCCAATGTTATTCTTTTTTTACTGCAAAATTTTGTTCTTTTCTTACTGGGTTTTGCTTAAAATATACAACTTTTTATATTAAAAAATAAAAATTTTGAAATAAAAATGATCACACAAGCACACTTTTTTACTACCGATTTTGTCATTTCGAGACCGATTTTGTCATATTTTTACATGTTATATTGTTATGGATCGATACATTATTATAAAGTATCGACACTTTATTGGCGCTATAACTTCTTTTCTTTTAAATTCCAAAAGTGTCGATATTTATAGTAAAGTATCGACACTTTCAACATATCCGGTAGCTCTTTACCGGTTTTGTCATTTCGAGACCGGTTTTGTCATATTTTTACATGTTATATTGTTATAGATCGATATATTTTTATAAAATATCGACACTTTATTAGCGCTATAACTTCTTCTCTTTTAAATTCCAAAAGTGTCGATACTTATAATAAAGTATCGACACTATCAACATATCTGGTAGCGCTTTACTTGTTTTGTCATTTATAGACCGGTTTTGTCATTTTTTTTACCTGTTATATTGTTATGGATCGATACAATTTTATAAAGTATCGACACTTTCAATATATCCGGTAGCGCTTTACCTGTTTTGTCATTTATAGACCGATTTTGTCATTTTTTTACCTGTTATATTGTTATGGAACGATACATTTTTATAAAGTATCGACACTTTCAATATATCCGGTAGTGTTTTACCTGTTTTGTCATTTATAGAGCGATTTTGTCATTTTTTTACCTGTTATATTGTTATTGATCGATACATTTTTATAAAGTATCGACACTTTCAATATATCCGGTAGCGCTTTACCTATTTTGTCATTTATAGACCGATTTTGTCATTTTTTTACATGTTATATTGTTATGGATCGATACATTTTTATAAAGTATCGACACTTTCAATATATCTGGTAGCGCTTTACCTGTTTTGTCATTTATAGACCGGTTTTGTCATTTTTTTTTACTTGTTATATTGTTATGGATCGATACATTTTTTATAAAGTATAGACACTTTCAATATATCTGGTAGCGCTTTACCTGTTTTGTCATTTATAGATCGGTTTTGTCATTTTTTTTACCTGTTATATTGTTATGGATCGATACATTTTTATAAAGTATCGACATTTTCAATATATTCGGTAGCGCTTTACCTCTTTTGTCATTTATAGAACGGTTTTGTCATTTTTTTACCTGTTATATTGTTATGGATTAATATATTTTTATAAAGTATCGACACAAACCGACAAGTTAAGTTTGCCGGTTGCCAAATTTTTTAATTTTTCTTCATGATTTCCACCTATTACATTATTATTACTCGATATTTCCGGTAGCACTAAACCGAATTTATTAAATATCTTTTAATGTATCCGATAACACCGTATATTAGTCCGCATTTCCTAAGACAATCGATGTTAAATTTTGTTATGTTTATCAGTCGTTGTGACATTAACGGGTATTGTAGAATGGGTTGAAGGTCAGCTATTGTGTGTTTATGACCATCACTTAAGATGCTTTGGATGGCAAGTGGATTTTGAGGAGGAGAACGTGAGATTTAGATTTTAAGATGCGAAACCACAAGTAAATTTTAATTCAAAATTTGAGGATCAAAACAATAAATTTTGAGGGTCAAAATTATGTTTATGCCAATTTATAATATTTTCATAATATGAAGTATAATATTGTCATAGGTCGGCATGTTTTATTGCTAAGAGCTGAAAGCTGAGGCTGATGATGAAGGCCAATAGGCAAGGCCAGAAATGGAAAGTGTGCAGTGAAAGTACTTGCGAACCATCAAATACATTGTAGAGATAGTAAAAGCTATCTAACCAGACCATCACCTTTCACTATCCCATTAAAACTCAACCACAATTATCCTGCATCTTATATTAGAAGGTAAATTTTTAAAATTTTAGGAGGAGATGGATTTATAAAATTATAATAAACGAAAATAAATAATTAATTAAAAATATAAATAAAGTATCTAAAATATATAATAATTTAAAATTTTTATGAGAACGACTATCTCAATCCGTCTCCCTTCGATCCATCCCTATGTGAATTACCAGCCCTGTAGCTGCCTGGACAAGAGAGGCTCATACCTAGGCCCAGAATTGAAATGTTCACATATAACTAAAAAAAGAATAAATAACCTATTTAGTCATTTATCTATTACTCTAATTCAATTATTATTTTTTCAAATCATACATAATATTATGTTTTAATTTTGTTTTTATCCCTCACCGTTAATATATTAATGACGACACTGGAATGATATTTTTAAATTATTTTTTCAATTTCCATGTGATTATTCTTTTATTATCTTTTTTTTTGAGTAGTTGAATGTTTAATAAAATTTCTTATTATTTTGGTATAATGTCAAAAAATGTCCATAACATTTGACCAAATAGTCAAATTGGTTCATATTATTTTTTTGGAGCATTTTTGCCCTCGGTATTTTATTTTGGGGGTAAAAAGGCCCTTATGTGAATGAAAATCATTAGTTAACAAACGGATAACACTCCAAAATAGAAGATTTTCTCCTAAAATGAAATGTTGAAGGCCAAAATGCTCCAGAAATAAGAATAAGGGCCAAAGTGAATATATGATCAAACATTAGGAATTTTTTTGCTCGAAAATGAAACGTTAGGGCAAAAATACTCCAGAAAAAAAATAATAAAGGTTAAAATGATTATTTGATCAAACATTAGGAAATTTTTTAACCTAAAATGAAATGTTAGGGCCAAAATACTTCAAAAAATAGGGGTCAAAATGATAATTTTATTAAACATTAGGGATTAATTTTGATATTATACCTAACATTTTCTATTTAAAATTTATTTTATTTATTAGATACGTTGTTAAGTGTAATAAAAATATATTTTATAAATAAATAAATTTATTTTTATTTACTCTTACAATTTAATTTTCTTTTTACTATTTATTATTAAAGACTTAAATTTTACGTTCACTCTTAAATTATCAAACCCTGTACCTCCCCACACGTGTTGCAGTGTACCAATTTAAAGTCTAAAAAAGGACAAATATCCTTAATCCAAATTGCTCATTTTTTAAATTTTTTTCAGCTTTCTTTTTCTTGCTTTTCTTTCTAATACGTTAATCTAAGTCATACCTAATTTTTTTTTTCTTATAAATTTCAGGGTAAATTATATCTATGACCATTTAAATGATGCTTAATACCTCTTTGGCCATGCTTCTTTTTAGTTCATTTTTGATAATATTGAGCGAAAATTGGCAAAACGTAGGAAATGTAACTTAAAAAATTTAAGCATATCCTTAATTATTGTAATGTGTGTCTTATTCTCTAAATTTTGGTTTGTATTGTGTTATGTGTGCAAGGGAAGAGAAGGGAAGAGACAATATATAATAGTATTAATTCGTTTGCTTTGATATTTTCAGTAATGTGATAAATGATTAAAATTTTGATAAATAAGTCACAAATTACAATAATTAAGGATGATAATGTTGCTTATATATAATTTTATATTTTTATTATCTAATTTAAGATATTGTATATTTATATAAAATTTAATATGTAAACCATTTGAATTACATAAATCTCAATAATTTCATTTGTTCTTGTTGAATTTGTATTTTTTATGTTGTTAAGAGAGAAATTTTTATGTTGGTAAAATAAAATATTAAAAAATATATATAATTTAAAAAAAAACTATCTAGTAATGATCATAACTGATAATATATATATATATATATTGTAATGAATATGAATTTGATCTTTAGATGAATACTTTTTAATTATTTTATTTAAGTTTATATGGAAGTGTGAAATGAAAAATGTATAATATAATAAAAATATTTTAATAATTTATAATTTAATTGACATCAGATTAGTTATGACACTAATTTAATTGGAGAGTTTAACAATAATAGATATTGATATAAAAACTAAAAAGTGGACTATTTTCAGAAATAACTTCTGTATGCTGCTTGTTAAAAATCGAAAATATATGCACATAGAAAAATATATTTGAAAATTTTAATAGAAAATAATATGCAGTATATTTTCCATTTTATTTTTTTATCAAATCAAATTAGCTTTGATAATAATCTATTTTAAATTCATATTTAATCTGCTAATGATGTATACAGATAGTAAATCCAAATAATATTTCATAACAAAAACAAAAATTATTTAGATTTATTTTATTTTTTTTAGTTATCCTCCAGGTTCCCAAGACTTCATTTTGATTAATTTGGACTAACTCGCATCGTACATCTGGTTTTGGTGGTGAGTCTCACAGCAAGAATTTTCTGCTTACACAAGGGCTCAAACTCGAGACTTGATTAAACTATATTAAGTTACTTACCATTTGAACAAATCTCATTAATTATTTAACTTTATTTTTCATAATGTAACATGATTTTATTTAATGATAATTCATAGATTTATACCAACTCATCAAACACTAACCTTTTATTTCTAAATTCATATTTTAGAATACATTTCCAAAACTTCGGAATCAAAATTTACATTTTTATAAACATAATTTTAGATTTGATTTCAAACTATTCTTATCCTTTTGGAAAAAATAAACATAATTTTATAAAAGATAGATTTTCAATAATATATATATATATATATATATATATATATATATAATTTTTTAAAATATATAATAATTTTAAAATTTTCAGCCTAATGCACCACCTGATCCCTCGTTCATCACTGACGGTGAATAACTTGGGGCAAAAACTAGGCGTACAGATGACAGACCAAACAGCGAGAAACAAAGTTAAAGCAAAATTGTGGGATAGAAAGAAAAAAAAACACTAAAAACTCAAATGTATAAAGAAAACAAGGAGGAGGAAACAGGAAGGGGTTTCCATTTTTATTGCAAAAGAAGAATCAGCGAGCTTTCCCTTGCGCATAATTTGCATTTATTTAGCCTCTTAAAACTTTCACTGCTCTAGGACCAATAATCATTTATTTTCCTATCCATTAATTCATCTTCCTCACTTCACCTCTGACCAATACTTAAAAAGTGTTTGCTTCATTGTTCAATCAAAAGAGAAAAATGGGGAGAGGAAGAGTGGAGCTGAAGAGGATAGAAAACAAGATCAACAGACAGGTGACTTTCTCTAAGAGAAGAAATGGGTTGCTCAAGAAAGCTTATGAGCTTTCTGTGCTTTGTGATGCTGAGGTTGCCCTTATCGTCTTCTCTAATCGTGGCAAGCTCTACGAGTTTGGAAGCTCTGGGTATTTTTACCATTACCATGAAAATCTCTCTCTAGTTTTATTCACCAACTTGTCTGCTAAAGATTGCTCTTTCACAAACATCTGACATGTATCTCCCTCTCTTTGCTTTCGGAAACTAGAGTTTACCAGCTTGTTTCCCAATGGCAGATCGACAAGTTTCATCTCATTAGATTCTTCCTTGTCTATCTTAACCGGGTCTTTTACTCTTGGATATGTTGATGTTTTCACTGATCAGCGTGGGACTTGGGAGTACTAGTATTAGTACGAACGACTGATCGAGACTCTTTTCTTTCACCTAAAACCCGAAACAAAAGTGCAGAAAACTAGACTGATGTTTTCTTCTGACTCCTTTGCAAGATCTAGGGTTTCCCTTTGTCTTGTACCTATAATCTCCTGGTTTTGTCAATGTTTCTTATTTTCATGTCTTTTCTAAGAGCTGTAACATTCATCATACGGAAGTTGTAAAAGGCTGACAAAATGAAGCACACCAGTGTCCATAAACATTCATATTTCTTTAGATTCTTGGGGGAATCCCTGAGGCTCACATGAGCTTGTCTTTTTCCTTCTTTCTTTTTGATTCTCTGTGCACCAATCCATGTCCTCAGTTCGATTTTTGTATTTGTTAATTGTTATATATCGGCCTCATACAGAACTCGCCTTCGTCTCTCTCTAACCCTCAGCTTTATGTTTGATCCAAAATGTTCAATTTTCTCTCTCTTTTTTACAGCATATAACTCATTATTGTGTGTTTATATAAACTGATAATCACTTTTAATTTCGTTTTTGCAGTACGACCATGACCCTTGAGCGATACCAACAATGCTGCTTTACGCCTCAACCTCAACACAACTTCCCTGAACGTCAAACGCAGGTTAATTACCAACTTCATCAACATAACTATGTTGTGTCTGACTTCAACCTAACCCTTTGCTTATCGATGCAGAATTGGTCCCAAGAGGTAATCAAACTGAAGGCAAAATACGAAGCAATGGAACGCACTCAAAGGTTTTTATGTCGTGTCTGAGATCAAATTGAAGACTAATTAGCTGTATTCTCTAATTCAGTTTGTGTGTATACTTATATCAGACATTTGCTTGGAGAAGATCTTGGACCATTGAATCTGAAAGAGCTGCAAAACCTAGAGAAGCAGCTTGAAGGAGTTCTTGCACTGGCTAGACAAAGGAAGGTCTATATATACCCTCTTTAATTCTTAAACAAACAAATTAAGTTGCCTTGTTTCATTTTATTTGTCTACTATATAGTTGAAATAAAACATGATATAAGCTGTTTCTCGTTATTATTATCTGCAGACACAGATAATGATGGAGCAAATGGAAGATCTCCGGAAAAAAGTAGGATATTTTGCTTAGTTTTACACTTCCAAAACTCATATTTAACAGCTTCCTTATACATCTTTTGGCAGGAGCGTCAGCTTGGAGAGCTCAACAAACAGCTGAAAAACAAGGTCATATATAATTCTTCATGACAATATGTTGTTTGGTATTCTTCTACTGTTGCACCTGTCACGATAACCATATTTCATTGTATTTTGCTTGAATCTCAGCTTGATGCACAAGCACAAAGCCTGAAAACAATCCAAGGCTTGTGGGGTTCAAGTACCAGAGCCGAAAGTAGCGACTTTGGGCTGCATCTTTCTCACCCTAACCCCATGGAATGTGAACATGAACCAGTTTTACAGATAGGGTACAGTGTATTTAGCAGAGCTTAATTCAGGTATAAATATAGTGTTTGTTTTCTTACGATGAATTTGATGACGTGGTATTAGGTACCAGCATTATGTTGAAGCTGATGGATCGTCGGTCCCCAAAAGCATGGCTGGTGAGACCAACTTCATCCATGGATGGGTCATTTGAGCCATCTCCAACTCACACTAAAATACAAATCATATATATATATATATATATATATGATGTGAGGGTATTTCTAATGTTGCCAACATATATATACTTAAAAGACGATGCTCAAAATAAAAAAAATTACACGGATTTTAACTTTTAATGGAGCATATATCTTCTCTAGCTCGATTATATATATAATTCAAGGAATTAAATAATAGTTTGTTATTTGAATAGTGACTGTTATATAACGTTTTGATATCCGAAACTATTATTACATGATTGTGATATCCGTAATTAATACAATAACATCTGTTATGCTCACAATCACAATAAACATAATGCAACAAAAAATACAATTGCAATCTATATTTAAGCCTTCAAGCATATTGTTTTCTCATATATATATATTCACTTTAATTTGATTATAGTTTATGGTTAATTTATTGGATGATTGTTAGATTAAACATTATACAAATTTATTATGAATACTTTTTCTAATCTATTTTTTTCAATTCTCAATATCAAATTTTAAATATTGATTTTTATTCAATAAATTAAAATTTTCATACGATTAAATTAATTAATTGGTGGTATTATTCAATTTGATTATGGTTAGTATTAAACTTGCAATAAATTATATGATTTTTGGTCTTGTAAAGTGATGTCTAAAATTTGAATATTTGGCTTAATGGTAATAGTATATATTCCTAATTCTTTGACATCTCGTTAGTTAAATTATGTCTTGTTGTTTTTAGATATTTATATTTTGAATTTAATCACTATTATGCTATTTTTTATGTCCAAATTATAAAATTATATAATTTTTATATTAATAATTTTAAGCAAATTTTAATATTTTTTATATGTATGTTATGTTTAGGTTATTTTTCAAGACATGACATTTTTATTTGTTTAAAAATAAATAATTATACTGTTTTACATAATTAAATATTATATTTAAACTTTATATTGATTTTTTGAAATATATTACAGTTCAATTAAAATTAAAGTATTCCAAAAAAATCTTTCTAATCTATACCAATAAATAAAAGGGTAAAATACGAAAAATAATGATTCACTTTTTTATTGAATCGTCCAACTATAAAAAATTATAAAATGATTAGTCAACTTAAAAAATAATAAATTAATTATCTTTCAATAAAAAATGATGGGACGATATGTCAATTAAAAAATTAGCATAATAATAAATCTAATTCTTAACTTTTTACACTTTATTTTAATTCTATCATAATTCTAAAAGTATTAACTATCAATAAAATATCCTACCAATTTGATCCCTCTCCTTTTCTATTTATTCTTTCCTTCACCATCTTCTCCCTTCTTTTATTCCTACGTGAAAAAAAAAGCTAGTTGGAGACCGAGACATATTATTCCACAATTATTATGGCTCACCAACGACTTTTAAATTTTGTACAACCATCTAGGTGATGGTTCATCAACCTATAATGCATATAAATGATCAGTTTTGATAGAATATTATTCTCCTTAGATGACCCGGGTTCAAACAATTATGTTTGTAGAGTGTGTATATGTTTTCAATAAACTAATTTTGTAATCGCCCAAGACAATTAAAAAAATTTAAATGTATCTTGCTTTATGGCAGATGAGTTTCCAGTTTGCAGGCAAAGCTTTAAATTCTGCACTTTGGGTTGCAGCTATGCCATTGTGCATGGAGTTGATGTGTTATTTTGTTTGGGGAGGAAAGTGTTTATTGATGGAGGAAGAGAGTAAGGGAAAGGATGGTACAGGGGAGAAGAAATAGAAAAGAAAAATATCAAATTGGTAAAGTATTGAAATAATAAAAGTTAATTTTTAGAATTAGTGTCAAATTAAAACAAAATGTAAAAGTTTGAGTTAAATTTATTATTATATCAAGTTTATCCTATACATTATCTAAATGATTAATGTATTATTTTTTAAGTTGGGTGATCATTTTGTAATTTTTATATAGTTGGGACTAAAAAAAATTTTATAGTTAGGGATCTATTTGTGTATTTTATTCTTTTATATGTAACTATTTGATTGAGAGTTCAAAAATAGTGTAAGACAAGCAAAGGAACATGCGGTTGTTTTGCGAATTTCTCAGGCGGCAACAAGTAAAAACCATGCAGTCTTGAATATAACTGGCTTGATATTTTAATTGGCAATGTTTTAAGTTTTTAAGCCATGGTTTAATGTTTGCTGTTCATTTTCTTGGACCACCTTGATTGGGGTTTTAAAGCAAGATTATAGGAGCTAAATACTACAAGCTTGATGGCAACTCCGACCCTGCTGACATTTTATCACCGATAGACATGGATGGTGATGACACAGAGTCAGACACTTCAACACTATCAGGTTCAAGATGCTCAAATTTTTATGGCACCACCGACCATGGTGAATTCAACTGTTGGAGAAACTATACAAAATTATACACATTCTACAGGGGATTGATTACTGATGTTGTTGAATGATTCCCTGTTGATAATGATCAACGCTGAAACCATCAAATGAAGAATTGGCAGCTCACCTTCAGCAGTGTCTGAGGAAGTAAATATTCCTGCTCTCTTTGTTGATTCAGTTTCATCTCGGGGTCCGAATCCGGACTTACGGAAAATTCTCAAGGTATATAAGCTTTGAATTCTGTCTTTAAACCAGGAAAAAGAATAGTTCTTTTTTCTGTCGATCACTGAGCGCTGGATATCCAAAACCAAGTGTTTTTTGCACACCCTGGTGTAGCCTGATATTGCAGCTCCTGGCGTTGACATCTTGGCAGCTTAAACTTACAAAATCACTTACAGGGCTCAAAGGTGACACCCAACATTCAAAGTTCACTCTCATGTCCGGCACTTCAATGCCTGCCCACATCCACATGTTGCAGGTTTTGCAGCCTATGTAGAATCATTTCACCCTACTTGGACACCGGCTGTGTTCAAATCCGCAATCATGACCACAGGTAAAGATGTTAATGATTCTTACTATTCTTAATGTAATCTACTTCAGTGTTATCAGCCCTGACTCTCTTACTTTACACATACTAACAACCTACGTAGCAAAGTCGATGAATCAGAAGATAAACAGGGATGTCGAGTTCGCCTACGGTACTGGTCAATTGAATCCTGCAAGTCATAAACCCTTGAATTCTACAAGAGCCATAAACCCTGGCCTAGCCTATGACATTGATGACATATCTTATGTACAATTACTATTCCATTAAGGCTACAGTGGATCATCTATAGCTCATATAGTTGGAACAAAATCCAGAAACTGTTCCTCAATCCTTCCCAGGTTTGGCTATGATGCTCTTAACTACCCGTCGATGCAACTCAACATGAGAAACGGCCAACCACCAACAGCAAACCGTAAGTGTTTTCAGGAGAAGAGTCACCAATGTAGGTACTCCGTCTGTGTATCTCATACCTCGCTTAGAAGTTAGAAATCATAGTGATGGCAGTAATAAAAAAGTTTTAAGAAAAACCCTTACATAATACTATTATGATGGCAACATGTAATGCAGGTCAATTGTGAAAATGCAATGCTTGAAGAATTACATTTTTCTAAAATAAATTTATGCTAATGTAACATTATCCAACAACACAATAGAATGCTAAATTCTGTTTAATTCAAGTCAAACGGTGTACCATGATATTATATTTGGCCTGAGTGAATCAGCAAGCAGAAAAGGGGGCATACATTGGTACAAAGTTATATATATAACAGCATTCATGCCTTGTCGCCTCCTTTCCGGAGTTTCTCGAGTTCTGCTTCAGCTTCTGATAACTGTTGCTTTAACATCGATGTTCTTTGCTCGAGTTCTTCAACTGTTCCTCTTTTGCAGGATGGTTGATATGGTGAAAGAAAATGAAGGGAAAACGCTTTCAGAGCTTCAACCCCAGTAACCTGATATATACCATACCATTGACAATTGATTGCGGATCTCAAAACTTTTGGAAATCAACAAACAAAAATAGAAAAATATCAACTAATGGGAATTTTATATTATTACTGATTTACTTATAGTTGAACTCACCTCTTGTGGGAGCAGTGGCAGCTTAGTGATGTTAAAGTCATCATATAACATGTAAAATTGGTCAATGTACTTTTGTTGCATCCGCATTCTTGCTTTTAATAACTTGGACACTACAACTTCAATTAAAATGCAGACCAATTAATGGTGGTAAGCTTTTTATTTAAGCAACAATCGTAATGGAAAGAATGGAAAATGAGAGATAGAGTATGAAAGTAAGCATACCTTCATCATCGAAAATTACTTGGTTAATGATAATATTATGTGTATCAATTTCAACCTTGGTGAGTTCCTGCACCAGTCTCTCTGTTTCATAGAGAGAGAGGAACTCTGGAATGCAAACGCAGACAAAGGTCGTCAAGTCCTGACAAAATGAAACTGGATTATACCAAAAGCATAGGCACTTCGAGAAAGTTCGATTGAGATCAAAACAAAAGCCATGTGGTATAAGTTTCATCAAGTTACAAGAATTCAAGAAATTCCAAATGAAAAGGGGAACTTTTTTTTGAAAAAAAAAACACTTCACAAGTTTTTAACATTTGTAAGTTTAAGAGGTATTTCAGAAATTTCACTATGAAAAGAGAAAACCTTTTTCATAAAAATAGAATATTAACATGTTATGTTTAACACATTGTGTATAACAGACAATATTTCTGGTATATTATGATGGGCAAGCTTTGTATGCTAGATTACTCCACTTCATTTGTCAGAGAGCATAGCAACCTTCTATATGTTTTTAAAGCTCTTAATATGCTAAATTAGGACCAAGAGCATAGAGCAAGTTACCCCTGATGGCTCCCAGGCAGATCATTGTCAAACTTCCAGTTATATTTCATCATATGATGATAAAATCAAAAACTAAAACAGAAAATTGTACGAGGAAAACACTAGAGAATGGCAACTTACCGGGTCTTTGAACTGCTTATTAACTTGTTCAATCACATCTTTCATGCCTTCAAGCCTCCCCAAAATTGCATCCTCCCCAAATTCATCATCAATCCCGAACATACGGGTCATCTGCCAACATGAGTTCCAAATTTTATGAGCTGCAACATAAAGAAAACCAACCAGGAAATAGTAGCAACAGAAACACTTGTGAGCTGATATGTGAGGTATGAAAAAAATGAATATAATATCCCCATGCTATACAAACTTTACAATGATATAGAAGACAAACTTGGAAGGAAGCATTGAGGGAATTGATCACTTGGAATATGATTCAAGAAAGAATAATAGTTTCCTAAAAATACCGCTAAAGGTCAACACAAAATTTTATTATCTATGGGCCCATTGTTGAGAGAAAATTCTTGGAAGACCAGCTGAGAAAATATCGGAGAACAGGACATACTAGAACATAAAGTTATACCTGACTCAATAAGCCACCAAATTTGCTTTTCAAAGACATCATTTTTCCAAGTCCCTTCTCTAATGTAGCAGGAAACTGTAAAAGCCGAAGTGTATGTCCAGTTGGGGCAGTGTCGAATACAATGCAAGAATAATCCATTGATTGCACCAACCTGCAGGAACGGATCATATTCATACAACAAAAGATCAAAAGGTAGATGGAAAAACTCTGCTGACAAAGAGCGTGCAAAACAAAGTTTACGAAGAAAGAAACCATCAAAATTAATCTTGAAACATTTGGAAAGCGAAGGGATATTTTTCAAATAAATCCTAACATCACTTCAGTTGTCCTAGGCAATACTTGAATGTACGAATTCAAACTTTCAAAGTTAAACCTAGAGAATATGTCCAATTGGCGCAGCTGAAATTATTCTTTCTCCTAAACAAGAATGTAATATAATGGATTCTTTTTTTAGGCTTTTGGCTGAAAATCATAACATTAATTAAGAACACACTGATAGAGAGTCGAAAGCCTTTAATAAAACCGCCATAGTAAGTATGAACTCATTCCGAAAATATTTATATAAACAAAAAAATGAAAAAGAAGCAATGAGTAGCTAATGCATCTCTTCGGCTTTGCTTGATTGAGTGGGAAAATGGAAAGATAGAAGAAGAGGGTGGAAAAGTGGAAACAAAATAAATTTCAAATATACTTGGTAGGAAAGAAAAGTGAGAAGAAAGAAATGAGAGTGACGGTCATTACAATTTGAAAAGAAAAGGAGAAAGAAAATGTGAGGCAAATGTAAGCTAGGTCGAAGTTATGTATTTTTCCAAGCCTAATTTTATTTCCTCTCATTTGTTCAACTGTACCAAGCAATGGATGAAAATAAAATTACATTTTCTTTCAATTTTTTCATCCTTACCACCAAGCACAAAATATATTTTCTATCTTTTCACTTTTCTACCCCTTCAATTTTCCATTGTTCCAATTTTCTTTCGGCTCTACCAAGCAAATCCTTAATGATTTATCACAATCAAAGTATCAAACAAGAGAGAAGTCTTACTTAAGCATCTCAGCAAAGCTCATTGCCTCATCAATTCCAGGAATTGCATTTGCCAAGTCAGAAAATAAACCATCCATTCCTTCAGGCCCATTCACATCTTCATTTTCCACAGTAGGATCCACCTCCTATTATGGCATCATTAGAAAGAAATTAAGGGAAATAGTGACAAGCTATCAATCAGCACAATCATATAATGAAGTTTCTAACGAAGAATTTATCCCTAATAAAGAAGCCAAGCATTAACAAGGGTGGATACATTAGGACCATTACCAGGTTTCAATTGAAAGAAGTTAAAACTGGAGAATTTGGGTGTTGACAAATTCAAGAAAGAAAATCGAACTATCCATAAATCAGCAATCAAACTCAAGACTAAACTAAGAATTGCTTACCTCCTTTTTTATAAACAATGGAAATAAATCTCAAAATTTGAAATACAAAGCAAATCCACGAATACCCAGAAAGAAGATTTAAATAAGAAGGGCTTACCATGGCATATAAATTGTTGAAACCATTGACCAAAGTGGGAGTCTTTGTGAATCGCTGTTGAAAAGCATCGCTGAGATTATGAGCAGGATCCGTGGATATAATGAGGACAGAGGATCGGACCCGAGCCAAGAGGATGGAAAGAATCGAGCTACAAGTGGTTTTACCCACACCTCCTTTGCCACCAACAAAAACCCATTTCAAGCTCTCTTGGTCCAGTATGTTCTGGATAGTTGCCTCTGGTAATTCATGATTGTCTGCCATTTTTCTAACACAGCCTATTTGCTTCTTCTTCTTCTTTTTCTTCTGTAATCACCGAAGAAGGAATTGAAGTGCTTAGAAAATCTAGGAAGAAAACCGGAGTTATATTTGTCGGGGGATGTTCTCTTCTTTTCTTGGTTTCTTGTTCTCAAAACAAGGTATAGAAAACCCAACTCGAGAAGTTAGACATTGGATTGGATATATGCCCAAGCGACGCATGGATGAATATATTTGCAAGGGAAGGGCTGTTCATTCCGATAAAACCGAATCGAATCGAACCGAATCAAATCGAATTAACTATAATCGAATTAATCGAATTTTTTTTAACTGTTAATCGAATCAAATTTTTTTTCGAAAATATTAACTGAACCGAATAAATTTTGGTTAATTCGGTTAATTTTCGAATTAACCGATTTTTTTAAAAAATTTTTAATTTATATAAAAATTAAATATTTTTTAATTCAAAAAAAGGTTTATAATTAATTTAAATAATATATAATATTGATTTAGGTTTAAAAATTATTGGATCTTAAATTATTAATTAGATTTTAAATGGTTTGGGCTTAGCCCATATGTTATATATAATATATTTAATATTTTTTAATTAAAAAAATAGTTTACAATTAATTTAAATAATATATAATTATAAAATAAAAATTTTATATAAATTTTTTTAATTAATTAATATTTATTTAGGTTTAAAAGTTATTGGATCTTAAATTATTAATTGGGTTTTAAATGGTTGGTGCTGAGCTCATATGTTATATATAAAATATTTAATATTTAATTTCGATTAATTCAATTAATTAACTGAATTCGAACCGAATTAACCGTTAACCGAATTTTAAAAATTTTCTTAACCGTTAATCAACCGAACTAATTCGATAACCGAACCGAATTAACCAAACTAATTCAGTTCGATCGGTTAACCGAATTAATTCGATTATTTGAACACCCCATGCAAGGGTGTGTAGATTTTGTAATTAAATTTTAAAAAGTTTTATTTCTAACATTAAATTTTTTATATTATTTTTTATTAAAAAGTTAAAATTTTAACAGTAGAAGGATGTGTTAGTGTAATGCTGACGTAAATTTAATAATTTTATTCTTTTATTATCTTTCCTATTTAAAATTAAGATTTTTCATTTGTTCATCGTTGAAAATAGTCTTTCTATTCATTTGTTCATCGTTGAAAATTATCTTTCTATGAGTCTTATTTCTATAGCTTTATTAGTTTAAATTTTTTGTTTTTTAAAAAATTTACAAAATTAAATAACTCGTAGTTCTCTACCATTTTATTAGTTTAATTTTTTTTTTAAAATCAAATTTATGAAATTAAATATATATATATATATATAATTTTAACTGACTTGAAGCTTTCTCGAATATAGGGTTTAGGGTTTGTAGTGTTTGCTAAAAAATTAAAGGGTAAGAAGTATACTTTTAAAAAGATGAACAACATAAACTCAAAACTAATTTAATCGTAAGGTAGTTAGAAGAACTTGGGTTATTAGAACATCAAACCTTTAGATTAATTTTTATTGATTTTGAGTGAATTTTGTAAAAATCAAAATGAGAAAAAAGAAAAGAAAATACGAACATTTTGATATTAATTTTACTACAAATGGCGATGGTCGATAACATACGACAAGTGACCTAAAACGAAGATCAAACAAGTTGAAGACTTCGTATAGAAAATAGAGGAAAACGATTACGTCTAGTTAATGATTTACCAGTCCAACAATAAAAATTTAATGTTGATAATGGCAAAACTAAAACTTTGTAAAGTTTAATGATAAAATAGTACAAAGACTAAAATTCAATGACTAGCGTCAGAGTTTATCCTTTGTTTTTTCAGTTTATTAAAATTCGTTAAAAAGTTTGATGATGATATAAATATATAAAGTTAATATTTACCTTAAATATAAGCAATTGTTACTAAATTTTATAATTTTATTCAATTTAGTCTTTGATTTTTTTTTCTCCACAACAATTTTAAGACTTCTTAAATAAAACTTTAATAAATATCACATTATTTTTTTTTTTTGTAAGAGGGTACTTTGTATTACTAAGGATTACAAAGTAAACCACTTTAAGGACCTTATTAAAAAACCTCCCTAATCCTAAATGGAGGAAAAAGAGTGTACCTTGAAGTGGTAAGGATCAACCAACACAAAAACTAACATCACACAATCCATCCCCCATCCCTATAAACCCCGACATATCATAAATAAGCCATCCCAGACAAACCAAAGGGGGCAAACACAAAACGGCATAACCAATGAAATAGACCAACACCTCTAACGTAACAACACCAGCATCCATAGCTTAAACTGAAGACAAGCACTGAGACTTAAGAAAGTCCCTTACAGAAACGGATCCATAGGAGAAGTGAGAACTTGAAGCTCGATAATCTAAAGAGCAAAGCAAACTTAAAAAATAGGCATCGGTTGCAAGCAGGAAACCCGAAGAAAAAATAGATCCCAAAATACCCAAGCTACCAAAAATAATCGGGTGAGGGCAAAAGCATAAAACCAAATAACAAGAACTTCACCAGACTGCCCAACAAACCAATTCAACTAAAACATAGCAGCACAGAATAGAAGTAGGCACCACGGACGATTGCTTCCAGTTTACACCCAACTTCGTTCACTACTGGAATCAATCGTCGGCCGAAGGAAGTTCGCCCAGACCCCGAAAACGTAACAGCACCCTAACTAGAACGAATGCAAGCACAAAGAAATGGAAACACACTTGTTGAACTTCCAAAGGAAATAACTCCCAAAAACCACTCCCTGCTGCCCTTTGCACTCTTCTTCTCAGGGCCAGCTTTGGGCAGGGCCAAGAGGGGCATCCGCCCAGGGCCCATAATTTTAATTTATATTAATTTATTTATATTTTAATAGACTAAATTAAAAATAAGGCTAATAAATATTAATATATCATTTTCTTATATTAATACAAGAGGGCCCATAAATTTATTTCTTATTGACTTATTGTTCTCATCATAACGTTAAAAAATATATTAATATACTAAATTAAAAGCAGGCCCATAAATATTAATAAACTAAATTAAAAGCAGGGCCCATAAACTTATTTCTTATTGACTTATTAAAAGAATGTTGTAATAATTTTAAGATTATTTTTTCTCATAATAATTTGTCGGAAGTTGATGCAGATGATTTTTTTCTGAAAATTAAGTGTTGCAATTGACTTTGCCAAATGTATTCATGTTAGCGCTTGAAGTTCTCGAGTTTGTTAAAGCTAGAGATTGTTATCCTAATGTTTCAATTGCTTATTGAATCTTATTAACAATGCTGGTAACAGTAGCATCCGCGGAAAGAAGTTTTTCAAAGCTGAAATTATTGAAGAATTACTTGAAGTCAATAATGTCACAAGAAAGATTGAATGGGCTAGCTATGTTATATATCGAGAAAAATATGTTAGAAAACATTGATGTTAACACTATCATCAATGATTTTGCATTAAGAAATGCTCGAAGATAATATTTTTTATAAGTATTTATATGTTTAAATATGCTTTTTGACATTTTTGATATTGTAATGAATTAATATTTATTTAATTTAATGAAAAAATTAATTAAAATTTTATATTACATATTTTTTAATATTCTTTTAAATTAGGTCCAATTTTTTTAATTTCAGAACCGGCCCTGCTTCTTCTTCTGTGTTTTAGGGAAATAATTCAACAAAGAGCCTGACTACCATTCATTCTGAAGAGAAGAAGTTTTACAACCACCGGTCTCTAATACGCCCACGTCAGAATAAAAAACTACTTCTAAAAAGGAAGAAATTTTCACTTTGCTAACCGAAGATGCTTCAACCCGAATACCTTCACACTCTGCCTTAAAGATGAAAAGTTTAAATTTGATGATTAAGTTTGAAAAAGAAATTATTAATTATATGCAATAAGCAAATTTCGATTTAGTAATTTATCCGCATGCATGATCTACTATACATACAAACTTGCATATAATATGCTTCAAATTTCCACATTCAAGATGTGGGTTATACAAAATTCATACGACTCCCTACTTAATTTAGCTCCATCTTCTCCATATCTCCTTGTTTCATTGTTTCTTAGTCATCTTCTACTTTGATCAAAAGCGTCCACCCAAGTAAATAAGCAGCCAAAGCAGCAACAGCGCCGGTCAAAAGGACCAAACCCACCGACACCGCGTAGCTTTTGCCACTAATCTTGGCCTTGGCTACACCAAGCAAGGTAAGCGCAATGGCGGACATGAAGCTAGCTCCAAGAAACATAACCCACTCATTGTCCGTAAATGGCTTCAGTACGATGAAAGATGAGAGCGGTGCAGAGCCGAAACCCACGAAAGTTACGATACCGTTCTTCAACGGCCTCTGCTCTGCTTGGTCAGGCGACATCACCCCTTTCTCCGCCGTCATCTTTTGGTCTCTCATTATGTTGTTATATTTGGAGAATATCTCCACCACCTTGCATATGTAATTAACATTTTGAGGCGCCATTGGTGAAAAATACAAAGAAACTTGGTTGAATGATTATTGGTTTACCGTGTTAGCGTCGTTGACGTCCATGCCAAGGTTTTGGTACTGCTGAAGGAGCTGTTGTTGTTGGTGTTTTCCATGGTTATTTAGTTCCCACTCCGTCACTGCCATTTCCTTGACAGCTAAGTCTTTCTTTGTGTTCGTAGACAAAATGTCCCCAAGGCTCGATGATATTCCGTCTGCAACCAGGTTCGCAATGCCTATTAACTGCTCAGTTAGAAAAGGATAAAACAAAGACATCTCATGGAATTTGACCCTCACCTGATGAGAACCGGCTAGCAGATACGGAAGAAATGAGAGAGAAGGAAGTGAAAATGGCCTCCAAGCCCGCATATACGATGCTCTTAACAACCTCTCCATCCCAAGGCTCCTTTGCTCTTCCTTTTTCATCTCTAACCTCTGATTCTTCGAGCAGTGGAGTACTGTTGGTGCCCACTGTTATTTCACTCATTTTTACTGTTTTTCTCTCTTCACCCTAATTTACTTTTGAAGATCTAATCTTTTCACAATTTTCACACCATTCATTGTAAGAACAAAATGGGTTAATTTTTATTCTTGGATAGGTAAAAATGAGCAAACAAGTATACGTGTACTCATGCATGTAAACCCCACTGACATGTGGCTAATGACAATAATATATACATGATTATAAGGTGGCCATTACAATTTCTAGCTTTTCATTGCATTTAATGTACTCAAAACAAACATATTACTAATAACTACAATTGATCAACAACGGTAACAAATAGAGTAATAAAGTTTAGACCATGGGGTTTTTCCTCTTCAATTTCACCAGTAAAAGAGTTTCCTGTTTTCCATTTGCAGATGAAGATGATGAGGTCGAGACTCTTTTGTAAACTGGTTTGATATCAAATGGCAAGAGTTTCAAGGTGATCCCCATAGCTATAAGTAGAAGTCCAGTCCCATGCTGCTCGGACAATGGCTTGGTAAATATCATGTATGACAGTAATAAAGTCACTGCCTTTCTTGCAGTTGTCACCTGTGCATTAAAGTTCATCATGTGCTGCGTTTATTTTCCACCATATATATGTGTATGTCTATGTATCAGAATTGTATGACCACAAACCAGTAATGGATAACAGAAAATGTACCATTGTTGTAGTGGCTGCACCAAAAATGGCAATCAAGGAAAGGACTGAAACTTGACCAATGAATGTGGCAATGGCTTCAAAGACCAACACGCCATACACATATAAATGCTGCTCAAGCAAGAAAGAAGATGAAAACCCAGATTTTACAGAGTAATTATTATTACCCCAAAGTGAAAAGTCTTACAATTTATTTATTTATTTTACCTCTGAACATGAATTCCATGCTTTGAATACTTCTCCTGTTAAAACCATGGGAGGGACCAATAATGGCAAACCAACGACAGTCGAGCAAAACAGCATTTCCATCTAACGTTACAACAATCTCAAAAGCATTAAATGAACATCTTTTTTGAACATGTATAAGCATCTGATAAAAAGATACAAAAATAATACCTGTGTTGTTTCAGGGTTTAGGGTAAAGATAGCTTCTTGCAAGTTGCCCAGAAAAGCATCCATTATTATAGCGCCGATCACCATCATTACACCAATCACACTGAAGTTTGGGGAAGTATGTGCATCAGCCAAGGTGAAAAGAATCAAACCCAGAACCAAGAATATTGCAGAAACATATTCATGAACTAAATATCTCCGTCTTAAACCAGGTATGAAGGCACCCATTACCATCACAGGAAGAATCTAAGATAATCATCAAACAAGTTAAAAAAAATCCAAAACAAGAAATAAATGTATATGAAGAGTAAATTGCGAACTTTTCCATTAACCTTGGTGGATTTAAACATAAGCTGTGCTGGATAGTTGAGAAAAGCCAAAGACCCCTTTGTGAGCCCATGAGAACCCATAAGAACTGCAGAGAGTTTTACATAAGTCTTCCATGGATTCACCATTTTCTTTGGAGTGAAGCCTTGAAAATAAATCAGAAAAAGGTACACAAATCCTTGGACAAATGTGAAGTACCATCCATAGCTGAAACAAAAAGATAACTAGTCGACTACCAACAAGTTTCATGTAAGATTTGAAATCTTAATTACCAAGAGAAATAAAAAAATATAGCAATTACCTGAACTGTAGTCTATTGTATATATTCCTGAAAAAAGCAGCAAATATAATGGATGAATATTTGCTGCAATCTTGAGAGAAATCCATCGTTAAGTTTTCAGTTAGCTATTAAATCATTACAATTTTTAAAAATATAATTTCATGGCACCAACTAACAAATCCAGAAAATCCTCATAAAATAATGCATTCAAACTTTGTTTGGCTTCTGAGAAAAACTTAACGGAAAAAAAGGCAATAGAAAAAAAATACCTCACAAATGCCATTGACAAGATAACCAAAGAAGAACCCAGAAGTGCAAATAAGAAACTGTTGCCATTTAGGTCTATCAGAAAGCGAAAGCCCAAACAAGAAACGAGCTTGCTCTTGATGTTTCATTGTTGTCTCTGTTTTTTGCTCATTCCAATTGATTACTTGGGAAAATATATAAAGAAAAGCTGATCACTTTCATGAAAACTAAGAAAACGAAGTTGGATCAACCGTGCATAAAGAACACATAAATCAAGTTCCCCTGCTCGATAGCGGTTTCATTAATTTAAAGTACAAATAGTAAATTATTAAATGCATGTTTATTATACTCTGCACCGGCTTTTCTAAAAATTAGAGAGAAAACAGAGAGCGCGAAGAAAGGTAAAAGAAAAGAAACTTTCGAAAAAATGGAATTTCTATTTTATAAATGGATTTATATTTATTCACAATCTAAGCATACCCTTTTTATTTATAAATTAAAAGAATATATATTAAATAATTTAAATTCACATTCTTAGGTATATTGTAACTATCCAAGTTTTCGAGTCAACTTTCGAATGTTGTTTTTTTTTAACCAATTTCGAATGTTGGCCCGATCCTTATAGCGATTTTAAATTTTATATAGTTAATCTTATCTTTAATTAAATTTATTTTGATTTTATATTAATATAATGTAATACATTATTATAAATATATAAATATTTAATTAATTATAAAATAAACAGGGATTACTTTACGGACTAAATTGAATGAAATCAAAGTTGAGAGGTAAGATTTATCATTTACCTTTATTAACAAAGTCAAACATTGATCAGAATGCCACATGCCATGTTTCTATTGGTTATTAATTTTTTTAAATGAAATTATCGATTTCCGGGTAACTCAGTAATGAAATTAAATGTTATAAGATAAAAAAAAAGAGTTTAGAAAATTTTAAAGGACAACTTGATAAATCATATATAGCTTAAGGGACAAATGATTAATTAAACCTAAAATTAAAGGTAAGAGTTAAGATAGATTAAATGATTAATGAACTATTTAATGGATTGTTATTGTATATATGAGAGTTAACAAATTTCTACAAACATTGAGCTAAAAGGTGGCCATTTGATATGAATCATTTAATTTAGTTTGTAAAATTTTAAAAACATGTATTGAACATTTTCTTTTTTAGATATAAATTAAACTTCACATTTTTAGTTGAATTTAATTAACAATATATAAACATTTAAATAAATAGTTGTATTCAAGGTTTTTATTTTATTTTATTTTTTGGGTTGCTCTTTCAATTCCTCAATATTTTGTTTTAATCAATCTAGACCAATCCGTGTCGTACACCTGACTTTGTTGTCTTTTAACTTGTTAATTTGAATCACATTAAATGTTTTTAAATGTTAGAGTAGGATTAGGTTTTGGTAAGCCGTACGATATAATATGGCAGAATTAGGCAAATATCATTAACAAAGTTATTGGCAACTTTAATTTTTTTTATATTGATTTCCTTTATATTATGAAAATTGTCACTTTGGCCATTTTTTAAGGTCATAAAGTAAAAAAATTCTTTAAAATTCTTAAAAGTTCATAAAATTCCAAAAATCATGTGATTAATTTTCAGATTAATTTTTTTGAGTTAATTGCATCATACTTCTCTAAACTATTATCCTTATTTTAAATTTGTCCTTAAACTTTTAGTACATGCATATAGTAAGGGATGATACTGGAATATTTAGAAAGTTTGGGGACCAATTTAGAATTGAGGTCATAGTTTGAGGATGGAATTAAAATATTCAAACGTTTGAGGACTAATTTAAAATGATAGTCATAGTTTAGGGATAGAATTGAAATATTTAAAAGTTTAGAGACCAACTTAAAATGAGAGTCATACTTTGAGGATATGTAGTGTAATTAGCTCTATTCATTTGGGGGGAAATATAATTATGCATGATTGCCTTTTTAAAATGATTAAATTTATAAAATTGTAAAAAAAAAGTCTTAAAAGTTATTTTAAAATTACAGAAATATAAGGAAGAATCTGAGATTCTTTCATAATTTTTTCATGTGTTTAGATTTGTTAACCTTTCCTAAATATTTTAAGACTAAAAATAAATATAGTTATATTTTTTGAAAATAAATTTAAAATTTTAATTTTTTAAAATCTTTTAGGATTTTTTTTTATATTTTTAATGTTTTTAATTATTTTTACAAGAGACAACATTTCATTAGGTCACTCTCACATTTTTAACAATTAATGGTTAGGGATTTAAGTAATGTACATAACGAAAATAAAAGGACTAAAATAATTGAAATGATAGAAATATCAAAATAATAATTTTTTATTAATTGAGTGAGTACAATATAATATCTGGTAAAAAAATAATTTTCAACCTCTTAATATTGATGGCTTGTTCCTCTAAAATTATCGGTACTCAAACCCAAGATATCAACTATTCTAATTAAATCACAAACGACATTTCAATTCTCATTCAGACAAAACCATGTAAAAACAAACCCATTGAAATCTTCCTCGGGAAACAAAACAAGTTAACAAGTTAGCATAGTCTTCTTGTTGCTTATTACATTAATTCAGAGTTATAACTCCAAAATCTAATTGAAAGCTGCTACAATTGTGGAGAACATGCAGTGAAATAAAACAAGTTAAAACAGTTTTCTTGTTGCTTTCTTCTACATTTTCTATGACCAGATACAGAACAATGTCTCCCAAATCTCTGTAAAAACCTTGACGATAATCCTATGATGCTGATGAGAGTTCCACGACTGGAAACTCAGCAACAGCTACTTCAGATCTTCCGCTCCAAACATCTATCCTTCAACGATCATCTCCACCATTGATGTCCTAAAATAATTGGACGAATCACTCGAATGTTTCACCACAACAAAGCTGTCTCTCACTTTGTTGTTGTTATTATTATCATTATCGGCTCCTTCCGATGTTAAAACCCCCATGTCGCAGCTTTGGTTCTTGGCCCTTCTCCGACGAACATTGCTACATCTTTTCCGATCCAAACGTCTCCGGTAGTGGTTATGACCGGTGAAGGGTTGTGATGAATCCGACGAGAGGTTCCTCGAAGAGAAAAGAATTTATGTTTCATCTTCACTACTAAGCCGCCGCCACCACCCACCGTGATGATTATCACCAGTTCCTTGAGAAGATGAGATGAAAAACGTGACAATGGTCGACTAATTCTTGTTAGATATTTAAATCGTGATAGCGGACACTATTGTGGTGATTGTGGGTGTCGCGGTTATATAATAACGGTCGTGGAGGGCACCACTACGACTAACATCGCAGGCGCTATCGCGTTTGAGATTAACCCTTTTATTCTTCTTTTTCCTCGTTTTGTGTCTCGTGATGCTTTTTTCCTTCCCGTAGAACCCAAAGTATTTACAATCGAAGAAAAGATTCAATGGCGATAAAGGGTTATTATCGGC